>NC_053023.1:90037768-90337768 GCF_003073215.2 Triticum urartu | reverse complement strand
CCCTGTAATAAACTAACTACTCTACTGTTGCACTAGCCACTGGATTAGTGTATATTTGTAGTATTCAAATGGTGCTGCATTAGCGTATGGATATAAATAAAGTGTGGCAAGCTTTCCCAGATATGTGCTCAAGAAAACTACTACCTGTTTTTCTAAATACTAGACGTTTGGGTACTTTGAATTGAACCGCGAAAACATCTTATATTAAGGAACAAAGGGTGTAGAGTTCACTCAAATTATCTCGGTAAAGCTAGTCACACCTTTGTTAAAATTAATGTTCATTATGTTATCGGAGGAGGTCTGTATGTTTGTCTCTAATGCCTGTCGACTACATACCTGAAATCATGATGTAATGTTAAGTCATTTCCTTTTGTACAATCTCACTGAATTGTCAAGGCGGTGATGGCATTTTATTTTAGTAGAACTGCACAAAATTTGCTTAAAAGAAGAGGAAAGGTCAGGAATGGCTCAGTTTTTCAGAAAAAACTATGTATGCCTTCCTGACATCAGCCGTTGTTGCTTTATTTATTCCTTCAAACAGGTGGTTAGAAACAGTCTTGCTACCTTTTCCCATTAAGAAATTGGAATGCTTATATTTGTGAGTATGCTTCAACAAGTGCCACTTTTAGAGTAATCACACTTTCAATATCTATGCAAACAGGGATGCTCGATTTTAGTGGAACTGCACAAAAAGTCCAACTGGTTCAACATTAGGAGCATGTTTTTTTCCAAACCTTTATATCCAATTGGTGGCACTATGAGCTGTTCATTACGAAGGTACATGGTTTGCTACTATCTTGCTACTCTTTTTGTACTGTCATTAGATAGTAATACTAGTGGTTTGCATGTGAATTTATTGGCAGGGTGGACCTACATTGGAGGTGCAGGACAGGATTCAATGATTGGATGCTCAATTTCGGTTGTATCGATTTCACCTCTTCCATCACTGCGAACATGGATATCCTTGGTCTAATAAAGAATAGGCGCTATATTTCTACTCTGAACCAGCAAATCAATTCAGTATGAAATTGTCCAGGGCAAAACATAACTGTATCAAATTGTCCAGTGCAGAACATGACAGATGCTAAGCGGAAGAGACATGTTTAAACCGAAAATACAAGGTGTGGTATATGTTTACTAGCTGCTTGATATTTGTGCAGACAGAGATGTCTGCCCGTTGCTATTTGGAAAACAAACAAAGTGTCCGCAATTTTGGTTGAACTGCACAAGAGAATAGTATAGTCATTGCATGCAGTGCCATTTGAAAATAGACACAGAAAGATTGGATAGTCACTTCATGGACTGCAGAAAAGTAGGAATGTACTATTTATTGGCCAACACTAGGTGCTTCATTGCTTTTGTCTGATTATACAATGGGCATCATTTTGCCTAAGTTAAAGTTTGAATTCCGAAAATAGTCTCGCGGTGTGATCGAGAGAAGACCAAATCATATTGCAGTGGATGTTCCTCCATCATGTGTGGTTCATTCTCATGGTTCCAGTTGTTGGTGAAACCACTTACATTTGCAAGAGGAATTGTAAACATCACAAACAAATTTGTCTTTCAGTCTATACTGAATGTTGGCCAAGAGAAGCATCCATGTTAGTAGGAAGAACAGATGTTTTTTCTAGATCTTTGCTTTTGGAGCTAAATATTTGTATATGATCTGTGAATCATTGAGATGCATTAACATGTTGATCTTATGTATGGGAATCGTACTAGTTAGTTTTAGTTGCGATGCAAGATCCGAAGTGGCTGATCTTTGCTTTTAGAGCTACATATTTGTATATGATCTGTGAATCATTGAGATGCATTAACAGTTACTTATTTCTGTTCGCTCGGTGTTTACAAGTTACTGATCGATCACTACCTAGCCTACAAATGCGCTCCTGGCGGTTTTATTTCCGACGCAAGATGCAAAGTGGCATTTTTTGAATAAAAATGCCTACCTCTGAAGAAACTGACAAGCTACACTATCGATCCTACACGGATAAAAATGCCTACCTCTGAAGAAACTGACAAGCTACACTATCGATCCTACACGAATAAATAGCGGATCACGCACGTACCACCTCCTTTCCGGTTTGCAAGGCTCAATTCAAGAAACGACCTACTCGATCCTACACGAATAAATAGCGGATCACGCACGTACTAGTACCTCCTTTCCGGTTTGCAGGGCTTAATTCAAACCTCTCACCAACCAAGGTACTCCCTCCGTCCGGGTTTATTAGTCCCGTGAGCAAAGCAGCAAGACTAAGGCATGGCAATAATTAACGACATGCAGAAGTTTAAGCCTAATTAATTCCAGCGATTTAAGTGGCAGCATGTGTGCCCTCGGAATCATTATTGCGGGCTTTTTAAATCCGTGGAATCATTATTGACAAGGAGGGAGATGATTCGAGTGTACTCGTTTGACCGCCATGCCGGCGTGCGGCCCAGGCGGGACGGGATGACACAGTCATAATTTCAGTTTCTCTAGTTTTCCACGGCAAGCTGGCGCGCTAAGCCGTTATGCATTGAATTCCGATGACCCATCGCGCTACCTTCCGCCTATAAGTACTATTTCCCGGCCTTCTTCGGTGCCACCGTGACCCAACTCGCCATATCCTCATAAGCCCCCACCAGCCCAACGTTGCTCGCCACGTCCTCCATGCCCCCGCCCTCTGCGGTAGGCGACGCCGGAGGCGGTCACTGTGGGAACCAGTGTTAGGGTTTTCACCGGAAGGCAAACGGAGGGAGGAGGCATTCTATCTGTCTTTAGATCGCAATGCAGAGATCGAGGAGTTGTTGGAGCGCGACCGCATGGCAGAGGAGCAGGAGTTGTTGGAGCGCGACCGCCTGGCGGAGGAGCAGCGTATCGCCGATTTGCGCCGCCAGCGGGACATGGAGCAGCAGCGCACCAACGCTCTGAGTCGCGAGCAGAGCGCTCGCAACTGGGCCGACTACGTGGAGGCCGGCACTCGGCAAATAGCCCTGGAGGCTGTCGGGCACGCACGAATTCACGACGCCGATTTTTACTACTAGCTTGTCAAGTGGGTTTCCCGCTTGGAAGCCGAAGCTTCGGTGGACCACGCCGGCATGGAAAGGGCCAACGCGCGTGAGCAACGCGTCCTATCGCACCTCTGGCAAGTCCGAGGCGAGGCGGAGGACACCGGTGCCGGCGTTTAGCATGGACAGCAGATGGCGGCCGGCATCGTCTAGTTAGCTAAGAGTTAGTTAGTACTTGTACGCTACTAGAGTGTTAGTGGGAGTATATAGTTAACTTGGCTATGATGGTTGTCAACGTGGAAGTTCAGTACTCTATATGTGGATCAGACCTGTTACTTTGCTCTGAATGTTGAACTTTCCGTTTGAACGTATGGAATGGGTTGTTATTTTTTTAAATGGGTTGTATTTGTCCTCCGCGGGTTTAGAGGCTGACTTGTGGGCCTAGCAAGTTGACGCGTACACAATCAGGAGATGATTGTACATGGAGAGGATGACAGCAGGGACCTGCCAAGGTCATGGCAGTACACAAGCAAGTGCCTCCTTATTTCAAGCCAATAAAAAAATGGCTCCTCCGAGTGGATTTCTGACATCTGGGTCCCATGCCATTGTCAATGTAGTCAATAAACGGGAGAATTGCACAACAAGCGGCTGACACCAGGGACCCAGCAGCTCGCCCAGTTATTTTTGTTTTGGGTTAATTTGATAAATGCCACTCCAAACCTGGTGTATCCGAGAAATGCCACTGCAATTTCCAAACTTTGAAAAATGCCATTTCATGCCATTTCTAGTGGCATTTTTCGAAGTCTGGAGTGGCGCTTTTCGAAGTTTGCAAACTGTAGTGGCGTTTTTCAAAGTTTGCAAAAATTGTAGTGGCATTTTTCAAAGTTTGGAAATTGCAGTGGCATTTTTATGAATCGCCATAATTGGAGTGGCATTTATCTAATTTGTTTTTGAGACGAAAGCAGGGTGTCAACTGGGCTATGCGGGACACTCTGGCCTGTCTAGACAGCCTTTTCTTTTATGTTTACCACAGACCAGCCGAGTAGTTCTTTTTTTTCTTAAAATGGCTAGCCCAGTTTTTTTTGTGATTTGTCAAGTAAGTCGCTTTATCAGGCGTGTTGGGCTGCAAATCTTTCAAGACGAGGAGAGCTTCATTCGGCTGGCCGAGAAAATGGCCTATCAGTAATGAGAAATGGGTTGTACATTTTTAAAACACATCAAACCGGCAATTAGTTTCAAATATCTTTTTTTTATTTCGAGATTTTAAATTGCATTGATTTTTATGCATGGACAATTTATTGGATTTTATATTGATATACATTTATTTTTAAAATCAGTCTGAATGTGACTCAAAATTTCGGGATTAAAAACAGGTCAGACCGCACCGACATATGCAAAATTTCGTCTATTTTTTTAACCGTGGCCACAATATGGGCTGTAATGCTAACAAAAAGAATATGGGCTCCAAAAAACCCGTAAGAATTAGCAAATGGGCTGTAAATTATTTGAAATAATGGCAGATGTGTTGTATGCTGTTTTCCACAGATTTGAGGCTTTCCACAGATGGCCTGTATACTGTTGGATGTCCATCCAACAGCCGTCATGCTTCTTCAATCTCTGTTCTTCCTGCTCCAGCCGCTCAAACAAGCGCTGGCGGGACTGCCTGCTCCCTCCTCCCCGCGGCCGGCTCTGCTGCCGCGCAGGCCTCACCGCGCCACCGTACTCCCATCGCTGGCCTAGCCATCCCTCTACTCACCCACACCTACTGTTATTCTCCGGCGACGGCAGACAAACCAGTAAACCCTCGTACAGTTGTACTCCTCTCCGCGTGGGAAACAAAAACAACTGTCGAGTCTTCCCTGCCTCCGTGTCATTCCCTTCCTAGGCCTCGCCGTCGTCCACCGCCCTGGTGCTCTCGGCATGGCGTGGTCAACGTGGTCAATGACCGACATGCATCTGAAGTGGACTGTACGTGGAGAGGCTGACAGCTGGGTCCACGGCAGCACGCAAGGAAATGCCTCCTTATTACGCGCAAAATAATGATTCCTCCACCTGACATCTGGGACCCACCGAAAGGGCCTCTGTATTTCGCGAAAAAAATGTTACCGCCGCTGACAGCTCGGACCCACCAGCTATATCTTCGCAAACAAGAAAGTGCCTCCTTATTACGCACAAAAAAATGAATACTCCCCCTGCTAGCTGGGACCCAGTATAGTGGGCCTACTAAGTTGACGGGGACGAAGGGCTTTGTCAACTTAGTCAATATGCACGATTCTAGCTCGACTGACCGTACGATGTCCATCCAATGGCCGTAGTGCTTCTTCAACCTCTGTTCTTCTTGCTCCAGCCGCCCAAAGCAGCGCCGGTCGTGCCGCCTACTCCTGCCTCCCGTGGCCGGCTATGCTGCCGCGGAGGCCTCACCGCCCCCATACTACTCCCACCGCTGGCCAGGCCATCCCTCCACTCCACTCACCCACACCCCCTGTTATTCTGCGACGACGGCAGCGCAGCCGAACCAGTGAACCCTCGTACTCCTCTCCGCGTGGGCATCCACTGCCGCGTCTTCCCCGGCTCCGCGTCGACCCCTTCCTACGCCTCGCCGTCGTCCACCGCCGTGGTGCTCTCGGCGCGGCGTGGTCAATGTGGTCAACAACCGAATTCCATCGGAAGAATACTGTCCGTGGAGAGGCTGACAGCTGGGTCCACGGCAGCCGCAAGGAAGTGCCTCCTTATTACGCGGAAAATAATTATTCCTGCACCTGACAGCAGGGACCCACCGGACGCCCACCAGTATTTCGTGAAAAAAAACATATGCCCCTGACTGCTGGGACCCACCCGACGGGCCACCGTATTTCGCAAAAAAAACGTTCCCCCTGCTGTCAGCTCGGACCCACCGGAAGTGCCTCCTTATTACGCACAAAAAAATGAATACCCCCTCCTAGCTGGGACCCACCTTGGTGGGAGGCTGACTTGTGGGCCTACTAAGTTGACAGCGACGGAGGGCTTTGTCAACTTAGTCAATATAAACGATTCTAGCTCCAGTTACTGTACGATGTCCCTCCAACGGTCATAGTGCTTCTTCAACCTCTGGTCTTCTTGCTGCAGCCGCCCAAAGGAGCGCCGGTCATGCCGCATGCTCCTGCCTCCTGTGGCCGGATGTGCTGCCGCGGAGGCCTCACCGCCCCCTACTATTCCCACCGCTGGCCAGGCCCTGCGGCGACAGCAGCCTCACACCGCAGCCGAACCAGTGAACCCTCGTACTCCTCTCCACGCGGGCTTCCACTGCCGCGTCTTCCCCGGCTCCGTGTCGTCCCCTTCCTAGGCCTCGCCGTCGTCCATCGCCCTGGTGCTCTCGGCACGGCGTGGTCAACATGGTCAAGGAACGACTTCCATCGGATGTGGACTGTACGTGGAGAGGCTGACAGCTGGGTCCACGGCCGCAGCAAGGAAGTGCCTCCTTATTACGTGGAAAATAACGATTCCTCCACCTGACAGCTGGGACCCACCGGACGGGCCACTGTATTTCGCGAAAAAAACGTTTCCCCCTGACTGCTGGGACCCACCAGCTACATCTTTGCACGCAAGGAAGTGCATCCGGGCAAAAAAACGATTCGCCCCCTGACTGCTGGGACCCACCAGCTACATCTTCGCATGCAAGGAAGTGCGTCCGGGCAAAAAAACGATTCGCCCCCTGACTGCTGGGACCCACCGGCTACATCTTCGCACACAAGGAAGTGCCTGACAGTCGGGACCCACCTGGTCGAAGCGTATGTAGCGTTGTCATTCTGGTCACGAACGTGTACGTACATATATACTGGTGGATGTAGAGGCGCGCACGTGTCATAGTAGAGGTGCGCACGTAGCATGTACACGTACGTACAGCGGCCAGGGTGCAAGAAAGAAAATACGGCCACGTATGTGTACATACGGGCGGGGTCTCGAACGCCTACTCGCGCATACGTATGGCGAGGGCTTGTGTACATGGCTGGGTCGGAACGGAGAAACAACGCCGTCATCGTGTTCATGGGGAGGCAACGGAATGCGTCGTGTTCATGGAGAGGCAACGGAATGCGTCGTGTTCATCGGGAGGCAACGGAACGCGTGGGAGCCAACCGGCTGGGTCGGAACGGAATGCGTGGTCGTGTTCATCGGGAGGGCTTGGATGGAACAGGCGATGGAAAGGAGGCATGGCGTACCGCAAAACGGAGGAAACGGCCTTGTGTTCGATCGGCCATGTTCGAAACGAGATCCTGTTCATCGGGAGGGGTCTGGCATACCGCAAAACGGAGCAAACGGACCTCCTACGGTCAAAACTGGGGTCCTGTTGATCGAGAGGGGTGTGACGTACCGCAAAACGGACGAAACGGACCTCCTACGGTCGAAACGGGGGTCCTGTTCATAGGGAGGGGTGTGGCATACCGCAAAACGGGACTCCACGGGATACTGTTCATCTCCACCGTCGACCTCCTCCAGCCTTCACGGGCTCCTGTTCATCCAGCCTCCACCGTGCGCTACTCCACCGGCTACTGTTCAACCATCCCTCCACCGTCTACTGTTCATCCAGCCCTCCACACCACGGGGTCCTATTCAACCACCCCTCCACGGGCACCCCTCCACCGTCTACTGTTCATCCAGCCCTCCACACCACGGGGTCCTGTTCATCCACCCCTCCACGGGCACCCCTCCACCGTCTACTGTTCAGCCAGCCCTCCACCACACCACGGGGTCCTGTTCATCCGGAGGCAACGCCACCGCTCACTGTTCATCCAAACCCCCCCATTAAGTTAGCAGCAGTAGCGAAGGAATCGCTCGATCGGGTTCAGTTAACAGCCATCGATCGATCGCTCGGGTTCAGTAACGCGTAGACTGCAGTGCAATCGCCCGGGTTCAGTTAGAGCCCAACGCCTCGCTCGGGTTCAGTTAGAGCCAACGCCTCGCACACACGCGCGTACGTGTACGAGAGAAACGCGCATCACTCGGCCCCCGACCTCCCACCATAACCGGGAACTCCCCGAAATTTTCCTCCCCCTCGCTTCTACCACGGTTTTTTCCGTCATGGACGGCCCAAAGAATGTCATGCAGCTGCGTCTCTGGCCCGCCCAGGATGAAAAGCCCATTTTCTGTCATGATTTTTTGTCATAGAAGTAGGACCCCACCACGTCTATGATTATACCGGGTTTTGTCACAATTATCGTCATAGAAGTGTCATATGTATGACAGAAAAAAATTCGTTTGGCCCAAAATGTCACGGATGTGTCATTTTTTGTAGTAATGCTCACAACAATCAAAGCAATCAAGACAGACAACAGCATGGCAATTACAGGTTAGCAAGGATTAACATAATACTATCAGAACAACATGGCATGAACAACATGATACAGCTAGAACAATACGAGCATGGCATGAACAACATGATACAGCCAGAACAATACGAGCATGGCATGAACATATAAACATGATGACACTATCATGCAACATGATGACGTTATCATGCACCAACTTACTCTGTTCGGGTTACCTCGTACCCATCACGGACATCACACGATCATCTCAAGATCCAATCAAGCTTGGTATTATCAATACCGTAGTAATCATTACATGACCACAAGGAGCTTGATCTTTACCCTTGACTCTCGCATAATACCACAAATATCCATCAACTCGGTATCCTCGATACCACGGTGATCATCTCACGATCACAATCAACTTCTTTTTGATCATCGAACCAGGGTTGTTATTAAGCACATTGTTATTATTATTAATGTTGACCCATAGTGTGACCAACTACGAACTGGGCCCATTTCCGCGGGCGCGGCTATCGATAGATTTAATACACACTCTACAGAGGTAGCACACTTTACCCACACCACAAAACCCATGGCCTCGCACTCCCATTTGGGTGGACCAACGACGTTCTGACAAAACCGTCCTACTGCCATGACACTCCCCCGGCCACTCCGACTAGCTCCCCTCTGGGATAAGTCCTGGGTGGCCTCGTGCCTACCAAAGGCATCAACAGCCACCGTCGTGGCAAACCAAAACGGTCCCAAATGGGGACAAGCCACCTACAACAACTACGGGCACACAAGGCTTATGCCATCCTACCTGGCCAAGATAGCACCTGCGCATAACCTTCCCTTGTTGGAGGCAACAGCGAGAGGCATGACAATAGACCCAGTTAGGACCTCCCCGTAAAAGGCAAATGTTGTTGCACTAGTCAGCTCGATATGGTGGCACCATGACTCAGCCAACAGTTGTTCAAGTTCAATTTAATCCGGTTAAACTTGAATGCAATATGCTGAGGCATGATAAAATAACATGATGCAATTACAATGCATGAGCATGATATCAACATAAGCATGAGGGTACAACATAACTATCAACAATGAATCATATCCAACTGAGCATGGCATAATAACGAGCATGAATATCACTAGTATAACACTACTCATAGCATAACATGAACACATCAATAACATTACCGAGTAAACACGTGACCAACTAACAGCAACGTAACAATATATATCAACCGTACTCGGTAACCAACGATAGTCATGCACCAAAGAACATGACCAACCCAACATGTACTACTACCAAGCATGGCCAATATGAAAGTAATGCTAGAAGGTAGAACATGATAACAGAGTGCAAGAAAACATAGCATGATGGTAACCACCGATCCTTAAGCATAACCGAAATAACAACAGCAGTAGCAAATCAAACAGACAGTTATTTAATATTTAAGTTGAAAACCAATGCTACTTCATGGATATCATGCAAATGGTGGTTGTGGCTTGCCTGGGGATGAAGAAGGTTCCGGGGAGAAGTGCGGTGAAGCTGCAGAAAGATTCACCGGCAAATATTCTCTCTCAGAGGGGGCTGATTAGGGGCAAGGGCAAAAAGGTCATTTTCACAGTGTCAAACCATAGTGAAAATGATGTGAACAGAACAGGCTCAACGAGACAAAGATGTGGGCGTTGGATTCCCCTCAATCAGAGTCTCGAGCAAAAAGTTAGGAGGGGTTCTCTGCCAGGGACCTATTTGTAATAAAAAAATTTACCGACTGGGCCAAAACAGAAAAACTAAAAGCGCATTCTAGGAACTACGCTTTCGGGACAGTGAAGGCGTATTTTTGGCGGAAGCCACAGCGGTTTACGCTTTCACTGAAATGAAAGCGTATTCAAGGGGAGTACGCTTCCACTTGCCATGCTGGCAGAGGCGGGGCCGGGGCCTTGTCTCACTGCCAGGTGGGTCCCACTCCTCTCTCTCTCCTCCCGCTCCTCCTCTTCTTCCTCCCGACATGTGATACATCTCCATTGTATCTACTTTTCCAAACACTTTTGCCCTTGTTTTGGACTCTAACTTGCATGATTTGAATGGAACTAACCCGGACTGATGTTGTTTTCACCAGAATTGCCATGGTGTTATTTTTGTGCAGAAACAAAAGTTCTCGGAATGACCTGAAACTCCAAGGAGATTATTTTTGGAATTAATAAAAAATACCAGCGAAAGAATCAAGGCCAGGGGGCCCACACCCTGTCCACGAGGGTGGGAGGCACGCTTGCACCCCCTGGTCGCGCCCCCTGCCTCGTGGGCCCCCTAGTGCTCCACCGACCTCAATTCCAACTCCATATATTCGTGTTCGGTGAGAAAAAAATCAGAGAGAAGGATTCATCGTGTTTTATGATACGGAGCCGCCGCCAAGCCCTAATCTCTATCGGGAGGGCTGATCTGGAATCCGTTCGGGGCTCCAGGGGAATGCGTCGCCGTCGTCATCATCAACCATCCTCCATCACCAATTTCATGATGCTCACCGCCATGCAAGAGTAATTCCATCATAGGCTTGCTGGACAGTGATGGGTTGGATGAGATTTATCATGTAATCGAGTTAGTTTTGTTAGGGTTTGGTCCCTAGTATCCATTATGTTCTGAGATTGATGTTTCTATGACTTTGCTATGCTTAATGCTTGTCACTAGGGCCTGAGTGCCATGATTTCAGATCTGAACCTATTATTTTTTCATGAATATATGTGAGTTCTTGACCCTATCTTGCAAGTCAATAGTCACCTACTACGTGTTATGATCCAGCAACCCCGAAGTGACAATAATCGGGACCACTCCCAGTGATGACCGTAGTTTGAGGAGTTCATGTATTCACAATGTGTTAATGCTTTGGTCCAGTACTCTATTAAAAGGAGGCCTTAATATCCTTTAGTTTCCACTAGGAACCCGCTGCCATGGGAGGGTAGGACAAAAGATGTCATGCAAGTTCTTTTCCATAAGCATGTATGACTATATTAAGAATACATTCCTACATTACATTGATGAATTGGAGCTAGTTCTGTGTCACCCTATGTTATGACTGTTACAAGATGAACCACATCCGGCATAATTCTCCATCACCGATCCAATGCCTACGAGCTTTTCACATATTGTTCTTTGCTTAGTTACTTTACCGTTGCCACTGTTACAATCACTACAATACTGTTACTGTTATCTTTGCCACTGTTACAGTTACTTCCATACTACTTTGCTACTAAATACTTTGCTGCAAATATTAAGTTATCCAGGTGTGGTTGAATTGACAACTCAGATGCTAATACTTAAGAATATTCTTTGGCTGCCCTTGTGTCGAATCAATAAATTTGGGTTGAATACTCTACCCTCGAAAACTGTTGCGATCCCCTATACTTGTGGGTTATCAAGACTATTTTCTAGCGCCGTTGCCGGGGAGAATAGCTCTATTCTTGAGTCACTTGGGATTTATATCTACTGGTCACTATGAGGAACTTGAAAGACAACAAAACCAAAATTTATCCCTCAACTATGAGGGGAGGTAAGGAAGTGCCATCTAGCTCTGCACTTGATTCTCCTTCTGTTTTGAGTAAGCTTGCGACACCTAAACCTGTTTCTGCTATTAATTCTGATATGTCGCATGTTATTGATGATGCCACTTCTACTATGCATGATACTTGTGATGAAACTACTTCTATGCTTGATACTACTGTGCCACTAGGTGAATTTCTGGAGGAACAACTTGCTAGGGCTAGAGAGAATGAAATTATTGAAACTGATAATCTTGATGAAAGTGATGATGAAGATTCTCCCCCTAAATATGAATTGCATGTTGTTCCTGAGGGTTATGTTATGGATGAAGAAACTGTTAGAGAATTTCTTGCTTGCAATGATAGAAGTGATCTTAAGAAATTACTAGCTAAGCTGAAAGAAAAATCTCTGAATGCTAGAATGAAATATGACCCTGCTTTTGCTACTTCACCTATCTTTGTTACTGATAAGGATTATGATTTCTCTGTCAACACTAAGATAATTACTTTGGTTGAATCTGATCCTTTCTATGGCTATGAATATGGAACTGTTGTGGCACATCTTACTAAATTAAATGATATAGCCACCCTTTTCACTAATGATGAGAAAACTCGCTACTATTATATCCTTAAATTGTTTCCGTTCTCATTAAAGGGTGATGCTAAGACATGGTTTAATTCTCTTGCTCCTGGTTGTGTGCATAGTCCCCAGGATATGATTTATCACTTCTCTGCTAAATATTTCCCTGCTCATAAGAAACAAGCTGCTTTAAGGGAAATATACAATTTTGTGCAAATTGAAGAAGAGAGTCTCCCACAAGCTTGGGGGAGGCTTCTCCAATTACTTAATGCTTTTCCTGATCATCCTCTCAAGAAAAATGAAATACTTGATATCTTTTATAGTGGACTAACTGATGCTTCCGAGACCACCTGGATAGTTGTGATGGTTGTGTTTTGAGGGAAAGAACAGTTGATCAAGATGAATTGCTATTGAATAATATGTTGACTAATGAAAACAATTGGACGCTTCCTGAGCCAACTCCTAAGCCAACTCCGAAGAAAAGGGGTATTCTATTTCTCAGTCCTGAAGATATGCAAGAGGCGAAGAAATCTATGAAAGAAAAAGGTATTAAAGCTGAAGACGTTAAGAATTTACCTCCTATCGAAGAAATACATGGTCTTGATTTGCCACCTGTTAAAGAAATACATGGTCTCGATAACCCGACACAGGTAGTAAAGGTAAATTCTCTATGTAGATATGATAAAGCTGAAATCCCGCCTACTAAGTTTGCTAGCCAATGCTTAGATGAGTTTGATAATTTCATGGTTAAGCAAGAAGATTTCAATGCTTATTTTGGTAGACAATTAAAACGTAATGCTTATATGATTGAACACTTGAGTGATTATATGTCTAGAGTTAAAGGTGAACTTAAACTCATTAATAAACATGCTTCTATGGTTACCACTCAAGTTGAACAAGTACTTAAAGCTCAGAATGATTTGCTTAGTGAATTGAATAGTAAGAATAATGAATTTGTTGTTAGAGTTGCGACTAGAGGGGGTAAGATGACTTAGGAACCTTTGTATCCTGAGGGCCACCCTAAGAGAATTGAGCAAGATTCTCAGAGAACTAATGTTGATGCACCTAGTCCTTCTAAGAAAAAGAAAAAGAAAAATGATAGGACTTTGCATGCTTCTAGTGAACCTGTTGTTGAAACACCTGAGAATCCCAACGACATTTCTATTTCTAATGCTGAAACACAATCTAGTAATGAACATGAACCTAGTGATAATGTTAATGATGATGTTCATGTTGATGCTCAACGTAGCAATAATAATGATGTAGAGATTGAACCTGCTGTTGATCTTGATAACCCACAATCAAAGAATCAATGTTATGATTAGAGAGACTTTGTTGCTAGGAAGCACGGTAAAGAAAGAGAACCATGGGTTCAGAAACCCATGCCTTTTCCTCCTAAACCATCCAAGAAAAAGGATGATGAGGATTTTGAGCGCTTTGCTGAAATGATTAGACCTATCTTTTTGCGTATGCGTTTTACCGATATGCTTAAAATGAATCCTTATGCTAAGTATATGAAGGATATTATTACAAATAAAAGAAAGATATCGGAAGCTAAAATTTCCACCATGCTTGCTAATTACACTTTTAAGGGTGGAATACCAAAGAAACTTGGAGATCCAGGAGTACCAACTATACCATGCTCCATTAAAAGAAACTATGTTAGAGTTGCTTTATGTGATCTTGGAGCCGGTGTTAGTGTTATGCCTCTCTCTCTTTATATCACAGACTTGATTTGAGTAAGTTGACACGTACTGAAATATCTTTGCAAATGGTCGATAAATCAACTGCTATACCTGCTGGTATTTGTGAGGATGTGCCTGTTGTGGTTGCAAACATTACTATTTTAATGGACTTTGTTATTCTTGATATTCCAGAGGACGATAGTATGTCTATTATTCTTGGTAGACCCTTTCTAAATACTGCAGGGGTTGTTATTGATTGCAACAAAGGCAATGTCACTTTTCATGTTAATGGTAATGAGCATACGGTACACTTTCCGAGGAATCAACCTCAAGTCCACAGTATCAACTCTATTGGAAAAATTCCATCGATTATTATTGGAGGTTTTGAATTTCCTCTTCCTACTATCAAAAAGAAATATGATATACTTATTATTGGGGATGTGCATATCCCCGTTGAGGTAACTTAGTGCTATTCAAAAATTCTCCGGTTTCATGCAATTCGGAATGAGTTTGTTAACAAGACTTGATCAACCTTGTTAGTGGATTCCTTTTGATGAGCATGAGATGGATGAAGTTAGAAAGCACACTCTATACCCTCCTTTTACTATGTGTTATTTAGATTAAATAAAGCAAGAATAGTATTTTCTGTTAGCTTTCTGAATTATCCGTGCAGTAAAAAATACCCCGCAAATAAAAGTTCTCCAAATGCCCTGAAATTGAAATATGATTCTTTTCTGGAATACTTAAGAATATTTGGCACTGAGAACACATCAGGGGGAGCAAGCACCTGGCCACGAGGGTCCAGGGCGCGCCCACCCCCTGGGCACGCCCCCCTGCCTCATGGGCCCTGGTGGCCCCCCTCCACTTATTCCTGCACCCACACACTTCTTCTTCCTCCCAAACAATCACCAACGAGCTCAAGCACGAGTTCTAGCTCATCTTGCTGCCATTTTCGATCTCCTTGCTCAAAGCTCCACTCACAAAACTGCTTTGGGGGATTGTTCTTCGGTATGTGACTCCTCCAATGGTCCAATTAGTTTTTGTTCTAGTGCTTTATTTATTGCAAATTTTTGCTTCTTAGGTGACCCTGTTCTTGAGCTTGCATGTCAAATTTATTTGGTCCCAAGTAGTTATAATGCATGATATAGTCTCTAGGCACTTGTGGGAGTAGTTGCTATCAATTTTGTTGAGTTTGGTTCACTTTTATTTGAAGTTACTAAAAATTTCAGAAATTTTTAGAAAATGATGAAGAGATTTTTGAGGGGCTCTTCGAGCCGAAGCTCGAAGGATAAACAAAGTGAAGAAGACAAGAGGCCCAAATATAATCTCCCTCGCACCACGGAGGTTCGGCCGTGTGAATGGCCTTATGATGATTTCTTGAGAGCAGCCGGGATTTATGATGATTTTTATGAGTTGGCTGAGAATGCAGGCCTCACCGACTTCCTCCACGACCAACGCGAATAGTATCTCCTACTCAAAAATATCTTTGTGCAAAATATTCATTTCCATGCTAGGAGGTCACCACCTTCGGTGGATTTTTATTTATATGATGAGTATAAGGAGATGCCCCTTCATGAATTTTGTAAGGCTTGCAAATTACCTTTGTGGGCAACATAGGGGAACCACATCGTAATGATGTGGAAGGGTTTATTGATACAATTGTTGTAGGGGAAACGAGGAAGGTTTCCAATGCAAGAATTACTAGCATACATTTTGCTATTCTACGTTATTTTGCAATATTTGCTAGTAGATGCTTAATTGGTCGCGGAAACTGTGGCAACCTTAGTGCCCCTGATATTATCATTTTGTGCCATGCCTTGTTCCGTGATAACACTTTTAGTATGGGCGCTATTGTTGCCAAGCGGTTAAATCTGAACCGTACTAAAGCTCCCATCCTGGGAGGTATCTTCGCCTCGCGCCTCGCTGCACACTTTAACATACCAATTAGGCATTTTGAGGAAGAAGAAAAGTTACTGCCTTTTGTTTTTCTAGACTATAAGAGTATGGTAGCACATGATTTTATTGTTAAGAATAAGAAAAAGGAGCTTAACTACAGACTATTATTTGATAAAAATCACCCTGAGACTATTACTTTGCCTGCTCCTTCTTTGTTTAACTAATCTTCAGGCAAGTATCTTGTTCAGCCGGAGGCATTACATGCCGACCAGAACCCCACACCAACTACAGTGCCAGAGCCGGAACCGCAATTTGATCCTTCACGACAGTCTGTTTACCAATGGGTCCGGAGGAGATTTCCAACCAGTGGCAACCCAAGGCTCCATCTCAGTACGACCCCAACTATAACTTTGGATATCCGCCAGGCTAGCCGTGGCCATAGACCAACTTAGGCCAAAAGCCTAAGCTTGGGGGAGCACGTATTTCTCACTGACATTACATTCATGTTCACACATTGATTCTAGTTGTCCGTGCTCATACTTATTCATTTCACTATCCATGCTAGTTTATTTTCCCTTTTTATGCTTTCTTCTTGTGTGTTTGAAAAACCTTAAGAAAAAACAAAAAAATTAGTTGTAGCTTTTAGCTAGTTTACTTTCCATGCTTATAGTATTAATAATTAAAAGATAACCCAAAAAGATTTCTTGTTCTTCTTTTGCTTGTTGGGAGCTTTCTCGTGTAAATAGTTTTATTTCATTTTCTTTTCTTTGGGGGTCTATAGGAGAAGACCATGATGAAATTGTTAAAGTGGCTCTTATATGCATTATTGTTGTTTTAACCAAGAGCCCATATTGCCTTGTCTTCTCCTGCTTATTGAATGCTTACAGATTCCAGCTTAGTCCAATGCACGTGCACTATTATTATTATCCATGCCATTCGGTCGTGCAAGTGAAAGGCAATTATGACGATATATGATGGACTGATTGGGATGAGAGAAGCTGGTATGAACTCGACCTCTCTTGTTTTTGTACATATGATTAGTTCATCATTCCTGATTCAGCCTATTATGAATGAACATGTTTGCAATGAAAATTCGAGATTATAGTTGCTTATGCCATGCTTAATTAGCTAGGAGTTTATAATGGTTTACCTTGCGTGCCAACATGCTATTAAAATGATTGTGATGTGGTATGATAGGGTGCTATCCTCCTTTGAATGATTGAGTGGCTTGACTTGGCACATGTTCATGCATGTAGTTGAAACAAAATCAACATAGCCTCCACGATATTTATGTTTATGGTGGATTATATCCTACTCATGCTTGAACTCAATGTTTATTAATTTTAATGCATGTTCATGACTGTTGTCGCTCTCTAGTTGGTCGCTTCCCAGTCTTTTTCTAGCTTTCACTTGTACTAAGCGGGAATACTGCTTGTGCATCCAGTCCCATAAACCCCAAAGTTATTCCATATGAGTCCACCATACCTTCCTATATGTGGTATCTACCCGCCGTTCCAAGTAAATTTGTATGTGCCAAACTCTAAACCTTCAAATGAAATCCTGTTTTGTATGCTCAAATAGCTCATGTATCAACTAGGGTTGTCTGTATCTTCCACGTTAGGCGGGTTATTCTCAAGAGGAGTGGACTCCGCTCCTCACTCACGAGAAAATGGCTGGTCACCGGGATGCCCAGTCCCATGCTTTAAGCAAATCAAATCGAAATAATTGCAAACAAAACTCCCCCAGGGCTGTTGCTAGTTGGAGGCACTCGTTGTTTCGAGCAAGCCATGGATTGATGCTTGTTGGTGGAGGGGGTATAAACTTTAATATTCTGCTTGGGAACCGCCTATAATGTGTGTAGCATGGAAGATATCGAGATCTCTCAGTTGTTATGTTGACAATGAAAGTATGCTGCTCAAAATATTATTTATCTCTATTTCAAAAACCAAGCTCTGGCACCTCTACAAATCCCTACTTCCCTCTGCGAAGGGCCTATTGTTGGTGTCAAAATCGGCAGATCTCGGGTAGGGGGTCCCGAACTGTGCGTCTAGGCGGATGGTAACAGGAGACAAGGGACACAATGTTTTACCCAGGTTCGGGCCCTCTTGATGGAGGTAAAACCCTACATCCTTCTTGATTAATATTGATGATATGGGTAGTACAAGAGTAGATCTACCACGAGATCAAGGAGGCTAAACCCTAGAAGCTAGCCTATGGCATGATTGTTGTATGTTGGAGTTGTTGTCCTACGGACTAAAACCCTCCGGTTTATATAGACACCGGATAGGGTTAGGGTTACACAAAGTCGGTTACAATGGTAGGAGATCTAGATATCCGCATCGCCAAGCTTGCCTTCCACGCCAAGGAAAGTCCCATCCGGACACGGGACGAAGTCTTCAATCTTGTATCTTCATAGTCCTGGAGTCCGGCTGAAGGTATAGTTCGGATGGCCGGACACCCCCTAATCCCGGACTCCCTCAGTAGCCCCCGAAACAGGCTTCAGTGACGACGAGTCTGGCGCGCAGATTGTCTTCGGCATTGCAAGGCGGGTTCTTCTCCAAATTCTGTGTACCTGTTGAATAATGTCCGGTTTTTGTAATGTAGCGCTCCTCGGCTCCTTCGCCCAATAATGGCGGCCTTCCACGTGTCGAACGAATACGAAAAGTCTGGGTGTTTTTACATTCACACCCCTGGTCGCGTAAATGAGCCTCCTATTTAAAGAGATGGGGATTTAGATCCAAACCACACCTTCTCCCTCTCGCGAGTAATCATCAGAGCGCATCTAGCAAAGGTCCATTCCAACATGGCCAACCATCGCAACTCCTCCTCTCGCCCTTCCAGCCCTAGGCCTGGAGACTGGGAGAGGTGCTCCATCCCGCATAGCGAGCTAGTGTCGCTTCAGACCAAGGGATTCCTCCCTCCGGCCTATATGGTTCCGGTTCGAGCCGGACTCGCCACCTATAATGGCGGAGAGCAAGCGGAGAGCGCCCCCAATCCCTCCAAAGGAGAGCGGGTATGCCTCGTCCCTTATTTAATAAGAGGACTTGGATTTCCAATTCATCTGTTTCTCCGGGGGCTTCTGAAGTTCTACAGCCTCCAGCTGCACAATCTCACGCCCGCCTCTATACTGCATATCGCGGGCTTCGTTGCCCTTTGCGAGCTGTTCTTGGGAGTTGAGGCTCATTTCGCGCTGTGGAAGAGGCTATTCTGCCTGGTGCCCCGTTCTTAGGAGGGGGCAATATATCAAGTGGGCGGAGCCGAAGTATGGCGCATCGCCGGGACCGGATACCTATCCGGAACCCCGAAGAAGGCGTCCGAGGACTGGCCTTCAGAATGGTTTTATATGGAGGATTTCCCACTGCCGGATCTTATCTGGATCGGCCTCCTCGAATTCAACAATGCTCCCTTAAAGAAATGCCTAAGCTGGCGTCCGCGGAGCCCTCAGCAGGAAAGTGATAGGGACGTCCTTTACCTGATGGGACGGATAAGACTATTGGCTCATTCCGGACTAACCATGATTGGAGTCATGGCCGCATGCATTATGCGGGGGGTGCAGCCACTTCAGTATAGAGGCCACCCCATGTGGGACTTTAACGGGGAAGATGACGCCACCTATTACGGTCGTAAGGGGCTGAACTCGGCTGCCGCTCTGATAAAGATCCTGTCCTCTTTGTACAAGGGAGAAGAGGAGGAATTCCTCTGCGTCAACCCCCAGGGTGGATTTACTATGTACAACCCTCCGAGTTGGGTAAGCGGACAATTTTGCTCACCCATCCGTTTCATATTCCCATGATTAAACATGTAGTCTAACGACTTCAACGCAGGAACTGCGTCAGGAAGTAAAGGATATAACCAGCCGTCCTCCACAGCCCGAGGATCCAGAGTGGTCCCTTAATCCAGACTCCGAAGAAGATCCGGACATAGCTGTGGAGCTAATTGACGGGGTATTTCATCAGCTAAGCAAGGATGATACCTTGGTGGCCATTATGGCCGATTACCCAGGGTTAATCCCGGCCTCCCAGGTAACAGAGACTGGAGTCTCATCACTTTGGGAAGGAATCCATCCTCACACGTTTCAGTTTCCCTGACAACAACCGTGTTTTGCAGGGGAGGTTTCCGAGGCGGGAGGCCGAGCCTGCGGCTAGCCAACGAGGGGCTGCAGGACCCCGTGGGGTAAAAAGGAATGTAGTCCGGACTGAGACGCCGACGCAAAGGTATAGCGCACCATCTTCTTCCCTGGTGTTATTCCTTCAGGGCATATTAACGCTCGTGTTCTCTTCAGGATGAAGAGACCTCGCCGGACTATATCTGGAGAGGTTGCCAATCGCGCCTCCACCAGCCAGGCTCCAAAGCCTGGTCCGGAAGCGGAGGTGAACACAAGACGCGCACCGGACGCTCCTCTGACAGAGGATGCGGACAGGCTGTCTGCTACCAATTCCGAGGTGGAGAGTGCCATGAACCACAGGCGTCGCCGGACAGTTCTTCGCGACGCTTGTTTCTCCCAAGAGGCCTTGGATGCCTTTAATTCGGGAGATGCGTACCTCCATGCCGCTCAAAATGGTTTAGCCAGAGCCACGGAGCAATATGTAAAAGACATACGGGTAAGAAATTTTTTGGTAAATATATATATACCAGTAGCCCCCGAGACTTGAAACAGTTAGAATAACTGATTTAAGGATCATTTGTTTATGCAGGCTCTTACAGAAAAGAATACCCTACTGTCCCAGGAGCTAGAAGAGTGCAAAGCCCAACTAGAGGCCGCACTAGCCGCGGCAGGGGAGCCCAAGGAGACCCCCACTGGTAATATACGCTTTGAAAGATAAATATTTTGCGAAGTGCGGCGTGGGTGCAAATCTGACAAATCGTATTGCAGATGGCGCCGGACTGGATCCGGAAAAGCAACAACTTCTGCGCTAGTTAGAGACTGGGGAGAGCGTGCTGACAAAGATGAGGCAAGAGAAGAATGATCTTCAGGATGCCAACACCAAGATGGGCGTTGAACTAAAAGATGTTCGTGCCCAGCTGTCGGACTCCACTAAGGAGAATCAACGGCTTCGACGCGGCATATATAGTAAGTGCTTAGACGAACTTCTGAAAAAAGAGGGGTTCGGTGAGGAAGTCAAATAACAGAGTTATGTCTGTAGGTATGCTAACAGGTCGTCCTGCAGAGGAGATGCCCGGTTCAACGGGCGACCTTCTTCCCGAGCTCTCGCAGCTGCACGAGCGAGTTCGGCAGGCGATGCAAGGAGTTGCCCAAGCCTTATGGCCATCCCTCCCCAGGCTCGAGGGCCTTGGAGAGCTTGCAGAGAAGCTAAAGGGAGCGCAGTGGCGCTTCCGGTTGTGGAAGATATCGGCCTGCCGCCAAGGCGCGAGGGAGGCCTGGGCCATGGTAAAGACGCGGTACACAAAGGCTGACCCCAACCACATGGCCGAGGTCGGACCTGTAGGACCTGATGGGAAGGAGATCCCTGTTAGCTTAGTATACGGCCAAGTAGAATTGGCCGCAAAGTATTCCCAGCAGGACTGTAAATTAGACAGCCTGTTAGATAGTATTGAAGAGGAATACAATCAGTCAGAGTGACTGTGTAATTTTTAATTGACATGTGTAATGCCTTCTAGCCGGATTGTAGAACGTTTGTCGTTGCCGACCTTTTCGCTTCAACCTCGGGACCTGATGGTCTGGAGTGTGTTCGAATACCCTATCGGTTATGTAAGAACCGGGGTATGCATGGAGACCAGGCGTAGGGGTCATTAGTGCTTTATCAGACAAGTGCCCAACTAGTTATGTTATATTACATGGTTAGTAAGAAACATCTTCCAGAGAGAATAGTTCCGTTAGGGGTTCCTTTCTCTGGGAGGCATGCCCTAAAGTGCATGTCCGGACTGCAAACGCAGGAAAAGCATCTGGGGGCATATATATAAATAAGTAAAAAAGGTCATCTTTAGTTCACCGACCGAATATTCCCTTAAGAACGCTAGCTTTCGGCTTCACCCAGTCTGAGGTACACATCCGGCTGACCCGGCAGTAACAATCGCAGAGGTGCTCCCTTTACCGCCTAGCCGAACAATCGGGAACGTAGGGGTAAGCACAGGAGCCAGGCAACCCAGCTTGGCCAAAACTTAAGTCATATCGATGCATATAATGGTGAAGAAAAGGTACATGCGGAAGTTTGACACATGTTTTGGGCGTGAAGCCCGTATAAATAAGCTTCTGCTTAAAGAAGCCCCCAGGTATAGTGAGCGCGAGTAGCCCGTCACTTTGTTGAGCCTTTAATGGCTATAAGAGAGAAGAAATAGAAGAAAGGGTGGAAGGAGAGAAATGTAAGACAGAAAATGTAAAAAATGGACAGAGGAATGAGACGAACACAGAGTCCGGCGCTAGGCGTAGAATCTTCGGAGACGGGCTGCGTTCCATGGGTTCGGCTCGAGTCGGTTATCCGAGGCATCTCGCAGGCGGTACGCTCCACCGGTCAGGACTTGGTCAATTATGAAGGGACCTTCCCACTTGGGCTTGAGTTTGTCCTTTTTCTTGTCCGGCGGCCGTAGAACTAATTCGCCAACGTTGTAATTTTTGGCCCGCACTTCTCTGCTTTGATATCTTCGAGCTTGTTGTTGATAGAATGCAGAACGGGCTTTTGCCACGTCGCGCTCCTCCTCCAAGGCGTCCAGACTGTCCTGCCGATCGAGCTCGGCTTCTCTTTCTTCGTACATGCGCACTTGAGGTGAGTCATGAATTATGTCGCAAGGCAGAACTGCCTCTGCGCCGTACACCATAAAGAATGGTGTGTATCCGGTGGTGCGATTCAGCGTGGTCCGCAACCCCCAGAGTACGGAGTCAAGCTCCTTTACCCAGTGCGTGTTAGATTCCTTTAGGGACCGCACTAATCTGGGTTTGATGTCGCTCATGATAAGACCATTTGCATGCTTGACCTGGCCGTTAGTTTGTGGGTGATAGACGGAGGCATAGTCGAGCTTGATGCCCATGTTTTTGCACCAGAGTTTTACCTCGTCGGCCGTAAAGTTCGTGCCATTATCAGTGATGATGCAGTGGGGGACGTCGTAACGGTGTACGACCCCGGATATAAAGTCTATCACCGGTCCGGATTCGGCCGTCTTAACAGGCTTGGCTTCTATCCATTTGGTGAACTTATCCACCATGACCAGTAAGTATTTTTTCTTGTTAGTTCCCCCTTTAAGGGGTCCAACCATGTCAAGCCCCCAGACCGCGAAGGGCCAAGTGATGGGGATAGTTTGGAGGGCGGTAGGTGGCATATGGCTTTGGTTTGCAAAGAGCTGGCAACCGACGCATCGTTGGACCAAGTCATGAGCGTCTGCCTGGGCCGTCGGCCAATAAAAGCCTGTACGGAAAGCTTTGCTTACAAGGGACCGAGCTGCGGCGTGATGACCACCGAGTCCGGCATGAATTTCAGCCAGCAAGTTCCGCCCTTCCTCTTCGGAGATGCACCTTTGAAGTACTCCGGTAGTGCTTTTCTTATAAAGCTATCCCTCATGGACTTTATAGGCCTTGGATCGCCGCACTATGCAGCGTGCCTCATTTTGGTCCTCCGGGAGCTCCTGCCT
Organism: Triticum urartu; assembly: GCF_003073215.2. Lineage (NCBI taxonomy): Eukaryota > Viridiplantae > Streptophyta > Magnoliopsida > Poales > Poaceae > Triticum > Triticum urartu. Next base: position 90,314,213 of record NC_053023.1, on the reverse strand, counting down.
ATTAAGGTAGGCTAGGAATGGTTCTGTCCACGGGGCGATGACGGCCATTATGACATGGGCGGAAGTTGTAATTTCTTTGGCAGGGCCACCGATTATGTCAGATTGTTCGGTGCCGGACAGTGCGGATTGGTCCGGGCTGTCATTACCAGGCTCCCCTTCCCATACTACGGATGGCTTGAACAGCCTTTCCAGGAAGACGTTGGGAGGGACTGCATCGCGTTTTGCGCCGATGCGTGCCAGGATGTCTGCCGCCTGATTGTTTTCCCGGGCTATGTGGTGAAATTCGAGCCCCTCGAACCGGGCTGACATTTTTAAGAAGGCGTTGCGGTAAGCTGCCATTTTTGGATCCTTGGCATCGAAGTCTCCATTTATTTGGGATATCGCGAGGTTCGAATCCCCGCGCACTTCCAGGCATTGAATGCCCATGGATACTGCCATCCGGAGACCATGTAAAAGGGCCTCATATTCGGCAGCATTGTTGGAGTCCGTGTACATAATCTGGAGTACATATTGAACTGTATCTCCTGTGGGGGATGTCAAAACGACACCAACCCCTAGTCCGGCCAACATTTTGGAGCCGTCGAAATGCATGATCCAGTTTGAGTATGTGCCGTACTCTTTAGGGAGTTCGGCCTCCGTCCATTCTGCGACGAAGTCAGCCAAAACTTGCGACTTGATAGCTCGTCGTGGCTTATAAGTTATGTCGAACGGGAGGAGCTCGATGGCCCATTTTGCAATCCGGCCCGTTGCATCGCGGTTGTTTATAATATCGTTGAGTGGTACTTCCGATGCTACTGTGATTGAACACTCTTGAAAGTAGTGTCGTAGCTTCCGGGATGCCATGAATACCGCGTATGCAATCTTTTGATAATGTGGGTACCGTGATTTGCATGGAGTGAGGACAGTGGACACGTAGTAAACCGGCTTTTGAAGGGGGAATTTGTGTCCGTCCGTTTCCCGCTCGACGACGAGTAGTGCGCTAACAACTTGATGGGTTGCTGCAATGTACAATATCATTGGTTCGCTGATGTTTGGTGCGGCCAGGACTGGGTTTGTTGACAATATGGATTTTATTTCGTCGAGTCCGGCCGTGGCGGTATCCGTCCACTCGAAGTGTTTGGTGCGCTGAAGGAGGCGATAGAGGGGTAGTGCCTTTTCTCCCGAGCGGGAGATGAAGCGGCTTAGAGCCGCCATGCATCCGGTTAATTTTTGTATTTGTTTGAGGTCCTTTGGGATATCCAATTGTGAAAAAGCTCGGATCTTGGCTGGATTTGCTTCGATTCCTCTACCGGATACAATGAAGCCCAAGAGCTTTCCGACTGGAACGCCGAAAACGCATTTTTCCGGGTTTAGCTTGATGTCATATGTTCGGAGATTATCGAATGTAAGCCTCAAGTCGTCTACTAGAGATTCGACATGTTTTGTTTTTACGACCACATCATCCACGTATGCCTCCACTATTTTGCCGATCTGGTTTGCCAGACATGTCTGAATCATGCGCTGATATGTTGCGCCGGCGTTTTTGAGCCCAAAAGGCATTGTGTTAAAGCAGAATGGGCCGTATGGGGTGATGAATGCCGTTGCGGCATGGTCTGACTCGGCCATCTTGATTTGACGGTAGCCGGAGTATGCGTCGAGGAAACACAACGAATCGTGTCCTGCTGTGGCGTCGATAATTTGATGGATGCGGGGGAGGGGGAAGGGATCCTTTGGGCAAGCCTTGTTAAGGTCTTTAAAATCAACGCACAGGCGCCAGGATTTGTCCTTCTTTGGTACCATCACCAAGTTTGCTAGCCAGTCCGGATGTTTTATATCTCTGATGAATCCAGCCTCCAGTAGCTTGGCTAGCTCCTCTCCCATAGCCTGTCTCTTGGGTTCAGAGAAACGCCGAAGTGCTTGTTTGACAGGTTTGAATCCTTTTAGGATATTTAAGCTGTGTTCGGCCAGCCTGCATGGGATTCCTGGCATGTCTGAAGGGTGCCAGGCGAAAATGTCCCAGTCCTCGCGTAGGAACTCTCGCAGTGCGGCGTCTACATCAGGGTTTAATCGTGCCCTGATGGAAGTTGTTTTATTGGGGTCCGTCAGATGGACCTGGAATTTGACTATTTCATCCGCTGGTTTAAAGGAGGTGGACTTGGATCTTTTGTCGAGTATCACATCATCCCTGTTTACCGTGGAGCGCAGCGCAGTCAGTTCCTCAGCCGCTAGGGCTTCGTACAGTGCCTCGAGGGCCAGTGCGGCTGTCTTGTTTTCGGCGCGGAGGGCTATGTCTGGATCACTGGCGAGAGTGATGATTCCGTTTGGCCCGGGCATCTTGAGCTTCATGTACCCGTAATGGGGTGTTGCTTGGAAGATTGTAAACGCTTCCCGCCCTAGCAGAGCATGGTATCCGCTACTGAAGGGGGCCACCTGGAATGTGACTTCTTCGGACCTGTAATTATCCGGCATGCCGAACACCACGTCTAGTGTGATTTTTCCTGTACAGCGCACTTCCTGACTAGGGATTATTCCTCTAAAGGTTGTGCTGCTTCGCTCAATGCGGTTCCAGTCTATTTCCATTTTTTGCAGGGTTTCCTCATAAATGAGGTTCAATCCGCTGCCTCCGTCCATGAGTACCTTGGTGAGGCGAAAGCCGTCCACTATTGGACTGAGGACCAATGCGGCTGGTGCTCGAGCTGTTCAGAATTTAGGTTCATCACTGGCATTAAAAGTAATAGTCGTGTCACTCCAAGGGTTTATTGTTGCTACTTGATAGACTTCAGCGAGGCTGCGGAGTGTTCTTTTTCGCATATTATTTGATGCGAAAGTCTCGAAGACTGTTAAGACTGTACTGGAGTCCCTGAGGTGGCTTTCTGCGGACTCCGGAATTAGGAGATCTTCGCCCCTTTTGGCCACCTGCCAGAGTATCCAACATGCTCTAAGGCTGTGAGTTGGTGTGGTGTCCTCTGTACTGTGAATTTTACAGGGTCCATTAAGCCATCCCTCCAGTACGGTTCCATGCCCTGTAGAGGGTTTTCGTTTTTTGGTTTTTAACCCGGGTGTCTGATGATGGTGCACCCTTTTATTTCGGACGAGGTTTCTATTCAGGGCCGGATTATCCCAAAATTTAATTTTGGTTTTCCAGGCGCTTTCCATCACACAGTACTTTTGTACTATGGACGCCAAGTCAGCGAAGCGTGTAATATCACGATGACCTGTGGCGTTGAGGATTCCCTTGTTCGTGCAATTATTGCAGAAGATTGAGATTGCATCTTCCTCGCGGCAGTCCTTTATCCTGTTCATAACCAGGAGGAACCTTGCCCAGTAATGATGTACTGTTTCTTCGGGCTTTTGCCTGATTTGGGATAGATCTCTTATGTTTGGGTGGGTGGGTGGAATTAAATCCGCAACCTCACCCAATCTGAGACTCGGAGGCCAAGGAGTTTCCGAACTCTGAAGTTTGGATTCTTGGATGTTGTCCAGTGAATCTGACCCGTTGCCTGATTCTAAGTTCAGGTCTTGAATTACATCCTCCCCTCCGCGGATATCCGGCTTGGAGGGATCAGGAATCCGGACGTAGCTAGTCCTTAAGATAGATGAAGGGTCGCCGCACTGTGCCTCTACTACGGCAACGTGATGGGTGACTTGGGGAGAATTAATCTCTCTTAGATCGGGTTTAAGCCCAACCTGGTCATAATCCGTAGTGACCCCCAAGGCGGCGATGCGATCCAAGAGCTTGCTTACGGAAGAGAGCTCCATTGGATCCAACTGCTCGGCGAGTTCCGAGCTGATATGAAGATTGCTTTTGATGACCCGAGAGGTCACCGTCGGCGCAACGGCCGAACAGGCGGTCATGAGGAAACCACCTAGCCGGAGAGTTTGGCCAACAGCCAAGGCTCCCTTAGTAACGGCGCCGTCTTTAAAGACAGGAAGAGGCATCCTTCCTGATTGCGACGGCACAGACGAACTCTCAATGAAAGCACCAATGTCGGTGTAAAAACCGGTGGATCTCGGGTAGGGGGTCCCGAACTGTGCGTCTAGGCGGATGGTAACAGGAGACAAGGGACACAATGTTTTACCCAGGTTCGGGCCCTCTTGATGGAGGTAAAACCCTACGTCCTGCTTGATTAATATTGATGATATGGGTAGTACAAGAGTAGATCTACCACGAGATCAAGGAGGCTAAACCCTAGAAGCTAGCCTATGGCATGATTGTTGTATGTTGGAGTTGTTGTCCTACGGACTAAAACCCTCCAGTTTATATAGACATCGGATAGGGTTAGGGTTACACAAAGTCGGTTACAATGGTAGGAGATCTAAATATCCGCATCGCCAAGCTTGCCTTCCACGCCAAGGAAAGTCCCATCCGGACACGGGACGAAGTCTTCAATCTTGTATCTTCATAGTCCTGGAGGCCGGCTGAAGGTATAGTTCGGATGGCCGGACACCCCCTAATCCCGGACTCCCTCACCTATCTATTTAGTTTTATGTTGAGTCATCACCCTCTTAACAAAAAGCACCAGTTGGAGAGCACCGCTGTCATTTGCATCCATTACTATTAATCTATATTTAGTATGACTATGAGTGGATCAATCTCTTTTACCATGAATTACAATGTCAAGTCGGTCCTTGATCTTCAAAGGTGCTCTGCATTTATGTTTTGCGGTCTCAGAAAGGGCTAGCGAGATACCATCTTGTTATATCATATTATGATTGTTTAGAGAAAGTGTTGTCATCCGGGATTTATTATTATTGCTCGCTAGTTGATTATGCCATTGATATGAGTAAACATGAGACCTAAGTGTTATTGTGAATATGGTTAGTTCATAATCTTTGCTGAAAACTTGAATGCTGGCTTTACATATTTACAACAACAAGAGCAAACAGAGTTTGTAAAAGTTTTTCTTTATCACTTTTAGTTTATCAACTGAATTTCTTGAGGACAAGCAAAGGTTTAAGCTTGGGGGATTTGATACGTCTCCGTCGTATCTACTTTTCCAAACACTTTTGCCCTTGTTTTGGACTCTAACTTGCATGATTTGAATGGAACTAACCCGGACTGACGCTGTTTTCAGCAGAATTGCCATGCGTTATTTTTGTGCCGAAACAAAAGTTCTCGGAATAACCTGAAACTCCACGGAGATTATTTTTGGAATTAATAAAAAATACCGACGAAATAATCAAGGCCAGGGGGTCCACACCCTAACCACGAGGGTGGGAGGCGCACTGCCCCCCTGGGCGCGCCCCCCTGCCTCATGGGCCCCCTGGTGCTCCACCGACCTGAATTCCAACTCCACATATTCGTGTTCGGGGAGAAAAAAATCAGAGAGAAGGATTCATCATGTTTTACGATACGGAGCCGCCACCAAGCCCTAATCTCTCTCGGGAGGGCTGATCTGGAGTCCGTTCGGGGCTCCGGAGAGGGGAATCTATCGCCGTCGTCATCATCAACCATCCTCCATCACCAATTTCATGATGCTCACCGTCGTGCGTGAGTAATTCCATCGTAGGCTTGCTGGACGGTGATGGGTTGGATGAGATTTATCATGTAATTGAGTTAGTTTTGTTAGGGTTTGATCCCTAGTATCCATTATGTTCTGAGATTGATGTTGCTATGACTATGCTATGCTTAATGCTTGTCACTAGAGCCCGAGTGCCATGATTTCAGATCTGAACCTATTATGTTTTCATGAATATATGTGAGTTCTTGATCCTATCTTGAAAGTCAATAGTCACCTACTATGTGCTATGATCCGGCAATCCCGAAGTGACAATAATCGGGACCACTCCCGGTGATGACCATTGTCTGAGGAGTTCATGTATTCACTATGTGTTAATGCTTTGGTTCGGTACTCTATTAAAAGGAGGCCTTAATATCCCTTAGTTTCCACTAGGACCCCGCTGCCACGGGAGGGTAGGACAAAAGATGTCATGCAAGGTCTTTTCCATAAGCACGTATGACTATATTCGGAATACATGCCTACATTACATTGATGAATTGGAGCTAGTTCTGTGTCACCCTATGTTATGACTGTTACATGATGAACCACATCCGGCATAATTCTCCATCACCGATCCAATGCCTACGAGCTTTTCACATATTGTTCTTTGCTTAGTTACTTTATCGTTGCTGCTGTTGCAATCACTACAATACTGCTACTGTTATCTTTGCCACTGTTACCATTACTTCCATACTACTTTGCTACTAAATACTTTGCTGCAGATATTAAGTTATCCAGGTGTGGTTGAACTGACAACTCAGCTGCTAATAGTTGAGAATATTCTTTGGCTCGCCTTGTGTCGAATCAATAAATTTGGGTTGAATACTCTACCCTCGAAAACAGTTGCGATCCCCTAAACTTGTGGGTTATCAACATGGCACAGGGGAGAGGCGAGGCAGAACGCTACTGGCGAGGGCCCGGCCGTCTCAGGCCATCTTCGGCCGAGGCGCTGGCACCGTCGGCCTTCGCGCGTAGCAACGCACCCATCCAGCACCGCAGCAGCATCAGGGAAGGGCCGAGGGCGACGGCGACTCGTGACAGCAGCGAAGCAGAGAGGCGGTGATCAGACTAGGGGTGGCGGCTTCAGGCACTCCGGCGACGAGATGAAGGGCTGGGGAGGATCACTTGGGTGTGGGGAAGGAGATGGTGGTGGCTAGAGGTGGAGGAGGGCTCGGCTTCGGGCTAATTTAGCCGGAGAGAGCAACGGCCATTTTGGCAAATAGAGGCGAAGAGGGCGGCTCGACCTCTGGGGAGTGGTCGGGGAGGTTGCTAGTGATGTTCTGGAGAGGATGGGATGCTCGGGAGCTGGGAGAGGCACACGGGCTCGGGTGCCGCCGCTCGCGCTCGGCCAAGGCTCTGGCGACGCGCATCGATCACGGGGAGGCGCGGGAAGGCGACGAGGGAGGGAACAGACGAGCCACAGAGGTCATGGGGACGAGCAGAGCTCTGGGACAAGAAGAGGAAGAGGACACCGAGGAGGAAACGACGGTCGGCTACACTGCGTCCATGGGCGTGCGGCGACGAGCATCGACAGAGAGGCTTCCGAAGAGGGAGAGGAGCCCAGGGGGATGGCGACGACCCAGTGAGACTGTTGGACATGCTGACGCACACGAAGACACGAGAGGGAGAGGTGCAGGAGCTAGAAGACACCCTGGACGCGGCCTATGACAGCAGAGCGCGCGCATTGCATGCCAAAGCCCATGATCACCGCGTGCACTAGTGCACACCGTGCCACACGGTCGGCCAAATGATGTCTGGAGTGGATTTCTTCCAGGGGAGGTTTCAACTGCGGTGGTAGCTCTAAGAAAGGCGTTGTGGTTAAATGGTAAGCGAGCTCTGAAGTTTGATGTATCAAACCTGATCATACCACTGTGATCAACAGATAAAGGCTAAGGGCCAAATGAGTAGTCTGGGGTGTTTGGGTTAGGAAGGACTCCAGTCCTGTGAATTTTGGTGGGATTTGGACAAGTATTTAATGCACTTGCTTTGCAACTACATAAATAGGTCTAGAATCAAAATGATGAAATATCACTCACTAGGAGTAACCACTTGAGCTGAAACTCTGCATGGCTTGATGACTTGGACATATAATCATGCTGTAAAAATTTCATACCAATTGGATTTACCAAAATGGTACTTGCTTCACAGAGCTTCAATTTGGACAGAAACTTAGGAAAAATGCCCAGGGAAAATGGCTAGATGGATTGAGCCAAAACTTGGTGGAGATAGGTTATATGAGTAGGAGAAGGCCCTGGAAAATTTTCAGCAATAATGGAGAAATATAAAATATACTTGCTTCACTAACTGAAAAATTGGACAGAAACAAAGATTTGAAGCTGTGCTCACATGGATGCTTTGCATGAGCTCAAATCTTGTGGGGAGATTTTATTTGATGATATGAAGGGCCATGCAAAATTTCAACTCATTTGGACCATCCTAGCTACACTACTGCAGGATGCTGCTAACGCGACACTATGATCAGAGACCCTTCGAGAAACTGTGTGCGATGCCATAATCACAAACGGTGCTGTATGAAAACCGTCAGAAATGTGTAAAACGTTTGCGATGACAGATGCATCAAACACGGTTCAGATTTTAATTGCGTGTGCAATGAAGGGCATACGGTTCAGTTCAATGAACTATTTGCGATGAGGAGGAACAAAAGAAACGGGCAGCCAGATGGAGGCTTGTGCGATACACAGCATACGGTTCACTCAGATGAAGTGTTTGTGATTAGGCAACACAAAAGAAACGGTCAGCCATATCAAAGGTGTGTGCGATATACGGCATGCGGTTCACTCGGATGAACTGTTTGCGTTGAGACATGAGAACAAAAACGGTTCAACTTAACAAGATGTGTGTGATACTCGGAAACAGGTCTGTAATCAGAAATGTGTCCGAAGACCGATAAGAACACAGACGGTTGCTGCTAATAAGACGTGTGTGTTGTGCGATGGGATTGCATACAGAAAAAGCATATATATATACACACACACACACACACACACTTATAAGGACATGCTTGCATAACCAAATTAAACATCCACTTACATAGGTGGCTACTACAACCATGGCATTTGCACACACCAAAGTAAACTATTGCATGCATAATTACATAGGTGGCTACTACACACTGACACACATGACATTTCCACACACACCAATAAAGTAAACTATATATTACATGCATGATTAACTAGCATAAACGATCATCTGATCATCATCTACTTCTTGTGAAGCTTGCTCTTCTTGTGGCTCGATCCGGGCACGTCGATTTGGGTAACGAGGGACTTCCTCATGTCAACGATCCACCTGTGCATCTCGTAGCATGTGTACACGCTCTTGGCCGCGAACCTGAGGTGAGGTTCATCCAGTTGCCGCATCCAGGCCTTGTGCCAGGATACAGGACTTGTTCTCTAGGCATCCTGCTTCATCTTTTCGTAGTAGGGGTCGATGATGGCCGAGGCGAGTTCGACTAGGGAGTCCTGCTTCGTGCTACCCCAGACCCTGTAGTGGTCACGTATTTCGACAAGGTTCTTGCAGGCCAAGCCCATAACACTGAGTGCTTTTACATCGTCCATGGTTTCCACCGTCGCGAACTTGTAGTCAGTGCTGTTGACAAACTTGTTGAAACGGTCGCAAGGCTCTATGGCCATGCAGTAGTGGTAGACAAGGACATGATGGCACACGGACAATAGGCAACGGCAACCTTCTGATCTATGTCGGGACGACCGGCGGTGTACTGGAGGTCGATGCCGACTACCTTGTACTTGTCTCGAGCAAGCAACTGCTCAACGCTGTTGATGTAGTCGTCCACCACGGCCGGGTCGATGGTGTACACCATAGAGAGATCTGTTTCCCTCACGTGGGTCTCCACTCTATGCTCGCAGAACTCCATTGGAGCGCCGCCGTACATCCCCTCTCTCTGTGTGCTTGTTGTGTTGTGGGGCACGATCGAAAGATTGAAGAGACTAAGGTTATAATAGCCGCGGGAATTAAAGGGGAAGCCGGACGGCCAGGAATATCGGCAGGCCCCTAATGGCAGTTCTAATTTGCAGTGCATAACTCCATTGTGCCGCATGTAACTGCATCGCGTGGCAACGCACGCGGCATAACCGCATGCATATGGGGCCCCCGGCGTGACCATGCGCACGCCCAACCGCTAGCAGAGCGTGCGCGAAGGGACGCGGGCAGAGTGCTGCGTGGTTGCCTCAAGGAAAAGTTTTCCACAAGCCGAGCGCGCCGACAGACACGAGCAGAGCGTGCCAACGGAGGCGACAGAGCGCGTCGCGGCGCCTAACGGTGAGCATAGCACGCTGCGGCACCTAACGGCGAGCAGAGCTTGCCGAGGGACGCGAACAGAGGACGGCACAGTGATACGTGGCAAATAAGACGAACTATGCGAGCGATGTCGGAGACATCAAGCACGAATCATATTAGAGTTGCGTGTGCGCTACGTGGCAGACAGTTGATCCATCAGAGTTGTTTGTGATGGAATAAGCCGTGTGTGTTGCAAGCAAACGCTTGCTGGTATATAACCTTAAATTTAACCAAAAAAGTGTTAATGCATGTTATAAAAATTGTATAGCTGGAAACTATGTTCAAATATGACTCCAACGATATAATCTATGGCGACATGCATTCGTATTTTATTAGTTAAATCCTACTTATAAACCAGGACGTGGTATACTGGGTAATTAAAATGCAAAAGTTTTTTTATTAACTGTATGTGTATCTGTCCTCTCGTCCTCCTCTCGCACGTCTTGTCACCCCGCTACCGCAGACGGCTTACATCGCAAGCTTGCGCAGCGCGCGGGGGCGTTCTTTTGGCCAAACGATGGCGCCAATGAATCGTCGGTGAGCCCGTTCCCAAGCAACCTCATAGGTTCCCGTGCAAGCTTCCCGCCCGACTCGGTGAAATCCCCCAAAATCCCAATGCTTACCGGCCTGCTATAAAAACCCTCACGGCCGGCGAGTCCTACGTCGCATTTTCCCCTCCCTCCCTGTAGCTTATCTCGTCTGCTTCTCCCACAATCGCTGATGGCACCGGTCATTCGTCGTTGCTCAGCCACTCCGCTGTCATCAGAGGACAGCTCCAGCTGGGAGGCTACACCACGGTGGCGGCGCAGTCCCCGGCGTAGTGTAGTGTGCGTGGCGTCCCTGTTGGGTGTGCATGGAACACCCACCACACGCTCCGCCGCCGCTGCTCGTCGGCGGCTGTTGCCGGCCGCCGTTGCCACCACACCACCGTCAAAACCAAGGCCATCTCCCGCTCCGCCGCCGCGGCCCGAAGGCGGGAGGTGGCCGTCGTGGCCGCCACCCCACTGTGGCCATCACCCGCTCCGCCACCGCGGCCCGAAGGCAGGAGGTTGTGGTCGTGGCCACCACCCCATCATCGACCGTTGTGGCCGCCAGCCCACCGTCGACCGCCGGGATCATCACCCGCTCTGCCACCGCCGCCCGAAGGAGGGAGGCGGAGGTGGAGGCCCGCACGTGCGTCAGCAACCTTGCGCGCTACATCAAGTTCCTGCGGGAGGAGGAGGAGCGCCTCGTAGAGCATGCAAAGAGCCTTACCATAGTCGTGGCCGTAGCACACGCCAACACTGAGGCGAGGAATCAGGAGATCTACGAGCAGTCCGGCCGCTTCGAGAGGGATCGTCTGGAGCGGCAGTGGGCGTTCGAGCTGGCGAGCATCGCTGAACGTTCAGCAGCGGCACGCACCGTATTGCATTTGTCCAGCTCGTCGGCAGGCTCCTCCTCCTCCTCTGCCTATTACTGAGCGTGCTCGGCAGAGGAGAGGCTGCCGGAAGTAGCACAAAGCCCCTCCGTGGTAGTAGTAGTATTTAGGGGCTATTTTGTTCAGTTCATCTGACTATAGATGTGTGGTCGAACTATACAATGTACTTAAAATTAGCTAGTATATATAGTTGAACTAGCTATTTCAGTACGTGGTTGGCAACAATTGGGGAGAAGTTTGGTCGGTTCAGCTGTCGAGTTGAACTGTTTGTATAAATTAAGAATGACTGCTTAATCTATGAATGAAATCTATGCATAATTACTGAATTTTAGTTGCAAAAATTACATAGTGCTAATGATTTCTAGCTGCATATTTTGACAAATCGCAGTGTTACAAGGATTGGCAAATGGCAACGTTACTAGATCAACAAATGTAAATCTTTCCAGTTTGACAAATGGCAACATACCCAATATGACAGATGCAAATCTTACCAAATTGTTTGTACGTGGTTGCACACGGGTCATTTAGAACAACCGTTTGCGTTGAAGGGATGCACAAATCCTGCGCTGCTCTCACTTTGCATACGGGTGTTCTATCTAAATCGTTTGCGATCAAGAGCTGCAGGAATCCTGCTCGGCACATTTTCTCTTGGCTTCCTAGGGAAGCTGTCGGTTTGCATACGGGTGTTCTAACTAAAACATTTGCGATGAGTGTTTTATATTTAAAAAGCGAATTAAACTGCAGCTTGGGCGCCATTAATGGAGAGGATGCGAGCAAGGCGGGCGGCCATGGAAGTCAAAGGGCTCGCTTTCCAGTGAGCCTGCGCAGCGTACAGCTCACACGCTTCCCGGTGAGCCTGCGCACTCCAGGAAACCTTGCACGCCTCTTGGTCAACCTGTGCACCGGATGGCGCTCGCACGCCTCCGTTCAGTCAAGGTCAAGCAGCTGCCCGCACGGCACCTCCTACATCCATTAAAACCAAGACACGTGGCGTCACGTGAATGGTTAATAGAATTTTGGATTTACTAGAATTTAAAAACCAGGCATCTCAATGTTTCGACGACAATCAACAGTACACTAGTGTTTGAAATTCATGCCCATTTCTTGCATGGGACCTAAGCATGCACCCAAGGACACAGATTTGAGTTTTCAACCAATTTATATGGACTGGAGCATGTGCATAGTTCAAATTTGAATTATGCACATAAATGCACTGAAAACTCATTTAATGCATAAAAATGTCCAAACGAACCACGAAAAATCACAAAAATTCACACAACACTCTTGTTGTTCTATGTTGACACGAGAAAAAAATTTGAAAGCAATAAGAGGCAATGGATATTGTTTTGTCCCTAAAGGTGGGGTGTTCCCTACCAAAAACCATCATGCTTGTTGTGAGAAGCTCCGGTTTGTCAGAAGCATATAACCAAACCTGCCCCAAATGGGACAAAATTTGTACCACGGCATGTTGATGCCGCTCCATGATAGCATGCCAAGTTTGATGAATTTCAGACGAGTTTTGGATTTACTAGAATTTAAAGACCAGGCATCTCAATGTTTTGCCGGCAATCAACGGTGCCCTGGTGTTTCAAATTCATGCCCATTTCTTGCATGGGACATAAGCATGCACCCAAGGACACAAATTTGATTTTTCAACCAATTTATATGGACTAGAGCATGTGCATGTAGTTCAAATTTGAATTATGCACATAAATGCATTGAAAACTCAGTTAATGCATAAAAATGTCCAAACAAACCCTGAAAAATGACAAAAATTCAAACAACACACCTGTTGTTCTATGTTGACACGAGAAAAAAAATTGAAAGCAATAAGAGGCAATGGATATCGTTTCGTCCCCAAAGGTGGGACGTTCCCTACCTAAATCCATCATGCTTGTTGTGAGAAGCTCTGGTTTGTGAGAAGCATATACCCAAACCTGCCCCAAATGGGACAAAATTTGTACCATGGCATGTTGATGCCGCTCCATGATAGCATGCCAAGTTTGATGAATTTCAGACGAGTTTTGGATCTACTAGAATTTAAAAACCAGACATCTCAATGTTTTGCCGGCAATCAACGACGCCCTGGTGTTTGAAATTCATGCCCATTTCTTGCATGGGACATAAGCATGCACTCAAGGACACAGATTTGATTTTTCAACCAATTTATATGGACTGGAGCATGTGCATGTAGATTCTAATTATGCACATAAATGCATTGAAAACTCAGTTAATGCATAAAAATGTCCAAACAAACCCCGAAAAATCACAAAAATTCAAACAACACTCCTGTTGTTCTATGTTGACACGAGAAAAATATTTGAAAATAATAAGAGGCAATGGATATCGTTTTGTCCCCAAAGGTGGGATGTTCCCTACCGAAAACCATCATGCTTGTTGTGAGAAGCTCTGGTTTGTGAGAAGCATATAACCAAACCAGCCCCAAATGGGACAAAATTTGTACCACGGCATGTTGATGCTGCTCCATGATAGCATGCCAAGTTTGATGAATTTCAGACGAGTTCTGGATTTACTAGAATTTAAAAACCAGGCATCTCAATGTTTTGCCGGCAATCAACGGCGCCCTGGTGTTTGAAATTCATGCCCATTTCTTGCATGGGACCTAAACATGCACCGAAGGACACAGATTTGGTTTTTCAAACAATTTATATGGACTGGAGCATGTGCATGTAGTTCAAATTTTAATTATGCACATAAATGCATTGCAAACTCAGTTAATGCATAAAAATGTCCAAACGAACCCCGAAAAATCACAAAAATTCACACAACACTCCTGTTGTTCTATGTTGACACAAGAAAAAAGATTGAAAGTAATAAGAGGCAATGGATATCGTTTCGTCCCCAAAGGTGGGACGTTCCCTACCGAAAACCATCATGCTTGTTGTGAGAAGCTCCAGTTTGTGAGAAGCATATACCCATACCTGCCCCAAATGGGAAAAAATTTGTACCACTGCATGTTGATGCCACTCCATGATAGCATGCCAAGTTTCATGAATTTCAAACGAGTTTTGGATTTACTAGAAATTAAAAACCATGCATCTCAATGTTTTGCTGGTAATCAACGGCGCACCAGTGTTTGAAATTCATTCACATTTCTTGCATGGGACCTAAGCATGCACCCAAAGACGCATATTTGATTTTTCAACCAATTTATATGCACTAGAGCATGTGCATGTAGTTCAAATTTGAATTGTGCGCGTAAATGCATTGAAAACTCAGTTAATGCATAAAAATGTCCAAACGAACCCCGAAAAATCACAAAAATTCACACAACACTCCTGTTGTTCTATGTTGACACGAGAAAAAAAATTGAAAGCAATAAGAGGCAATGGATATCGTTTCATCCCCAAAGGTGGGATGTTCCCTACTGAAAACCATCATGCTTGTTTTGAGAAGCTCCGGCTTGTGAGAAGCATATACCCAAACCTGCCCCAAATGGGACAAAATTTGTACCATAGCATGTTGATGCCGCTCCATGATAGCATGCCAAGTTTCATGAATTTCACACGAGTTTTGGATTTACTAGAATTTAAAAACCAGGCATCTCAATGTTTTGCCGGCAATCAACGGTGCCGTGGTGTTTGAAATTCATTCCCATTTCTTGCATGGGACCTAAGCATGCACCCAAGGACACTCATTTGATTTTTCAACCAATTTATATGGACTGGAGCATGTGCACGTAGTTCAAATTTGAATTATGCACATAAATGCGTTGAAAACTCAGTTAATGCATAAAAATGTCCAAATGAACCCCGAAAAATCACAAAAATTCACACAACACTCTTGTATCTATGTTGACACGAGAAAAAAAATTGAAAGCAATAAGAGGCAATGGATATTGTTTCGTCCCCAAAGGTGAGACATTCCCTACCGAGAACCATCATGCTTGTTGTGAGAAACCCCGGTTTGTGAGAAGCATATACCCAAACCTGCCCCAAATGGGACAAAAAAATTACCACGACATGTTGATGCCGCTACATGATATCATGCCAATTTTCATGAATTTCAGACGAGTTTTGGATTTACTAGAATTTAAAAACCGGGTATCTCAATGTTTGCGACCGAGTGACGATGGCAGGGTGTTTGAAATTCATTCCCGTTTCTTACATGGGACCTAAGCGTGCAACCAAGGACACATATTTGATTTTTCAATAAGTTTATATGCACTGGAGCATGTGCATGTAGTTCAAATTTGAATTATGCACATAAAATGCCTGGAAAACCCAGTTAATGTATAAAAATATACAAACGAACACTGAATAATTCCAATTTTTTTGACGACACACCTATAGTTGCATGTTCAGTGCAGATAAAAGTTCTAACAATTCAAATACCATCCTTTGTAGCTGTGACCAATGTAACCAGGGAAATTCGAACCAAATTTTTTGACGTTCAAACTCAACACACACGGGTTAAGTTATCTAAATCAATTGTGATGTTCACATATCGTACACAGTTCTGAATAAGGGACAATGTCTGATGACACTTTGCACACCAGTTTTTTAGCTGAAGCGATTCCAAATTTTCGGCTTTCGTGGAAATATCTACCTCCCCGCCCCCTCCCCCTTACCAAAAGCCACATTTCCCCTCTTTCCGCCTTCCTTTCCAAGTTGAAACCTTCACTCCTTGCTTGCAGCGCCGCCGCCTCCTCGTCGGCGATCCTCCTTCACGCTCCTCGGCCTCGCCTATCCAGGCAGGTAATCCATACCCAACCCCCATCCTCCTCCTCCTTCCACATCCCACATGCCCTTACCGCCGACGCGAGCGTAACACCTTCCACCCAAATCACCAACCCCTCCACCAAATAAGCGCCGGCTTAAGCCATGGTGCACGCATTATAGCCAGGACCTCAAGGAGCATTTGGCAGCGGAGAAGAAAATCGCGGCCGCATGCGCGGATGAGGTCGCGATGGCTGCCATTTGTGTCGACTCCCAGATCTTGAAGGAGCACCTTGCCATTTGCTAGCTACGCCGGTTAAGCATGCTCGGTTTACCCATTGCGTGTGCTGCTCCTGCCTTTCCTTCACAAATTCTAGTGAATTGTGCTATCTAATTTTACCATGCAATCTGTTACTCTAGTGTATATGTTCTATATGTCGTGCAGTGTGGTGCTCACTTATTAACTGTTTTGTTAATTAGTTGTTGTCTTCAGTTAACTGTTTGGTTCAATTCTGCAAATGTGATGTTCAATTCTTCAGGCCACAATTTTGTATTGTCTTCCATGTGAGAAATAAATCGAATTTATCTTTACAAAATTGTGGGTGCATTCTGTTATTGTATACCATGTGAGGAATAAATTGAATTTGGCTGTAGTAAATACATGAGAAACAAATACAATTACTACAATTGGCTGTAGTTAACTATTTGGTTAATTGTCTGATCTTCTATTAGGAGTATGTTATATTATGCAATGTGGTGCTCAGTTAATGTTTGGTTCATTTGTTGTGGTGTTTAGTTAACTGCTTGGTTCAATGTTATATTGTGCAATGTGGTGCTCAGTTAATGTTTGGTCAATTTGTTGTGGTGTTTAGTTAACTGCTGGGTTCAATTCTGCAATGCGATGTCCAATTGTCATTGGTAGAATTTTGTATTGTTGTGCATGTGAGGAATAAATCGAATTTGGTTGCACTTAATACATGAGAAACATATACGAGTGCTATATTTCCTAGTTCTTAATCATGCTTGGTTTGGGTAAATGGGTTTTCCCTGTGGCTTGAATTAATCTGATGAATCTGCAATGCGATTATTTTTCATCAACATATTTTACTGATAGCATGCGAACCCTTACTTAACCTGATGACTAACTACCTTATATGTGTTGCAGGGAAACAATGGGAAGCACTGAGGTTTACAATCGAGGTTAGCACGTGCATGGTCCGTTGTCTAATAGCACATTATTGTGCAATTGCAGGAACCATTCTAATATTTAGGTTTTTAACAATTTGGTCTTGCACATATAGGTCCTGCCGTCAGAGGTTTTGACCCACTGTTCGACCCTTTTTGCATATGGGGAAATGAGTTGTCCATGAATATCAGTCAAGTCAAGAAACTCAGAAAGATTGTTAGGATAAACAAATTAGCGACAAAAAACAACAAGATCTTTGTCTACACAATGAAGAAGACAACAGTTCACTATAGGATGGTACTAACTATTATACCTTGCCTTTTTAATTCCTTTGCCCCATTTCCAATATAGAGAAGATATTTATGCACATCCTTGTTTTCAAGCCTTTCCAAAGCAGTTCACTGATGATTACCTCTCAAACCACCTGTATGGTCAGGAGGCGAGGAAGGTATTCATACAACACCCACGGTTCAATATTGAAGTGTTCCTGAAGAGGACGAAGGATGGACGGTCAATCATCCACAGGCACTGGCTAAAGTTACAAAGACCTTCAACATCAATGAAGGCTCAATACTCGCCTTCTGCTTTAGCAGTTTTCCAGATGAGATACATTTGTCTATGTACCATCTATGATGCTAATTTCGAAAGGTTATAGATGTTGCATGTGAAACTTGGTCCTGGTGTAGTTGTGTAATGGGGTAGCTAAGTGCTGAAGCTATATGATGATGTACTCTGATGTATTTCAATTATGAAAATGAAATATATTGTGTGCTTAATATGAACTATCAATTAGATTAATAAATTGATTATGAATAATCAGATAATTAGCCTGCTAGTGGCAAATTAGCCTGCTAATTGGGTTTTGTTATTGCGAATGGTTCTTAAAAAGATACCATGGGCGATGACCGCAGGCAACGCACACAGCTTCTAGGAATAAACCATGTTGGATCAATGAACAATCACACACGACTTTCTCTTGAAAACTGTTTGCATTAGGCAACCTTGCGCAAACGTTTACCACATGAAAACTGTGTGTGATGGACAGCCTTTGCCACACAGTTTCTTCCATGGACCGTGTGTGATATATTCAATAACGCAAGCGATTTAACGGGAAAAATTGTGTGTGATGTACCTGTGAACAGAAACGTTTTCCTTCGAGCGACTGTGTGGGATGTACATACGAATGGAAATGCTTAGCGGGGACTGATTGTGTGGGATGTACTTGCGACCAGAAACAATTTCGTCGTATAATTGTATTTTTTTTAGCTCTACCATACGTATTTCCGTATTTGAGTGCTCGTCAGTCGCACACGACCTCATTTTGCCGAACGTGTGTGCCAGGAGGGCATATCCCCAATGGTTTCTGGGTCGTGTGGGAAGGACCCCCCTATCGCCCACACTCACTTGGCAACGGTTCCAAATGCCGTCGCGGAAAGGGGTAAAAAACCGTTTGTTTAGGACCGATGCGTACCAGTGCTAGTACTTCCTTCACAAACAATTCCCTTAGAGAGGAACTTTGAAAAATTGTTGAGGAAGATTCACTAGGCAAATGAAGTTGAAATTTGGCACAAGGCAATTATATGGATAGGAAAAGAGGTCCAAAAGGTTTGGGGTCAAATGATAAAATATAAATAGCACTTGCTTCACAAAGTGCTATTTATGGCAGAATAGGAAAATAATTATTGGGGAATTAGTTTTGAACATGGCAATGAAAAGTTTTGCCATATTTGATGAAGATATGACCCCAAAAAATTATGAGAATTATTTGGGAATTTTAGGAGTGATGGAAATATAGGTTGCTTCACAACCTAAGGCGGACAGGGTTATTCCTTTAACAGAAAAAGGAATATTCCCTAGCAAAAGAATATTGGGGTTGGGCTAGGATGAAAATGGCAAGGTCTTGAGAAGGGTTTGAGGATTGACAAGCCACTCTGGAAAGAAAGAAGAGGGCATCTTCTTCAGTTTCCAGACCACATAGCCACGGAAAAATAAAACGCAAGCAAAAATCTCAGAGAAACAAAAGAAAAACAAAGGGCCAAAAATCAGGCTGTGACAGGAGGGGTGGCTTATATAGAGTGTGCCTGACCCCTCGCTACCCTCGGTTTCATAGGGGTTCAATGATAATTATGTCTTGAACGTTACTGGTAACGCTTGTAATGAATGGTCTTGATGACGACAGAGTGAATGCCCGACCGTTGCCATTCTGGGGTGACTTTAGGACTTCTGTACTCCGAGTGGATTCTTGTATGGTCGAGTGAAGTTGGATATCCGAGTGGAATCTTCCATTGAGTGGATTGCACTTCAGGGTGATTTCAGTCGGCATCTTCTGTTAAACTTTGTAGGCCTTTGACTCTAGGACAGTGTCCTTGGGTAGGGTGTCTAGGCCAGGCCTAAGACCCTACCCTAGATGCATGTCATCGTCATGTAGTCAGTATGAGTACGTAAAAAATACAAACAAAAGCAAATCCAACCTCACAAAAAAATGTAGACACAAACCCAGCAATTGTGTGCATGTAGATTCGGAGAAGCAAAAAATGGCATGCACGGCGAGAACCAACCAATTTGATGGGTAAAGGAGTGTGTCCTTCCTTATTAATTCTTCTTTCTTTAATCTATCTATAGTTAATCTAGCTAATCTAATCATAATGCTCCCGTGTCCAGCCCACTTGTGTGTTCGTTGCAATTTATCCGGGTGTAGACAATGATTCCGCCAGCCGCGCGACATGTGTCGTCTGACCCGCCGCCCTCGATCCCTCCAATCTTATGTTCTCAGCAGCTCTCCTCATCATCTCTCCCCAGCCCCACGCCTTCTCCTCCCCATACTATCGATTCCCTTCCTCTCTTCTCTCCACTTCTCTCTGTCCAGCGGGGGAACTACCATGCAACAACACTCCAGTCCCTCAATGGTCGTCACTACTTCAAGCCTCCCCCCCTCCCTGTAGAGAGCCACCACTGAGCGCCTTCCTCCTTCCTCCACGCGCTCAGCACCATCCACCTTTCGCGACCTCGCACGTGCCGCCACACTAGAGCTCAAGTGGCTCCGGCAACACCTCCTTCTCCCTCCTTTCTCCTTCTTCCTCTCTTCCTTCCCCTACCTATCAGTTCTTTATTTTTCCCATGGCCATCATGAGCAGGAGCACGCAGTGAGCCTCGCCGTTGCCGCCACCACAACCACCACGGGTGTCGTCGCTCCGCTGCCGCCTCCGAGTTCGCCTCGGCTGCGACCGGCGCCACCACCCTCTGCCTCGCCTCCATCCTGTGTGAGGAAAATGAAGACAGCGCCGCCAACGACCGTCTCGGGGCCGGCACTCGCCTCACTCGCGTGGGGCACACTACGCGTGGACCACCATGCAGACAAGCCGCCCCTCGCCGGCGGGAGGGCTGGTACCGCGATGCTGCTCGCCGGAAGCATCTGATACTATGACGGCAGCCAAGATGTTCCTAGAACAGGCAGGCGCGGTGACGGCGGGTGCTGTGACGATGACCAACTTGTCACGCCGGTCTCCTCCCAGTCCCCACTGCCACCGTGACTCCGCTCTGGCACTGCTCCTCGCCCCAACCAGATTCGGCCGCCGCGTTGGTCGGCCGGTTTGGTATGGAGCTCTAGCGGCCGGCCTGTGTGCGCGGGGGCAGCCTACGAGGCACGCATGTGGCGGAGACGGCCTGACGGAGCAACAGTAGCCTCCTCAGGGTCATCCTCGGCAACTACCCCCAGGCCCTAATAGATCGCGTGAAACGTTATTTCAGCCACTTATTATCTATTGGGTTTGGGAGTATAACTTTTTCCCTCTGGTTTTCTTCTCGCGCTGGCGATCTGCCGCTACCATCGAGTAGTTTTGGCTGTCCCTGACATCAATCCTTCCTCGCTAGTCGTGCGTGGCTGGCGGGCTGAGCGACGGACTTGGGTTCCTATCTGAATACTCGATACGATCTCCGTCGGCAGGGGCGAATCTAGAGGGTGGACAAGGTGGGCCACGGCCCACCCTAGAATTTTAGGTCAGCCCATATACTATAGGAGACATAGAATGATAAAAAAGTAAAAAGCCCATCAGTAGCTATAGTACTAGTTCAGCACCTGCACTGTGGCCCAATACATTTATTTATCCGACACTACTCGTTCTGTTGATTCCTTCAGACTCGTTACCCAAACTAGCCCAATACAAGCAGCTTGCTCCTTGTTGCTGATTTTGGTACAACACCAATTGTCACATTGACGCCCTATTACCATTGCTACATGAAAACTGGTTTTTGTTTCACTTTCCACATGAGAATATTTCTACAAGTAAAGGATATTGATGTGATGCTTTTTCCTAACCATGACAAATTATTTGATTGTGTAGTAAATTACCTTTGTTTTTTTATATTTCTTTAAGCTATTCGAGTTATTGTCACAATGATCCAAATTTTTTTGCTACTTAGACCTTTTAGATATTACATGGAGGAACTTTGTTTGTTGTTTACTTTGAACACCCAAGTTTTAAATCCTAGAACCGCCAGTGACATATCGTATTTGTGGTCAATTGTTTTTCAAGGTGGACCACCCTATTTCAAAATCCTAGATCCGCCACTGTCCGTCGGGTAATGAAATCCCCATGGCTTGAACTGAGACCTCGGACCAAGCAGGGGTCATGTCACGCCTGCAGATCAGCCTGCAGCGGACTAACCAGTGCAAGTGCAGCTAGCCACTTGCAACGACCAGGTCATCGTGGGGCCCGGCGGCCAAGTGTATGCGTGTGTGTTAAGCCAAGTGTTGGCGTGCGTGTGAAGCTAGCGGTGGCTTACTTGTAACCGAACAACTGGATGAAGACGGCATCGAAACAGTGAATGAATCACTTTCCCCTCATCTCATCTCTCTCGCTCTCACCTACCCCTCTCGTTCTTCCTCACCCCGATCCCCTTCTCCTCTCTTCCCAAATTCTCTGGATTGGGGCATGAAAATATGGTATTCAGAGCCAATTTTTCCCCCACCGCCGTTGGCTGCCGATCGATCAATAACATCCACCGGGTCAGGTGTGCGCCGCTCCGGCGAGCCCGCACGATATCCTGCCCGGGGTTCGATCTGATCCTGCGAAACCACGGCACCACCATCCAAACCCTCAGCGCAGACCCGCCGTGTGCTCGACGCCATGTCGGAGACCACAAACAAGTTGCAGAACTTGCTCGAGTCCGTCATCCGCCGCCTTGACGCAAATCAGAAGACCGCCGACGAACGCCACCAGGCGCAGGTCGCCTACAACGACCAAGTCTCCGCCGAGCTCAAGCTCCTATCCAAGCAGATCAACCTCACGCAAGCCGATGTGGACGAGGCCCGCAAGGCTGCGCCGACCGTGGATCCCGCGGCGACTGTCTCTGGCACCGCATCTCCATCGAGCGTCAGGCCACCGCGGACTCCTCCGCGCACCGTCCACCACCCCCACCACCACCACCACCGAGTCACCCTCCGCCGCTGCCCCTCTACACCGACGGTGCAGCACAGCTTCCGTTCGCCGCCTTGTCAACCACGGTCCGCCGCTGCTCACCGCGCGGTCACCGTCGTCCTCGAAGCTCGACCGCCACGGCGACCACTACATCAAGCCACCCAAGCACGATTTCCCGCGGTTCGACGGCGACGCCCCGCGCATCTGGCTGGACCGCTGCACCACCTACTTCGAGCTGTACCGCGTGCCACAACACAACTGGGTCACCACCGCGGTGCTGTTCATGGACGGCCTGGCCGCAATGTGGCTCCAGGCCTATCAACAGACGCACCCTGGGGTCAATTGGCAACAATTCAGAGTTGCAGTGCAAGAGGAATTTGGTCCAGAAGAGTTCGAGGTTCAGATGCACAACTTCATTCAGTTAAGGCAGACAGGAAGTGTTCAGGATTATCGCCATCAGTTCGAGATAGCCATGTACCATTTGCTCGCTCTAGATCCGACCTTGAGCACCAAATTCTTCGTCTCACAGTTTCTGATCGGCCTCAAGGACGAGCTGCACCTCGGTGTGCGATTACAAGAACCTACCAGCATCACTCGGGCCGCAGTGTTCGCTCGTATTCAGGAAGAAGAGTTGGAGAAGCAGCGCACAGCGTCCGCGCATCACACCAGTGGGGCGACCACCACCAGCTGCACCACCAGCAGCCGCTGCTCCAGCCCGCGCCGCACCTGCACCATGGCAAGGGGGCGATGATTATGCACAGGAGCGCCAACTACGCGAGTTCAAAAGAGCGAACGTCCTCTGTTTTCGCTGCGGGGACAAGTACTCCAGAGAGCATCAGTGCAAACGCACCGGCCAGATCCTGATGATCGAGGTCGGCGACTTCGGCGAGATCCTTTCAGACGACACAGTCCACGCCCTGCAACTGCTTGATGCACCGGCATTACAAGAACCCGACTGCTGCTCATTATCCCAGCGAGCGCTCTCTGGGGAGGAAACACCATCCACAATTCGTCTCCAAGCTCAAGTGAGTGATCAGATTATGTTTCTCTTGGTTGATTCTGGAAGCACGCACAGTTTCATCAGCGAAGCTTTCCTCTCTCGTCTGACAGTTCAGACAGAACAACTGCCTCCAGTTTCAGTTCGCGTGGCCAACGGGCAACGACTCCGGTGCACTCAAATCGTGCGAGGATTAGCTTGGGAGGTGCCTGGACACACATTTCACATGGATCTACGCGTCCTTCCACTCGATGCTTATGATGGAATGATGGGCATATACTAGTTGTCGTCTCACAGTCCCATGAACTGTCACTGGCAACACAAAACCATCGACTTCGACACCCAGGGCAAGAGCGTACACTTACAAGGAGTGCGTACCTCAGACTTGCCTCCAATATCCCAGCTCGATGCATATGAACTGCACCGAATGGAAGTGGCTAATAATATCTGGACTGCAACTTTAGTTACGGTGGAAACAGTGGAAAAACCTGAACCTGAACCAGTTCCGGCCAATATTCAGAAACTCTTATCTGAATATGAGGACGTGTTCTCTGAACCCAAAACCATTCCGCCCAAGAGGCAATACGATCATGCCATCAACTTGGAGCCCAGCACTGCTCCAATTAACACAAGGCCATACCGCTATTCACCAGCTCAGAAAGACGAGATTGAGAAGCAGGTTCAAGAGATGTTGCAGTCCGGGGTGATAGCACACAGCCTGAGCCCGTACGCAGCGTCGATGTTGTTGGTCAAGAAAAAGGACGGCAGCTAGCATTTTTGCGTGGATTTCCGGCGCCTGAACACAGCGACAGTCAAGAACAAGTTTCTGTTACCAGTGGTCGATGAACTGCTCGACGAACTGGGAGGAGCAGCCTATTTCTCCAAGATAGATCTCCGCGCTGGGTACCATCAGATTCCATGCGCGAGGAGGACGAAGAGAAAACGGCATTCAAAACACACTAGGGGCATTATCACTTCAAAGTGATGCCGTTCGGCCTCTGCAATGCGCCGACTACGTTTCAGTGCCTCATGAACTCGGTGTTCGGCCGCCATGTCCGTAAGTTTATCATCATATTCCTCAATGACATACTAGTCTTTAGCTTCGATCTCCAGGAAGACGAGGAACACTTGTGCATCATCCTCGACCTGCTCCGCGAACACCAGCTGTACGCGAAGGCCTCCAAGTGCTCGTTCGCGCAACAGAAGATCGAGTACCTGGGGCACGTCATCTCCAAGACCGGCGTGGCCACTGACGCGAGCAAGACCAGTGCCATGAGCGCCTGGCCCATGCCCACCACGCCCACCGAGCTGCGCGGCTTCCTCGGCCTGACCGGCTACTATCGCAAGTTCGTGCCACATTACGGCATCATCGCCAAGCCGCTCACGCGCCTCCTCACAAAAAAGGGATTTCTCTAGGACGACAAGGCGCAGGCCGCGTTCGAGATGCTCAAGCAGGCCATGGTGAGCATGCCCGTGCTCGCTCTTCCCGACTTCAAGCACCCGTTCGCCATCGAGACGGACGCGTGCGACACCGGTGTGGGAGCCGTGCTGGTCCAAGATGGGCACCCCGTCGCGTACCTGAGCAAGGCCCTGGGTGTGCGCAACCAGAAGCTGTCAGCCTACGATAAGGAGTTCCTGGCGGTCATGATGGCCATCGACAAGTGGTGACCGTACCTCCAGCGCGCCCCATTCGAGATCCTCAGCGACCACAAGAGCTTGTGTTTGCTTGGAGACCAACAGCTCGTCACTGATCTCCAGTGCAAAGCAATGTCCAAGATGGTGGGATTGCAGTTCACGTTTCGCTACAAGAAGGGCACAGACAACGGCGCGGCCGATGCGCTCTCCAGGGTGGGGCATCTTCTGTCGCTGGATGCTCTGTTCGTGTGCCAACCTCAATGGCTGCAAGAGGTGGCAAATTAGTATGAAACAGACGCCGACACGCAAGAACTGCTCGCCAAGCTCCCGCTCTGCGACACCGACGACCAAGGCCGCACCCTGCAGCAAGGTGTGATCAGGCAGCGGGGACGTCTGTGGATCGACGCCAACACCGCGCTTCAGACGAAGCTCATTGCTGCGCTGCACCACAGCGTCGTCGGGGGTCATTCCGGTGCCACCGCCACCTACCACCGGGTGCACAAGCTATTCGCCTGGACCGGCCTGAAACGCGTTGTCGAAGATTTCGTCAAGCAGTGCAGCATCTGCCAGCACACGAAGCACGAGCAGACGCATCCGGCCGGCAAGCTGCAACCGCTCCCAATTCCACAAGAGCCCTGGCAGGAGATCACCATGGACTTTGTCGAGGGGCTGCCCAAGTCCGATGGCTACGACGCGATCATGGTCGTCTTCGACCGGCTCACCAAGTACGCCCACTTCGTCCCTCTCCACCACCCCTTCAACGCCGCTCAGGTCGCCAAATCTTTCTGGGACAACGTCATTCGCCTCCACGGCGTGCCGCATTCCATCGTCTCCGACCGCGAAAAGGTGTTCACCAGCGTGATGTGGCGCGAGATCCTCAACGCCGTAGGCACCAAGCTCCTGTACTCCACGGCTTATCACCCCCAGACGGACGGCCAGACGGATTGCGTCAACCAGTGCTTGGAGATGTATTTGCGGTGCTCCGTCCACGACACACCCAAGCAATGGCGCCGGTGGCTCTCTGCAGCGGAGTTCTGGTACAACTCATCGCACCACGCTTCCCTCAACTGCTCCTCGTTCAAGGCGTTGTACGGCCGGGAGCCCAACCTCGGCGGCATGCCAGCGGTCAACTCCAACATGCCCACGGATGCGCCGCTAGATGAGATCGGCTGGGCAACGCACACGGAGCTGCTGCGCGCCCAGCTCACGCGCGCCCAGGCGCGTTTCAAGAAACAAGCAGATCGCCACCGCACCGAGCGCGCCTTCGACGTGGGCGAGCAAGTCCTCCTCAAGCTTCAACCGTACGCCCAGTCCTCCGTCGCCAACCGCCCTTGTCGCAAGCTGGCGTACAAGTTCTTTGGACCCTTCACGGTGACGGAGCGCGTCGGCACGTTGGCATATCGCCTGAACTTGCCGGCGGACAGCCGTATCCACCCCGTCTTCCACGTCTCGCAACTCAAGCCATTCGTCCCCGACTACACTCCGGTCTTCGTGGAGCTGCCCAAGATATCGGACCTCACGGCCGCGGACCGTGCTCCGATCGCCATTCTGGACCGCCGCATGATGAAGAAAGGAGACACCCCAGTCGTCCAAGTACAGGTGCAGTGGAGCACCATGTCGTCGTCATCTGTGACCTGGGAGGACTACTACGTGCTATGGCAATGTTACCCGGACGCGACCCTTTGGACAGAGGAAGATCAAGCTGCTCAAGAGGGGGCAAATGTCACGCCTGCAGATCAGCCTGCAGCGGACTAACCAGTGCAAGTGCAGCTAGCCACTTGCAACGACCAGGTCACTGTGGGGCCCGGCGGCCAAGTGTATGCGTGTGTGTTAAGCCAAGTGTTGGCGTGCATGTGAAGCTAGCGGTGGCTTACTTGTAACCGAACGACTGGATGGAGACGGCAACGAAACAGTGAATGAATCACTTTCCCCTCGTCTCATCTCTCTCGCTCTCACCTACCCCTCTCGTTCTTCCTCACCCCGATCCCCTTCTCCTCTCTTCCCAAATCCTCTGGATCGGGGCATGACAGGTCAGCGATGTGGAGAGGATGATGCAAGAGCTAGGTTTGAGAGAGGAGGACCTAGACGACGTGGTCTTCAACGAGAAGGATGCACCATCAGAGGATGCGCGCTGGATGGCTTTGGCTAGGGTTAATACTCCCAAAACCTATAGTCAAGCATGTTTTTATCGGAACATGAGATCGGCATGGGACTTGGCGCAGGAGGTAAAGTTCATACCGTTGGAAGACAATCTATACACAATACAGTTCTCGTGCCTCGGAGACTGGGAGAGAGTTATGAACGATGGCCCATGGCACTTCTCTGGAGATGCGATTATCATCAAACCCTATGACGGAGTGACCAAGCCCTCGACCATCAAGATGGATACAATTGAGATATGGGTGCAAATACACGACGTTCCATATCTGTATGCTCATTTAGTCCCATCCCTTGCTGCTAAGGTGGGGGAAGTTCTGTTTGCCAAACCCCCATCCCAAGACTTTGCGGGAAATTTCTACCGTGTCTGGGTCAGAATCGATGTAACTAAGCCTCTTAAGAACGCAGTGTCTATGGTCAGAAACTCGAAGCGTCAGATCTACCGAGTAAAATGTGAAAAGCTACCTGATTGGTGTGCGTTTTGTGGTATCCTAGGCCACTTGTTTAAGGAGCGCGGCACGAGAATTCACCCACTGTCTGCTCTTGCTGAGTGGTTTCTGAGATTTGGACGAGGCCCTGGTGGGAACCGAGGCCGCCGAGGAGGAAGGAGAGGAAGACGTAGTGGGGGACGCGGCCAATCAGAGCCACAGGAGGTGTTTGATGAGGATGTCGATCTAGGCGGTGTTGTGGGGAAGGCTACGATACTGCAGGATGATGGTGGAAAGTATTCTGCCTTAGATACTGTGATGGAGGAACAGTCATGGAAAAGGATGGAAATAGAGCGGGGTAGTAACCCTTCGGCTACTACTTCTGGGCATGGATCTAGTTCGGCTAATAATCAACTGGCGTTAGTGCCAGCAGCTACGACAATGGTGAGTCCACCTATCAAGAGAGACCCCAAAAAGGCAAGGACAGAACAGGAAGGCAATGACATTTTTAATAATGTTTCAAGAAATTTGGCGGGCTCCCTAGAGGGGCGCCGCCATGCCCAATGAATGTGTTCTGCTGGAACTGTCGCGGCGTGGGTAAACCTGCGATAGTTCGAGAAATTCGCGATTTCACGATGAAGTTTACCCCTACCGTGCTTTGTATTGTTGAGACTCAGATCAGTGGGGCACGAGTAGAAGCGCTAGCTAGCACGCTAGGTTATGACCAATCTTATGCTATTGATAGTCAGGGAAGAAGTAGTGGAATTGGCATGTTTTGGAATAATACAATTAAGCTTGATATATTAGGCGACTCGTGTTACCATATTGATGCGAAAATTGGGGAACCCGGTCAAGATCCTTAGCGGATAATGTGTGTATATGGAGAGGCCCAAACTCCTCTTAGGCACCAAACTTGGGATCTCATGAAGGGAATCAGTTTTACCAGCGACTTGTCGTGGCTTTGCTTCGATGACTTTAACGAAGTGCTGCAACCAGACGAGCACGAAGGAGCAGCTAACAGAAGCAATGCCCAGATACAGGGCTTTCGGGACACAGTTGATATCTGCATGTTAATGGACCTGGGTTATGAAGGACGTTTTTGGACTTCTAAGAAGAAGATAGCAGGGGGCTCATATGCACATGTGCGCTTGGATCGAGCCTTGGCCTCTACCAACTGGGTGACTCACTTTCCACAAGCATCAGTGACTCATCTAACTTCGGCTACATCGGATCATGGGCCCATATTAGTAAAGTTGGATGCTGCACAAAACAATACAAAGCCCAAGAATACTTTTAGGTATGAGGTGATGTGGGAATCACATGACTCTTGGAAGGAGACAATAACTAATAGTTGGAATGCAGCAAACGCTGGTTATGGGTTCGGTGACTTCCGAGATAAGTTGTTGTCTATAACTAATGATTTGTCTACATGGAGTAGGGAAACTTTCGGCAGTGTTCAGAAAGAGATAAAGCAGATAAAGACTCAACTTGAGTTGCTGCGCAACGATCCAGTGCATACGAGGCCATCCTATCCAGAGCTAAAGCTAAACGAGAGACTAGCGGAGCTATACCATAGAGAAGAGTTAATGTGGCATCAGAGATCCCAGCTGGAATGGCTCTCGGTTGGAGATAGGAATACAGAGTTCTTCCACATGAGAGCAAGCATTAGGCGAAAAAAGAATATGATCCGGGCACTTACAAATGCTCTCGGAATTCATGTTGAGGATCCATTGGAATTAAAGAACATGGTACTGGACTTCTACAAAACCTTGTATACTTCTGAGGGGGTGCAAGGGATGGACGAGGTTTTGAGGCATGTACTGAGGAAGGTTACACCGGAGATGAACGAGATTTTATGTGCGCCATACAAAAATGCTGAAATAAAAAATGCCTTGTTTCAGATGCTCCCAACCAAAGCTTGAGGTCCTGACAGCTTCCCTGCACAGTTTTACGAGCGGCACTGGGATATTTGTGGTGATGAGGTGTCTGCAGTAATCATGCTCATCATTAAAGGAGAGGAAAGCCCGGAGAGCATCAATGATACGGTCTTGGTCCTTATACCCAATGTAAAAAATCCTATTCATATGTCACAGTTTAGGCCTATCAGTCTCTGCAATGTCCTATACAAAATTGCCTCCAAGGTGGTTGCAAATAGATTAGAAGTCATTCTCCCAGATATTATCTCTGAGGAGCAATCAGCCTTTGTACCTGGTAGATTGATCACAGATAACATAATATGTGCATACGAGTGCTTGCATTTTATGAAGAGAAATAGATCCAAAACGAACAGTTTCTGTGCTCTGAAGTTGGATATGATGAAGGCCTGTGACAGAGTAGAGTGGGATTACTTACAGGAAATTATGGCCAGGTTGGGTTTCTCTTCGGCCTGGATTGATATTGTTATGGGCATGGTAAGATCAGTATCTTTCTCAGTACTTTTTAATGGAGAAAAGCTTAAGAGTTTCAAACCAACAAGAGGTATTCAACAGGGAGATCCTATTTCCCCTTACCTATTCTTACTTGCAGCAGAGGGCCTTTCATGCCTACTAAAATCCAGTTCCCAGTCATCAGTTGTAAGTGGTGTTAAGGTGGCTCCCATTGCTCATGAGGTGAACCACCTTTTATTTGCAGATGACAGCCTGTTGCTTTTTAAGTCTAGTGTTGAGGGTGGAAATTTGGTGTCAAACCTGCTGGATCTATATTGTAATGCTTCAGGACAGAGAGTTAACAATGATAAGTCCTCGATATTCTTTAGCAAGGGGTGTCCACAGGGCACTAGGCAGCAGGTCAAAGATATCCTTGCAGTGCAGAATGAGTCACTCAGTGAGAAATATTTGGTGACGCCCACGGAAGTGGGACAATCTAAGAATGGCACGTTCAAGTATCTTCGGGACAGAGTCTGGGAAAGGATAAGAGGATGGATGCAGAAGCTTTTATCTGTGGCAGGGAAAGAGGTTCTTATAAAATCCGTGACTCAGGCGGTTCTGGTCTTCTCCATGTCTTGTTTCAGACTCCCTAGGAGGCTTTGTGAAAGCATAACATCAACCATAAGTCAATTCTGGTGGGGAAGTAAGCAAGGAAGAAGGAAGCCATGTTGGGTGTCGTGGGATGTTATGACGAGGCCGAAGAACCTGGGAGGGCTAGGCTTCCACGACCTCGAGATTTTTAACTTGGCTCTTCTGTCAAGACAAGCTTGGAATGCCTAGAGGAGCTCAACTCTTTGAGTGCACGAATCCTAAAGGCTGCTTACCATCATGATTGCACTGTTCTCGAGGCAGGTCTAGGGTCGCACCCCTCTCAGATATGGCGAGCAATACTAGATGGGAGGGACATTGTCAAGCAAGGAATAATCAGAAGGATCGGCGATGGACGGACGACCGGCATATGGGAGCATAATTGGATTCCAAGATCTGGACTTATGAGACCAATCTCATCGCTGGTGCTTAATCCACCTTCTCATGTTGCTGATTTGATTGATGCTACGTCAGCCTCGTGGAAGGAGGAGCTGGTTCGGCAAATCTTCACTCCGGTGGATGCCAAGGCAATTTTAAGGATCCCCATATGCTCCAGGCAGATGGAGGACTTCTGGGCATGGACCGAGGACCTGCGGGGACGTTTCTCTGTCAGGACGGCCTACAAAATGATTTTTCAGAATAAAGATGGGTAGAGAGGCATGGTTGGAGGAATCTGGAAGTTTGTCAAGTTTAGAACTGGACAGGAAAGGTTGGACAAATCTCTGGAAAATGAAGGTGCCCTCGAAACTGAAGGTATTTGCGTGGAGGCTTGCACAACATTCTCTGCCTACCGGGGATGTACTCCAGCACCGGAACATGGCCACAACGGATGTGTGTGCTATTTGCGGAGCCCAGGATAGTTGGCGCCATGCACTACTTGACTGTGTCATCTCCAGATGTACGTGGGCTCTGTCCAATGAGGACTTGGTGCAGCATTTGTCTTTCAGTCACGACCTTAATGCAAAACGTTGGCTACATTCCATGGTAGAGGCCCTGAAGGAAGATGAGCTCACCGTCCTGATTGTGACCTTGTGGGCGATCTGGTCTGCGCGTCGCAAGGTGATTCATGAAGGCATTTTCCAATCTCCTCATGTTATCAACGGTTTTATAGCTACCTATCTATCAGACATTGACTTCCTGAAGCAGCCGGTATCAACAGTGAGGGCTGCACCGGGGCCAAGGCCGACAGCATGGATCCCTCCTCAGGATCAGCATATAAAAGTAAATGTTGATGCAGCGGTAGCAAGGCACGGTGGACTCGGGGCAGTAGCAGCGGTTTGCCGCGATGGCGCGGGGATCTTCCAGGGGGCGTCTGCTCTTATTTTTCAACAACAACATTGATGATCCTGATGTTTTGAAAACACTGGCAATACGTGAAGCTCTGGCTCTCTCCGAAGACTTGTACGTTCAGAAAATAGCAGTCGCTTCCGATTGCAAGAAGGTGGTAGAGGCAATCAAGACAGGCACGTCGGCTTCATATGGCGCAATTGTGCGTGAAATAAGGGATCGATCTAGATTTTTTCTTCTTCTTGTTTGATTAGCCATGAATTTAGAACCTCCAATGTCGAGGCTCACGAACTTGCAAAGCATGCTTTAACGCTGGGTACTGGCCGCCATGCTTGGTTAGGTCAGCCCGGAGATCTTGTTTTCGTCCCTGTAAACCTCATGATGGATGAATAAAAAGCTTTGTGGGTTTGCCTAAAAAAAACTTATTCGTGAAGTGCGGGTTGAATACGAATAAGCATAAGGACTCTTTTGTAATATTGCCACGACGGTGAACCCGACAGAGTCAATCCGTGCTTTATTATTAGGAAAAGACTAGTAAACATGCCCGTGCATTGCAACGGGAGAAAAATAATAACATCACAACTCATCACCGCACACACAATGTGCTTCATCCACTTGAACACGGTAACTAATCCGTCTCGTAGTTATCCTTCTTCCTGCCGTTGTTGACATAGGCCGTTCACCAAGTCGTAACGTGGTCAATCTCAAGGCGATAAACTCACCCACCACACTGTCATTGAACCACACCGGCATAAGAGAACATTTTTTACAACATTAAAACCTAATCTTGTCAAGCTAGATCGTGAGGGCTGCCTTCCACGAATTGCTTCCTAATGTTTGTGATTGTTACATACTGAAAATTTTCTCACAACCAATACTTGTTAATTTGGTAAAATTTGTATAATATCAACCTTCAAATTTGGAGTATAGTAAATGAAAAAAAGATGAAACATAATTGTTTGCAACAGAAATCTAAATTGTTAACAAATCACCTAATGATATACACATTCCATCTATAAATTTTCAATACATATTACTACAAAAAAGATCATCTGCCCATTACGAACGAACTGAGATTTATCAAGAAACCACTCAGCAGTGTAGTACAATTTATTCACATTGACAACGTATTCTCCCATTTGCTCTTGAGAATTAAGAACAACACTAATACAAAACTTAGTTTTTACATCCACATTATACATCTATGCACGCAGATGAAGCCAATGGTAGTGATACAAATAAAAAAGCGGCTAATCAATCGGCGTGACTACCGCTCGCCAAAGTACGGCTCACACACGAAGCAGACTCACCTTTTTTGGATATGGCATCAAGTTCATAATCGATTCCTACGAACTTCACGACAAACCCAAAAACTGCATAGATGTTTCTTTCGTGAAATAAACGATAGATGCGATCATGAGAAGATGCGCTACTAAACTGAACCAATAAATAAAGACGATTTAAGCCCGTGCATTGCAATTGAACATATAAATCCCGCTATGCTACCCGCCCATCTGAGGCCATTGAACTCTGTTTTGAATCTGGTCCGATCGTTCTACCCTGTTTTGTACCTGCTTGCTGGTTTTTACCCTGCTGTCAAACATATGAGCGTTCATTTTTCTGTACGTTCGCCACTCGGGCTAGAGCATATGACAGCTGGGCCACCCTTGTGCGCGGGGCCACCGTCTCAGCGGCTACTACAACTGGTGTCACGCGTGTGCGTGTCGATCATCCAAAAGGGGGCCGCAGTGGCGAAGGTGGGTGGCAGGGCGTACAGCGTGGAGTGGGAGCGCGTGATTGGGGTGGACTGCAGCGATCAGGATTGGGCAGCCATTCTCTCTTCCGTGAAAATATCTCCCTTCTCTCCCTCATCCCGCTCCTCTTCTCCGTGTCGCCGCCGCCGCCGCTCCCCCTCCCTCTCGGCCGCCTCGTCTCCTCCGCCTCCACCACCTCCTCCTCCCGTGTCTCCTCGTCCCATCTTGCTGCCGCCGGCTCCCCTCCTCTCCCCCTGATTCTCCCCTTCAGCTCGGCCATCTCATCTCCTTTGCTGCTGCGCCGCCTCTTCCTCTGCCTCCGTGCTCAACAGGAGGAGCCGGGGTCGCAGCTGCACCACACGACTGTGGGCGAGGGCGAGCTCCAGCGCGAGCATGCGGAGAGCTATCCACTGGATCCGGCCGGCCCAGATCCACACGGCTCCGTCAACGACACGCCCGGGGACCCTGCCGGTGTGGGTGTGCCAACGTCGTCTCTATGGTATTCTCTCTTCTCCAATCCCTTCTTCCAGATTTCTCTCCTTCTCTTTCTTATGTATTCTCTTTTTGATGAACAGAGGGGGACGAATCAGGACGGATCCACGCTGTCGACGCCTCTTCTTTGCTGCCATGGACGAGCCCTCGCCCAGCGACCACCTCCATTCAGCTGGTGGAAGATGACGATGGCCAACTCCCAGGTGCAGCCGGTGGGGAGGCGAAAATGGCAAGGGCAGCAGGAGAAATCCCTCCTCCTTGTGTTGCTGCATCACTGCATCCCCCGATATTCCAGCAGTAGCTCGCCTGCCTGCTTTGAGAAGAAGAGATGGAAGGTGGAGGTGGGAACATGACGCTAGGAGGATAAGGCGTGGGCGTCACAAGAAGTGGGTTGGAGCAAGAAGTAGAGCAGGCAATGCCCCTCTCTACATTGGCATCTACACAGCCAAATCAAGGACTTAAACTCCTGGTAAGATCCTCTTTTATTTGTTTTCTTTTTCTTCCATGTCTGCATATCTCTAACTTTTATTAATTTACCCTTCTAATTTGTGTGATTAGTTTGTTGGTTATATTGTTGTTACTGGCTCCTAATTTGGGTGATGGATAAATGGTTTAGATTTTGTGTGTAAATCTGCAACGCTACATTGGTTTGGAAGTTAATTTAGAACCTTTGTTTAATTTAATGGCATGCTAAAGCTGATGCAGATGTCCATGTATTTGCTAATGCTGTCCATAGGAACGGCTCCTCCTATCCCCTGCTCCTCTCGGATTGGCGCAAGTCCGCCTCCTCCCCCGCCTCCCTCTCCACGCGTGCAGCAGCGACCTAGGAGGAGCTCGAGCCGCAGTGGTGGTCCATGGCACCTTCGTCGTCGTCCCCGGCTGGAGAAGCATGGGCCGCAGAGACGGCCGGATCTGTCCGGCCCTCGCGCTATCGTTCGTTCACTCTCAAGGTCCGCCCCGGCGTCCTCGCCTCCATCCTCTCTCATTGTCACGTACGCCCTCGTGGCCGGACGAGGCGACGTGCAAGCTGCGGCGGCGCAACGACATCTTTGCTTGTTTTTGTACTTGCTGAAACAATCAATGACGTCTTTTTCCCTGCAGGATAATGTGTTTGTTCAGCTGATTTGTATAGTTCCAATACCGGGTTGTTAAGGAAAATCCAGATGATGCATTCTACGAGTTGGAGACCCCCCAACAGCAAATTCAGTCAGACGTCTTTGATGGTAAATATTAATATTTTGCTGTGTCGTTATACTGTTTTTTCAAAGCCTAAGCTGGTATTCTTTTTCCAAAATAGTGGTTTGAGCCATAGTTCCAAGAATGGAGCTGGACAGTCTTTTTGAGGAAAAAAAATGATGTCGCAGAGGCCAGGAATAAAATCAATACATTAGTATATGTGCGTGCGGTAGACCCCTTTCTTTGTTTGCCAAATTAATACATTAGGCTTTTTGTTCCTTAATAGATCTCACTCTTTTTCTTTGTTTGCCAAATTAGTATATATGTGTGCAGTAGACCCCTTTCTTGTGTTACATGGCCTTTTGGATTGTCGCCATCTGTTACCTTTATACTCCTGAGGTGGCTGAATTTTTTGAATGAACTGCCCTACTGGCAGTATGTTCTTCAGAACCGCTGCCTAATTTTATTTCGAGAACTAATCAACTAATTGAGTTGGAGATGTTCCTTACTGTCACACCATACATGGCTATGCCTCCGATAGATTCTTGTGGATATTTGAAACTAAACGTGTTCTTCATGAAGATATTTTGGCGAAACTGTAGTTACCATGTTAAATCCTTTTGGTTGGGCTTCACACTCTGACTGTGCTTACCCCTTGCAATTGGGAAGTGCTTATGCAGTGTTTGTTTACCTAGGCAGTACCGCAGAAACTTAAGAAACCATTTCTTAAGCAAAAACAGATAGCCTTTTGCTAGCAGTTCTTATTTTTTTGGAAATATTTTCCAAGGTGTGTATTCTCATATAGGCATATATTTGCGAGGTGAAAAACTAATTGTGATGCACACATTATTAAGCCCTGTACATAGGGAAATATGTCCAACTCCAGTAATTCATCATATCTGTGTGAACACGTGAATCATGAAGAGCTACTTGAATACACGTGAAATGTCATTTCAGGACTTAAGATAAGATGTTGATATTATGAGGTGAAATGCTCGTTTACTTAATCTTCTAATTACCTGATATTATGAGGTGAAATGTCATTTCAGGACTTAAGAGAGATGCTGATACTATGAGGTGAAATGCTCATTTACTTAAGAGAAACGTTCACAAGGATGACTGACCGTGTGCGGCACTGACCTCGATGGCGTGCCGCATCATTTCTGCCCGACCTCAATGTTTACCTCGTCACCCACGGCCAGATGGTAAGTACCCGCAAATCTCACACTGCCACTGGGGTGCTCTGCCTCCACCTATTTGCATTGATGCATGCTCAATTGCTTATTGTGGTGCGCCCTGTAGGTCGAAGACATCCCGACGAAGCAGCACATGCTTGTCCCTTCTTTCGTTGGCGGCGGGAGAAAGAGGATCCACCCGCTCCCTTATGCTGATTCGAGCCTTCCTTGTGAGTTGGCTCCAATTTTTTGCTCTTTTGTATGTGGGTGTACATACCCGAGGTGAGAAAATAAGTTCAGATTACACTAAGGTGGATCTCTCGATTAATATGCAACTTTTTTATGAATAAAAGTTCTGATATTGTAGTAAGCTTATGTGTGATTTAGTATAGAATTATGCTTTCAAGGTTGTACTAATAGATGACCTTCGCCATTCTCTAATTTTCCCTAGCATGGATTGCCTACTCTACAAGATAAAGTGTCGGTTTATGAGGATATTTTCCAAAAAGAGTTGTTAGGGTATGATGTACTCGATTGATCTATGAGATGACCTGCTTGGTGGTGAAGGTTTTTTACATCTGCTGAGGTAACCATCTACTGACTATATCTTCTAATTTTTGCTTTTTGAGTCCTATGAAATGGTGTAAGTGAATTCATTATAAGTGGAAATTGTGGTTGGATCATGTTAAGGACTTATGTCTTCTGTAACTGATTTTGGCGAAGAAGAACAACTGCATTTTTTTTCTCTAGCTTTTGAACGTTGAATACTTTGGTCCTCCTATAGGTGCTTCTTTCTCATGTGTGTACGTGTTATATTTATGAGGTTGCTATGGGTTTGAAGTGGTTGTGATCTATACTTGAAGATCCATTAACTGGACTAGGCTTTCTGAATTCTGATAGAATGAGAAGCCTGCAGTAAATATCCAAATGTTCCTCTACCATCACAGCTTGAGTTAATATAATAGTTAATATATAAGGATTTACAATGTTTTAACCCTGACCAATATGTGGTAAAGATAATAATACCAGCACTTTTAGTTGAGCGAAATCTAAGACCACAATTACATCGAGGTGTTGCATGTATGATGTATCTCAGTTCATGTTCTTCAACATTTAAGTGTTTTGGATGATCATGCCTTGTTTCTATGGATTGCCATTTTATCCAACGAGAATAGTGAAACATCAAATTTAGTTAACCATCTCATATTTGCATTTGCTTTGTGATGTTTCCATTCTACCTATAATATTTGAAATAAGATCTTTTATTGCTCACTGGGAACAAGCATCACTTTCTTGTAATATCTTTATCTTCCTTGAGTTTTTCCGTGAGTTTGTGCTACTCTGCCAAGGAGCTCCAGCAAGCATGTGTGCCTGCTCTCCTTGCTCCTGAGCTCTTGTACCAGCAACAAAGGCTCGTGTGTGGTATCAGCAAGAGATTAGTGTCGATTTTTTCGAGTTATTGGGACACCTGAGAACTAGCAGTACCACATAAAAAAGTCTGAAGTTAGGCATTTTTAAATCTAGACAGGTCGTGCTTCATTTTGACTAACTACTACCATCTCCGAGTCTATATCTAAGTGTTATTCTTTATTAGATGCCACTAATTCCTTTTGCACTGCATGATATGTAGTTTAGTTTCCTCAAATCTTAAGGCTTTAATATTGATGCTGCCATCAAATTGACTTTCCGAGTATACTAAAATTTGGAATTATTACTTGCAATTATTATACAAAGAAATTATCAAAGGAAAATTTATTTATTTAAAAATTTCTTTAATTCCAAATGGCATTGTACTTACTATGTATTTTTGAACTGAAAAGGGAGTTTCCATGTTGCTGAGGATGGTCCACTTCTTTGCTTAGAATTCCAAATTCAAATCTCGCCGGCGCCGGCTAGATGGATCGTGCTGGTATATTATAATATGGTCATTAGCGCATTGTTGTCTTCAAGTTAAGCTAAATGACAGCCAGAGCAACTTCCTTTATTTCTTGAGAATTCTACTGATCATGCTGTATCTTGTCAACTTTTTCCTCTGGACGTTGGATCAATTGTACATATTAAACGACTGGTTCCGTTCGTAGTTCTTGAGCCCACTCTTCTCATACCATCGGACATCAACTGCCGCCACTCGCACTTGTCGTGCTGCCTCTTGATGAGGTATATCCGCTGCTGATTCCCGCTTTGAAATTCCCTTTCAGTCGTTTAATTCCTGGACTGTTTGTTTGGCAGATGAACACTCCTATATCTGCATTCAAAGGAAAAGGGCACACCCAGGTATCAACCTTGCCATTGTCCTGTCGTGCATTCTGAAAAATTATTTTTCTTTGCTTAGAACTGATTTTTTCCCCTTTTAAAACAGCAAATCACCATGCCCAAAATGTGCTCGCCGCAAACTTTTTACTGAGCCCTCAAAGCCTAAGGACACTGAACTCTCTGCCTCTGCTGCCAAGGTGGCTAGCCAGGCTGAACAAGGTGCTCCTGGTGGAAATGTTGTTGAAGCTACATCTGTGCCAAATGTTCGTGCCTTTGTTTTATACCTGAATACCTTTCCTCTTCTGTACAAACCATGCTTCATATGCAGTAATATTTGATGGCACCAAATTAAACAGGTCAGTCAAGAAACTGAGCTTATAGCTACTGAAGATCCAAAGAACAACCTTCCTGACCACACTAATTTCAAGAGGTAAAGACTCATGGCCAGTTACATTCAGCTGCCTCAGCATGCGATGTGGTGTCATGCCTGTTGTTTTTTCTTTACCATGCCTTCTTTAAAATCAAAAGCATCCTTCTCTATAGATCTCAGTAATGTTTTCTTCACTGATGCATGCAATGCCATTTGACCAGACTTTCTTTTCTATCACTGCTGTTTTCAAACTTATCCGAGGCTCAATAAAACATCCTTCTACCTTCAAGATGTAATATGTGTTCTTATTTCTTGTTCCATGTACAGACAATCCTTGCTGCTGCATGCAAAATAATTTGCTTCATACATGCACACTAATTAGCCACATGATTGAACTTGCTCTGCGATAA
Organism: Triticum urartu; assembly: GCF_003073215.2. Lineage (NCBI taxonomy): Eukaryota > Viridiplantae > Streptophyta > Magnoliopsida > Poales > Poaceae > Triticum > Triticum urartu. Next base: position 90,274,566 of record NC_053023.1, on the reverse strand, counting down.
GATTCAGCTGGTCTTCTGCTTGTTTATGTTGTCTTCTATATGATGTGCCTAATGCTTATGTCCTTGTTTTTTTATTACACTCTATAATTCTTCTTTTTACTAATGAACGACATTCAGGACAAACACTGCTGTCAAGCCAGCTGGCGCTCCAAAGAAAGCGAAGCAGTAGTTCTTCCATGGACTAGGCTAGATATGTACATACGGTGCAACTGGCGCTTCTTGAGTTCCATTTTTCCTACAGGCATGCCAGATGATATGTCGCAATATGATGATAACTCTGAATCCTCTTCTTTCTCAGGATATCTTCTATGTTCTGCTTGCTTATCAAGCGAAATTCACCGTTAGAAGGGTGTTTTGCCGAAAAGAGCTTCTCAGCTCTGCTGCGTCACAGCAACGGTCTGGCCATCGGGTCTGAAGATCGTCAACTCAGCACACTTTTGGGCGTGCACCAGGTTTATTTTGTGCAACTTTGTAAGACAAGGCTTTGACACTCGCATAACTATGTCGAGCCACTGTCATGATAATTCCTCTATTTAGGTCCTCGAACAAATCAAGTACTATGCGTTGTAAATATCACCATCGGCCCTTTCTGACTTATCTCCCTCCTTATGACAATTTCAACCTTCTGTAAATGCCGCTGGGCCATGCTGCTTAATCTAAGTCTTTTCGTTCTTGTTATACTGTGTGCGCTTTCTTATGTCTTGTGTTTGCTGCTAGGCTTGCTAATCTAAAACTAAAAGTCCTTCTTTACTGATTCACCTTGCAAGATAAGCATGATGTCTCTGCCTGTCGGTTCACTCTTCCAGCAGATCGTTCGAGGTTCTTTTTGGCCTTCTTTAAATATCTGTTCAGCGCACGGAAACTTGATTTGTTTTTGTAAAAGGCCTGCTAACATCACACTTTCCTTTTTACCCCTCCTGATCTTGCCTAGCTCCCTGGTACCATTTAAACAGCCACACATATATGCTTATCTTTGTGGTCTTCTAACAGTTTTATTTTTACTACAGCCGTCAGTTGAGCACCTGGATGATAACAAAGAAGTGCTTGTTCACTGACCTTTCTTCTTCACAAGGTTTTATAAGCAGAGTTGAGCACAAGACAAGAGAAATTTTGGTGCTGTACAAAACTCTTGTGTTATATAGGCAGGAGCATAGCACAAATTGTATTACATAAGGACAATCACACATACACTCAATCTATGCATGAATATTTTGATACACACTCTAACACTACCTCCCTTGCTCTCGCCCCTTGCGCCATTGGCGCAACGGGTCATCTAGTGAGATAAAATGATGGAATGCAGAACCAGCTCTATCATAGGGTTGAGTGTTTGGGGCGCAGAAGCAGCTCCGCCTAGGGTTGAATGCTCTTAGGGGAGGGCGGTAGCAGCAGAGTATTCAAGCTAGTTGAGACCAGTGCGTGTGTGTTTTTACATTTTCCTGATAGTATATTTGTATTTTCAATAGTACTCCCTCTGTCCCGAAATATAAAAACGTTTTTCACACTACACTAGTGTCAAAAACATTCTTATATTATGGGATGGAGGGAGTAACTTATTGGTATTTCTGGTGCAAGCAATAAATAAGCAGTTGCAAGCACACCAAATACATACATTAATCCACTACTCAATACATACTGGATCACAGTGCTAAAGTCTGTTTCTACAATTCTACTTATAGGGTTTACATCTTTTTTAGATGATACAAAGCACAACACGTGCTCTCAGGCGAGAGGATAGAGCATTAGTATTGGGGTGCATATGACACAATTACACGGCAAGGCAACGGACTTAAGCATTAGTAGTGGTGTGAATACTACACAATCACAAAATGTAGTACTGCAAGCCAGCGCACGTGTATGTTTACTGATAGAATGCCAAACATATGCATCTCCCTCGGGCATTTGTGCTAGTAAAGAGAGAAAAAGGGAAACTGAATTAGCTTACTCTTGACATTTAAACACTGAAAATAAGAGGGAAAATAGAGGCGTGTGTAAAAAAAAGAGGGAAAACTGAGACAGCAGTAACCACCTCATTGATGACGTTACCTGAGAAACCATTTATCCATCACATCTCCAGAATCTGCAGAGGACCCTCGTGCAGGAGCAAGGGAATCAAGCTCATCGAAGAAAATTACTCATGGACGTGCTGATTTAGCCTCAAATGGACAGTAAAAACTGAAAACCCGAGTATATGTTCATATTTCATGGCAATTACAAACATGGCTTGTGCAGATGGATATACCTTCTCAAAGATGTCCTTGATATTCCTCTCTGACTCTCCAACATACATGTTTATAAGTTCCGGACCTTTTACGCTAAGAAAGTTTAATGAGCACTCAGTTGCTACTGCTTTCGCAAGTAATGTCTAAAAATTCAAAAGAAAACATCCTAGTTAGCATGTATTATCTTGTTGTTGGATACAACTAACTTTTGAAAAATGGGAATGAAAACTCAACTAAGACAAAGTATAAAACTCAGTACACCTACCTTCCCAGTGCCTGGAGGTCCATATAACAGGACACCTGACCGTTCAAGCAATTTAGAGCAGTACACCTGATACAGACATAAGGTTGCACTTGTAGAACTTATTTCTTTGGACCTGGGAGTCAAAAAGTCAGTAATAGATGACAAAATAGATTTATTTAGGTAGTTGTGAAATATATTTTTCAGCTCCAGTAGTAACAATGGAGATGTCATATTTCAAATAAATAATGGACATGATATTCTACAGTAACAATGAAGTTTCAAATAAATAATTGCATGATATTCTATAGTAACAATGGAGATATCATATTTCAAATAAATAATGGATACGATATTCTACAACTGCCAAATATCAGAACATAACCCAAGAGAATTCATGATTATCCTCACCAAAAGATCATTCTAGACTGAATACCTGTGCTACATGCTTCGTTTGACTATATAATTTTGTCGACAATAGAATACATCAGAGTAACAAATTAAAAATTGATAGCAAATTTCCCCATGATCTTCCACTTTTATTTGTCCATGAACTTATATTCACCAATAATAACATGCAATATTTTCAATCGCTGAACCTATCTACCCAAATATGTATCTTTCAGAAAAGACCAGAGAATTGTTCAAATTCTTGTTGAAATTGAGCTAGCTTTAGCAAAATTCCTACGCCCCAAAGAATCGTGCATGGAAAAACCAACACAAGTAAAGAAGGTAACTGTGTAGCTTACATTGAGCTTCCAACTTCGATCACTGGTAGCTACAGAGTAAGTACAAAACAAGCTAACGCATTGTCCAGTTAGCATGCAACTGACTCCAACGTACAAGTAGAATTCATTGCCCCAGCGCCTGCCGCCGAAGGCGCTGCCCCTGTGAGCCGTAGCATCCCATCCCGCTGACCATCGTATCCAGCCCCCATTGCGCATGGCAGCCGCAACAACTTCTGTCTCCTCCTTGTCCGAGCATGCCCACAACCCGTACAAGCAGCTATTCCCCAGCCTCCTTGCATATTCCCCGTCGAAATCAATGACCGCCGGAGAGGAGTAAGGCAAGACGGGGAGGCCTAGAACAAAGGAAGGCGAGGGGTGCGCGCGCAGGTTCCTCATTGATGCATGGCATCAGCAAAATGTCCAGGCTGCGTCCTGCGACACCACATCACACTGTAGTATGCCCTTTATTCCTTTGGTTAAGTTTGACAGTGTTGTTTCCATCCTTCGTACACCAGTGTGTGAACCATACTACCGATACTATGACATATATCAAGTGCCTTATCAGAAGAAAAGAAAAACTACTATAGCTTACACGCTTGATCAAGGCAAGAACATTTGTTTGGGGTTTAATTAGGATGTGATGGATTGGATACTATGTATTTTCTTTTACTGTGGATGGGTTCTCTTGTTGTAGATCAGTTATGTCACCGTGATGATGCACTTGATTCCCAACTGCCTTGCATGCTGTTGTGCAATGCACAGGCCCGATCCAACGGACAACCAAAAGATCTAGACAGAACAGAGTTCTGCTATTTGTGATAAAGGGTTATTCCATGGGCTCAAGGTTCACTGGTCACTAACTATTCCATTGTTCGTCTTCTGATTTCTAGCAATTCTATCAGCTTCATCGCATAGCCTAGTACAACAGAACAGAAGATGCAGGTCATCTGTTATAAAGTACTTAAATGTGTGCTTACAGCTATTGCATGATCTGAAGGAATAAACCAAATCAACAGCGACTCTATGGTCTAATTATCAGCTTTGCACTATTAATAATAGTGCAAATAGAACTCTGGTACTAATTCTACAGAAAAGATACACCAAATACACCATCAGGTTCAGTACCAACACCGGTTTAGACATCAAAACATATTTATAGTATAGTGGTACAGCTGCAAGTGTAAAGTCATGCAAATTCTCGATGGTACAAACTGTAAGCTGGCAAATTGTCGATGCAATGTAGGTGCCAAATAAGTGTTGGTGTCATACCACAGTGCACTGACACAAAGCATAAAAGGAGAATGGCATATTAACATTTCATTGCTGTACCAAAGAACAGACCATAGCTTCACTGCTAAGATTAATGCGGTAGTAGCACTACAATGACTTGTCAATAGTGACCTCGCTCTAGAATGAGAGCAATTACAATAGGTTAAAGCTGTTGACCAAAAAAGAGTATCAAATAGACAGAAGCTAGTTTTGCTGAAATAGATCGGGACTTTGAGAGATTAAGGAGAGACAGGTAGTGCATGTAACCTTAGGGCAGGATGGCACCCACGATCTGGTTGCTGGGTCGGCGACCGGAGCAGAGGGCGTCGGTCAAGACCAGGAGTTCCCGAACTTCATCCACGATTTTGCATCATCCTCGCGGATCAGACCGCCACAACCGCCGCTGGGGGACACCCCTGATCCACTGCACGAGGAGCAGAAGCGCCACCATCCCCGAAGCACAGGACGTCGAGGTGGACGTGGATGCTGTCGCCGAAGCCTTAGAAAAGGACGGGGTGCCGCCGCCGTTGAAGCGAGGGGATCGAAGGTCGGGGAGGCCCGCCGTCTAGGATCCAGGACCAGCGAGGAGACAGCAGCGGCGCGCCCAAGCTCGGCCGCACCACTGCGGGGCGGAAGGCCGGCGAGAGCCAAGCGGCGGGAGGAACGGCGGCGGGGGTGGACACGGAGAATAATTTTATGAGACCAGATCTCACGGGTTAGCAAGCGAGACCCATCCTGATGGATGACACGTGACATTTATAAATCACAAAGCATCTATCCCACCTCTACCTAAAATCAGAGGGGGAGAGATTTGTGAATGCCACGTGTCATCCATTAGTGTGGGCCTTACCTGTTAACTATGAGACCTGATCTCATATAATTGTTTTCCCGCACGAGACGGGCATCTAGATAAGATAGAAAAAAGGGTCACAGATTGAATTTCTTACAAATGCGGGGTTCTTTTGCAAAGACGGAGCGTTTTCTCAAGTCCACTTAAAAGGTACTGCGGATTCAATAAACAAAAATATAAGTATTGTTTTGTAAAAACGCCGCGACGGTGAACCCAACGACATCAATATAAGTACTTCACTAGTAAATATGTCCGTGCGTTGCTATGGGTTGATTTATTTGGATGTTTTGGCCGGAGAATTTAATCGGAGTTCAATCTTCATTTTGGCGGTTGGCCCATTTAGGATTGCCATTGTCTGGACCATGGGCCATAGATGTGAAGAATTGTATTCATTCCCTCAAACGATGCCTCCTTCAAGAACCCCGCTACCCTAGGGTTGAATTTGAGTTGTGCGTGGAAGAGTTTTTGAATGGGAGAAACATATGGTGGAAGGGCTGAGGTTGGAGAGGAAGGGGAGAACTTCATGTCGGGTGCCTATTTTCTCAACTTCGAAGCATATTCTTCAAGAGTTTAATTACTAATTTAAAGGATTTTTAGATATTATTTGAATTATGAGCAATGGTACATACATGCTAATTTTTGGTCAGACTTCCAAGTACTTCAGGAACTTAAATACTACTCTCTCTGTTCACTTTTATAAGACGTTGTAGGTATTTCAGACAGAAGTTAAAATAGTTCAATGTATGTTATCTGAGACGTCTTTTAAAAATGAACAAAGGAAGTACTAGGGCTGGAAAAAAAGCTCAAAACTCGTGAGCTAAACGAATAACTCGTGACTCGGCTCGAATCGACTCGAACTCGAAGAATAACAAGTCGAGTCAAGCTTTAGTTTAAGATCGTTTATAGACCAAGTTAAACGAGCCAATCTCACAAGTACTAGTTTAACTCGTTAGGCTCGATATAAAAGATCAGCTACTCCAAATCCAGAAAAAAATCAGCCACTCAGTACCCTGCGTCCCAAGCGCATAACACAAGGCCCAACTGTTGAAGGCCCAGCCGCCCAGGAGACTCGTGCGTTACAAGGAAATTACAATTGTTTAGTGATATACATGTTTAATATGTACATAATCATTTTATCATATTTGAGGGTTTTATGTTCATATTTTTAACGAGCTTAACAAGCTAAACGAGCCGGCTCGCGAGTTATACGAGTCGAGCCAATCTTGGGTTTGAGATCGTTATAGTAACGAGTCGAGTCGAGCTAGCTCGTTAACGAAACGAGCTCTAGCAAGTTGAGCCGAGCTGGCTCGGCTCGGCTCGAATTCCAGCCCTAGGAAGTACTACTCTTTAATAGATGAAAATAAAAGGATTTCTAATTTCGATAGTAACATAATGTTGGATCCATTCCTTTTGAATTGTCACTTTTTCCATCATGATTCTTGGGAAGAGACGTTGGTAGTAATTCACCTCCGACAATTTATTTGTGAAAATATATGTCTCTTTAAGTCGCACATAAGAAAATCTGGTCAAATTTTCATTGAGAAGATAAAATGGTCCTACCTCATGTGCCGCGTCAATAATCATGGGTTGAAGCCATCATGGATTGGAGCATGCTAAGTCCGGAGGCGAATCAATTGTTGGAGTGGAGGGGATCGAAGAAACCTTGATGGAAGTTCAGGACGGATTCTTCCGTGCCTCGGTGGAGCAGGAAAGGCTGAACGAATGACTTTTAGGAGGAGATGTTTTTTTATTTAACGTGAAATTATGCATGTAGGACAGTGGGGGAGGACTCCCTAATGTATTTTTTATGGAATTGTTCATCTATAATAATTGTATAATTTCTCAAAAAGAAATCTAATTACTAAAGGAGAGATCAATTTCCAAAAAAGATATATCTAATGGACAATTTTGTTAGTTTTGGAGTGGGTTCTGATGTATTTTTCATCTAATGGCAGTAATAAATAAATAAATAAATAAAGGAGAGGTCGCATGGAGAATTTCGATAGTGATGTCCTCCTTCTATATAGACATAAATATTCTTTCCTTCTCTCTTCCCTCCTATGCACCTCGTATAGCTCCTTCCCTAATTTTATTTACGTCGCCTCTAATTAGCCTATCTTTCCTTCTTTATTTAATATATGCACATGTTTCCCTCTTTCCCTATTAGTGGAGGGGATCGCATGAAGATTAGCCTCTTTGCCTCTGAATTAATATATGCACCTTGTATAGCCTCTCTTTTCTTCCTTATTTCTGTCCACGTCGCCCCTCTTTCCTTCTTTTCCCTCTCATGTAATAATTAGCCTCTCTTTCCTTCTTTATTTCTCACTAGCACATATGCCCGTGCGTTGCAACGGGTGATAAAATATTATGCATTTAAAGTTAGTGAGAATTATATGTGCAAGCAAAACCCTATGTGCATCCGAAAAAAGAAACGATTAGCTTTTCGGTTTCGCTGCGTGTGGAGGAATCAATCCGCTATTTTTTCATTCATTGATCGATGACGTTTAAGAGTTTTGTTATGTCATCGTACGTCGGCGAAGACCCATGAGTTATTCAATCTACTTTTCCTTTCAATCCTTCCAATCGAGGGGACTTTAAGGTATGAAGTGTCTCAATATTCTAGGAAACATGAACAATATTTTAAATCTGGAATAGTTTTTTGAAAATAATGTACACTTTAAAACACGAACAAAATATGAAAGGAAACATCTTTTTCAATTCACAAATATTTTCTGAAAACACCAATTTTTTTATAAAAACATTAACATTATTTGATTTTGTGAACATTTTTTTAAAAGGGAACATATGTTTAAAATTCGTAAGATTTTTAAAAAGTGTGTATCTTTTATACAAAACATTATTTTAATTATGAAAATTTCAGTAAAACAGAATATTTTTCGAATTTGGAGCATTTTTGAAATGCTATTTTCTTTTTAGACATCTCAAATTATTTTGAAAAACAATAATTGTTTTTAAAAAAATGAGAACCTTTTTGCAAGTTCCGAATATTTTTTTAAGATAGCAAAAAATTTGGAATTCTTAACATTTTCAAAAAAAAACAATTCTTAAGTCGGAATTTTTTTTGAGAATTTTTAATTTGAAAATAAATTCTAAAAGAAAAATAAACTTGGAAGGAAAAAAGAGATAGGAAAGGAGACTAAAAATAGAAGTAAAACATAGAAAGAAAGAAAAATTCGGCCATCCCATTATTGGTTGTCCTGTGAGAAACTCCAACTAAAAACATGAAAATTATTTAAATATGTGAACATTTTTTTGAAACAGGAACATCTGTTGAAAATTCAAAAATAAAAATAGAAAATGTGTATCTTTTTTAAACGAACATTATTTTTATTGTGAAAATTTCACTAAAACAAGAATATTTTCTGAATTTGGAGCATTTTTAAATGCTATTTGATTTTTAGACATCTCAAAAAATTTTGAAAAGCAATATTTTTTGAAAAAATGGGAAACTCTTTGCAAGTTCAGAATATTTTTCGAAATAGCAACAAATTTTTGGAATTTTGAACATTTTCCAAAAATAATAATTCTGAACGTGTTTTGAGGATTTTAAATTTAAGAAATAAATTCTAAAATAAAAATAAACTTGGAAGGGAAAAAAGAGATACGAAAATAAGAATAAAAATAGAAGTAAAACACAGAAAAAAAGAAAAATTGGCCAGCCCAATATTTGTTGCCCTGTGGGAAACTCCACTATTTCTCGCCCTGGACGGAAAATAGAATTTTCCCAAGTGCGTGGGCAGAAAAATAAGTCGGCTCGCTTTGCTGGGCCATAGCATGCGGCCCACGTACGAAAATTCTTTTTCTAGCAGACAAACGTATATAAATTTAGTACCACCTTGGATAGGAATTTTTTTTATTTTCGGCGGTGAACGGATGAAAAAATTGGTGAAACGCACCTTGCTTTATTAATAGGTATAGATATAGATGTAATCAGCCTCTTTGTTTGTTCTCGACTTGCTGATATTTCATGTAATTTGCAAAGTATATAAACATGTAAGAATAACTCCAAGGTAGCGAGGTGGTACTATTCAACATTTGTACAGTAGCCTAGTTGGTTGACCATCTCAAAAAATAGGTGAGGTCTTGAGTTCGATCTCATGCGCAATAAATATTTTTTGTCTGCTCCATAGTTGTCTTAGAATAAGGGGTGTTGCAGGCTTATGTTGGGGGCAGACGAAGTGTCTTGGCGTGGTGGCATTCCTTCGGTTGTGCATATTGGAGGTCGTGGGTTCGACTCTGTCGGACACACTTTTTTGAACTCCACTTATTCGGCTCATTGCCATGTATCGAAGAACAATGCACGGACAATTTTTTTTGACCAGGAACAGTAGGAAAGGCTTCTACTGTGTTAATATATTAATATAGTAGTGAAACTGTACAATGGGTATTTACATGGGGGGGGGGGAGGTGAAGGTACAACTTGCCAACTTTGTGACAAGTGAGCTAAGAAGCAGAGGGGAACCACTAAAGGGAGTGCACAAAGTTCAGCACAAAGAGCCTATGCTCCTCTTTGACTCTATGTTGAAGAAGCCCGAAGTCTTTCTTGAATCTGTCCAGCCAAGAGTTGAGGGAAGGTGTTACTGCTCTAAAATGTTTATTATGCCTCTCCTTCCAAATGCTCCAGGGTGCCACAATGAATTTCTCTAGGAGCATTGGGGTGGGATGAAAGTTTTTTTGAGTTACAACAGCTTGCATTCGGCCATGGAAAGGTTCCCAGTTAATCCCAAGCTTGGTCCATCAAAGCTTACTAAAAGAGCATGTGAAGATCATGTGCTCCACTGTTTCCTCAATATTCATTCCACATAAGAGGCATTTGTGGTCATCTCCTATGTTATAGTGCCTCCTTTTCAACATGTTCCTCGTATTGAGCCTGTCATGGAAGAGCAACCAGGCGAAGACCTTCAACTTCATCATGCATTTTGATTTCCAAATCCAGCAGAATATCTGTTGCACTTGGACGTCCTTGAAGAAAAATTTATAGTAATCCGTTGATTTGTATATGGTCTTGCCCCACGTGTAGTGCCAAATGTCCGTAGGTGACGTGGATGGCTGTAGCCGAGCCGCAATTGTTTGCATGTCTCTGACCTCCGCAAGCGCTTGAGGGGTCAAGGGCAGGTGGAACGTTTCTCCCAGCGATGTGATCCCTAAGAAGTCTTTGACCAAGATATCTTCGTCCAGAGAGTGAGAGAAAGCCCGAGGATGGGAGTCTTGAATTATTTGCCCCGACCACATATCTTACCAAAACAAAGCCGTGGTGCCACACACAATTTTGACTTGAGAAACCCCTCGAAACTTAGGAGTGAGCTTGAATATGTCCTTCCACCAGAATGAGCCAACTGGTTCAGAGGCATGTGGAATTTTTTGGGTATAATAGGAATCCCATGTGAGTTGCACCCAAGGTATATCCAACTTATTGTAGAATTTATGCAGGAATTTCAAAAGCAATGCTTCATTCTGTACTCGAAGATTGAGCACACCAAGTCCTCCTTATTTTTAGGTTTACAGACCATGTCCCGGGCCGCCAGAGAGTTACATTTATCACCTTGTTCAGTCTTTTTGATCCATAGGCATCTACGCCTAATTTTGTCCAGAAGTTCAATGAGCTTGGGTGGGAAATGTAACGTGCACATTGCGTAGATGAGAAGAGAGGTAACTGTGGAGTTGAGTAGAGTCAACTTGCCAGCATGGGACATGAGGGACAGTCTTGAGGACAAGCTTATTTCAACCGTGCTGACTAGGGGCATAAAGTCATGAATAGTAGGCCGAGACGTGCCCAGAGGCAGACCTAGGTAGGTGAACGGTGTAACACCCTCGATGCGACTATATCTCCCACGTGTCGAGGCACGACTTAGAGACATAATCGCATTGAAGGCATATGTCGCAAGTTAGGCAATCTTCACAACATCCCATGTAATATGATAATAAAAGGGGAGATAACATAGTTGGCTTACACTCGCCACGTCAATCAAGTACATAAATAACATTACATCATCCAAACACTCATGCCCGACTACGACGCCAAAATAAAAGATAACCCAACATGCGACACGGTCCCAATCACCCCCAACTGGGCACCACTACTGATCATCGGGAAAGGAAACATAGTAACGTTGAGAGTCTTCGTCGAACTCCCACTTGAGCTCATACGCGTCTCCTGGAGCGGAATCATCAGGCCCTACATCTGGTGTAATAGTAATCTGTGAGCCACAGGGACTCAGCAATCTCGCACCCTCGTGATCAAGACTATTTAAGCTTATAGGTATGGCAAGGTAAATACAAGAGGAGCTGCAGCAAGCGACTAGCAAAATATGGTGGCTAACTTATTCGCAAAAGAGAGCGAGAAGAAGAGGCCAAGCGCGAGCGAGAAACTAGAGAGCAACCTGCGCAAACATTACTCCAACACCGTGTCCACTTCCCGGACTCCGCCGAGAAGAGGCCATCACGGTAACACACTCGGTTGATTCATTTTAATTAATTAAGGTTCAAGTTATCTACAACCGGACATTAACAAATTCACATCTGCCCATAACCGCGGGCACGGCTTTCGAAAATTCAATCCCTGCGGGGGAGTCCCAACTTAGCCCATGACAAGCTCTCACGGTCAACGAAGGAATAGACCTCCTCCCAAGACGTTCCGATCAGACTCGGTATCTCGGTAATTCAAGACACTTCGACAGGTTAAAACAAGACCAGCAACACCGCCCGAATGTGCCGACAAATCCCGATAGGAGCTGCACATATCTCTTTCTCAGGGCACACTCAGATTGTCTTAGGTACGGGTAGGCCAGCCCAGAGTTGCCCTTGGTGGCCACCGGCAGCTGACAGGTGGACCAACACTCAGAGGAGCACTGGCCCGGGGGGGTTAAAATAAGATGACCCTTGAGTCTGCAGAACCCAAGGGAAAGAAAAGGCTAGGTGGCAAATGGTAAAACCAAGGTTGGGCATTGCTGGAAAAGCTTTAATCAAGGCGAAATATCAAGGGGTTCCCATTATAACCCAACCGTGTAAAGAACGCAAAATCCGGGAACATAACACCGGTATGACAGAAACTAGGGCGGCAAGAGTGGAACAAAACACTTGGCGAGAGGCCGAGCCTTCCACCCTTTACCAAGTATATAGATGCATTAAGGTAACATGGCAATATAATGATATCCCAACAAGTAAATAAAAGATGTTCCAATAGGGAACGGCCTCCAATCTTCACCTGCAACTAGCAACGCTATAAGAGGGGGCTGAGCAAAGCGGTAACATAGCCAATCAACGGTTTGCTAGGACAAGGTGGGTTAGAGGTTTGACATGGCAATTTGGGAGGCTTGAAAGCAAGTGGTAGGCATCGTAGCATTGGCATAGCAAAAGAGCGAGCAAACTAGCATAGCAAAGATAGTAGTGATTTCGAGGGTATGATCATCTTGCCTGCACAGTTGTCAGAGTTGACTGGATCCTCGAAAGCAAACTCAACGGGCTCCTCGTTAGCGAACTCGTCTCCCGGATCTACCCAAACAAGACAAACAAGCAACAAGGATACAATCAACCACGTGCAAACTCAAACAACACGATGCAAAGATGATATGCTATGCGGGATGCAAAATGCAAGATATGACAGGAAATGCATGAACCTGGCCTCAACTTGGAAAACCAAGTGTGCCACTGGAAAGATGAGATGAAATCGCTTGAAAACGATATAAAGAACGCCAGAATCAGAGTTACGGTTTGGAAACGGCAAGCGATTCAAAAATGACACCGGTCTGCGATTTACAGCAAGTAGGCATCTAAATGCAATGAAATGAACATGCTACAGCACCCAAACATGACAGCAAAATACATGGCAGGGATGCACACAAGATTCTTAACAAAAGTCTAGCACTGAGCTACGGCCAAATCATCCATTAACAGGTTCAAACAAGCATGGCAAAAATGCAAATGGCAAACAGATCTCAGACTTAATGAAATCAACACTTGTCTGGAATTTCAGATCAGGTAGCACTCTTCGGAGCAACAAAACTACATGCTACAGGACCTGAACATGGCAAAGTAAGGCATGGCATGGAGCTACTCAAAGAGCTTAACAAAAGTCCCTTAGTGACCTTGAGCCAAAAGGGATCAGAAAATACAATTGCAAGCACGTGAATATAGCAAAAACATAATCAGTTTCAGACTTAGTGAAAAACTGACACATGCTGAAATATAACTCAAGTAGGCATGTTTACGAGCTCGATGCACTCACTACGGTGCAAGTCATGGCAAGTAAAGCATACACCCATCAAGAAGGAACGAAATACAAGCTAGACATGGCAATAACAATAGCATAGCATGCACGGACCAACTACAACATCACCGGCAAAATTGCAAACAAGTTGACAATCTGCCCAGATTCACAAAGTAGCAAAAGTAGAGCTCGATTGACTCAAACTAGGGTGCTCCATAATTGCAAACAAAGACATGGATGGATAGAGCACTACAAGATTAACAAAACTCCCTTACTGATCATCCTCAAAAGAGGCACGGATCACTAGGAAACAACAAGAACATATGGCATCATGAGATAAACAGCTCCAGGACTTTGTGAAATCACTAAGTCCCTGAAAACAGAATTAGCAAGTGCACCTCTTTGCAAGCTTGCACAAGTCACCACACACATCCTAAAAATACATGGGTTGCACCTATGGAGAGATGACAAAACCCTTAACAAAACATATGTAGAACTCACGGGCATATCATGCACACAATAATCATGGCGAAAATGAAAAAGTGCTAAACGGAGTAGCAGATCTGACAATTAACTCAAGTAGTCCTCTTCTAACAGCATTTCGAGCATCAAGATGAACTCAAATGAAAATGATGCAATGTAATGAAATGATGTACTCTCTGAGATGAACATTTTGATATGCTATATGCATGAATCGGAGTTACGGATGCAAAGTTACGGGGCCTCGAACAGGAGCATATGGATCAAGAATTTCAGGACTTAGACGAAATTTACCCCTAGGGTTTACTGTTCACCGAAACCGGATCTGGCGAAAACACTGTTCACGGCGGCGGATCCAGCGCTCGCCGGCGACGAGGACTCGCCGGAGAGGAGGGAGGGCCGGCCGGAGCGGTCGCCGGCGCGGGCTACGGGCGCGGCCGGTGGCGGAGGCGGGCGGCGCGGGCGAGCTCGGCCTGGGGCGGCGCGGCGAGCTCGGCCGGCGAGGAGGCGGTGGCCGGCGCGGGCTCCGGCTCGCCGACGAGGAGGAGAAAGGCGGCGGGGTCGGGCTTCTGGGGCGGCGGGGCGGAGGCGATGCCCCGGGCGGCGGCGGCGGAGGACTGGGCCTCGGGGGCCGGCCTTGGGCCTCCCGGGCCCGGCGCGGGAGTGGCGGCGGCGGGCGAAGTGGGGTGGCGGCGCGGGCCAATGGTGGAGTGCCACGTGGCGGCGGCGACGGATTCGGACGTGTCCGGCCGGACAGAGAAATGTCCGCCGGCGCGAGAGGTGGGTGGATCTAGGGTTTCGTCCGTGATTCGAATGGGGGGAGATATATATAGGCATAGATGGAGCTAGGAGAGTCCAAATGAGGTGCGGTTTTCGGCCACCCGATCGTGATCGAACGCTCTAGATGATGGAGCAGAGTTAGGTGGGCTTTGGGCCAACTTGGAGGGGTGTTGGGCTGCAACACACACGAGGCCTTTTCGGTCCCTCGGTTAACCGTTGGAGTATCAAGCGAAGTCCAAATGATAAGAAACTTGACAGGCGGTCTACCGGTAGTAAACCAAGGCCGCTTGGCAAGTCTCGGTCCAATCCGCAAATGTTTAATCCCCACACACGAAAGAAAGCTAGAAATGACCACCGGAGGAGAACGAAGCGCCGGAATGCAAAACGGACAACGGGGAAAATGCTCGAATGCATGAGATGAACACGTATGCAAATGTAATGCACATGATGACATGATATGATATGCATGACAACGACAACAACACACGGAGACAAAAACCCAAACCCGAGGAAATAAATATAACTTAACGCCGGAAACGTCAAGAGTTGGAGTACAAATAGGGAAAGTTACATCCGGGGTGTTACAAACGGCATGGTACCAATTGTACACTCAAAGATGGCAGCAAGTTGTGCAGCCAGATCCGCGTCCAAGTTTATGGGAATTAATGTGGACTTGTGGAAATTGATTTTAAGGCCGATGGACTGTGCATATTTGGTTAGGATGTCTTTAATAATCGAGGCTTGCTGAGGGCAGGCAGGCATGAGCAGGATCGTATCATCGGCGTATTGGATAATAGGGTAGTCCATTTGTTCGGTGGATGGGAAGGGAAGCTAGATTCTGCCCTTCCTATAGGCTTCATTAATGGCTGATTGAAGGAGGTCGGCTGCTAGCACGAAAATGAGTGGAGACAACGGATCGCCCTGTCTGACCCCACGCTTGCAGTGGAATTGTCTGCCCGGAACACCGTTTAGGAGAACTGAGGATCTGCCCGAAGAAAATATTGCATGTATCCAGGACAGCCATTATTCATTAAAGCCCATATGTCTCATAATGTTGATCATGGGATCGTGCTCGATGGTGTCGAAAGCTTTGGCGAAATCCAACTTGAGAAGAACAATCGGTCTCTTGGAGGCTTGGCATTGGTGAATGTACTGAAATGTCCATGCAAGGCAATCTTGTATAGATCTCCCACGTATGAATCCATATTGGTTATGATGAATAATTTTCAAAATGACCTTCTGGAGGTGGTTGGCCAGGAGCTTACTAATGAGTTTAAGGCAGCAATTGAGTAATGTGATTGGCATGTAGTTATTAACTGTGGATGGGGACACATTCTTCGGGATTAGAGTAATCAGTCCATCATTAATGCTTTGGAGGTTAAGTGTTCTTGCATGGAATTGATCGCACAACGAATAGAAGTCATTTTTGATGATTGGCCAACATGCTTTAAGGAAGAGACCATTAAAACCATCCGAACCAGGTGCCCTATCGCCTGGCATTTCTTTAACTACCAAGTCAATTTCCTCATGCGTGAAGGGAAGGGTGAGGTGATCCAAGTTTGCATTGGGCCGGATTAGAGACGGAAGATCAAAATGCATCTGAGTGGGACTAGAGGTGCCTAGTCTGTCTGAATACGCGTGGAAAAGCAGAGCCTCTTTTCCATTGTGATCTTCCACCACTAGCCCATGAGGAGTTTGCAGATTAGCAATGTTGTTTTTGTGATATCTATCAATAGCCATTGCCTGGAAAAACTTTGTATTTTCGTCACCAAACTTAACCCATCGGACAGTGCATCATTTCTTCCAATACTGTTTCTGATAGTCCAATAGCCGAAGGAGATGATTTTTGATAATCTTGCAGAAATTGTTCTCTGGGAGTGTGAGAGGCCGCTGATTTTCCAGTTCATCCAAATCTGCCAAGGTTTTATTAGTGTTCTCAATAGCCACCGGGAGCCGTGAGATGCCTTTGCTCCAAGTTTTGAGCTCCTGTCGGAGACGTTTGAATTTACGATAGAGAACGGTGGCCGCATTGGTCACCGCAATAGGTTTATCCCAAACTCTTTTAGCCACGTCCATGAAGCCAGGGTGTAGAAGCCAATAGGATTCAAACCTGAATAACTTGGCACGAGGGATTTTTGTCTCAATGGTTACAACACATGGTGTGTGATCTGAAGTGGGCTTGCAAAGAGGTTTGACCATGGTATTGGGGTAAACACTTGTCCAGTGCATAGAGGTAAAAAACCAGTCGAGTTGCTCGAGGAGTGGATCGTGTTGCATGTTACTCCAAGTGTATAACCTACCTTTAATAGGTAATTCAACTAGGTTATGTATGTGGATAATGTCATTGAAAGTGGACATATCGTTGACATCACCCCCTGGCTTGCTGTGATTTTCTGGCCCTCTAATATAATTAAAATCCCCAAGAAATAAGCAATCCTCATTTGCCTGGATGTCCCTGTCATAGATCCATTGAGTAAAAGTGTCCCGAGCAGGCCCTGTACAAGGGCCATAGATGTTGAAAAGTGTCCACGCTTGGGCAGATATCGTGCTAGTGAGTTGAATTCCCAGAGCAAAATCTTCCTGGAGAACTACCGAACCAGAGAACATGGAGCAGTTCCACACTGTGAGTAAACCGCCCGAAGCCCCGTGAGAGGGAATGTAAGCAAATTTATCGAAACGTTTAGGACAGCAAGTTTTAATAAACGGTAGATCGATAACAGGTTTTTTAGTCTCCTGCAAACAACGATGGCACAGCCACTAACAGAAATCGCGTTTGACAGCGCTAGTAACTTTTTCTCTGAATTTAACCCGCGCACATTCCAACATAGCACGTTCCAGCTACGCAAAAGTGGCATAAGGGACCGCGAACTTAAGCTGAAGACGAAGAGGAGCCATCCGTTGGGCTATTGTGGATGGTAGCCGGATCTTCAATAGCAAGCAGAGCAGCTTCAGTGAGTTCCCGGGGCGGGACAATGCAACGGTTGATGCCAATGTCCTGCATGGTGCGGAGAGGTGTTGGTGGAGGAGCCTGATCCAAGATCACAGTGCTGGAGCTCGGAGCAGCAGAAGGTATCACCCAGGGCTTCACTTTGGAGACAGTAGGGCGCACATCAGAAATTTGTGGCACTCTGAAGCCATCAAAGCACGTCGATCTTGTGCTGCGTCTAACTTCAGTGGTGACCATAGGAGCCTTGTACTTCGAGCAGCGAGGGCGGGCTGCAGAAGGTCCCGGCACATCAGACAGGACTTGGGCAAGGCCCAAGTCAGAGTCGTCCTCCAACGGGCCATGAGAGACCAGAGGAGGCCCATCCCTGGAAACAGTAGATGGTGCCAAGCTGGGCAAATCATCAAAGGGAGCACTATCTGACGGCAGAAAGTTCAGAGCAGTATCATCTGCATCCAGAGGAGCAGTCTCATCTGACGACATAGGGATCATATCAGTTCCATCTGCAGTATCAGTTGGGAGAGCGCCAAGATGTTCAAAGGGCAGATCGGCAGGAAGCTCTTCTTCTAGTGCCAATTCACTGATCTGCACCGAACTAGAAGTTGGTGCGGCATGCAGGATATGCGGAGAGAAGCACATCACGTGAGTGGTCAACTGATCTGCCACCTGAAAGATAGAACGAGGAGGAACTGTCTGAAACTCCAGTGGAGGCAAACCATATCCAGAGCTCCAGGTCCCAAAAGCAGCAACCACAGACAGGATGGACCTGGAGAGATAAGCAGTGAAGACATTCCTCGGGATCAAGTCTGAGGTTAGCACTATAGCCAGCTCATTTTCCTCAACAGAGATACTGACATTCATAGTGGCAGCAGAAATAGCAACATCCACGTTGATGACATTGTGAATCTCAGGAGGAGCCACAAAAAGAGTGCTGATTTGACTATTGGAACCAAGAGAAGAGCCCTGAGTGCTTGCAGAAGAGGCAGTTTCATACCAGACCGAATTCAGACTGTCAGTGACATTATCTTCAGGTAGAATTCCATCTTGCACACGGAGACCCTGAGCAGCAAGCCACACTTGGAAGTTAACCAGAGTAGCTGGCATTTGAGGAATAGGAGGCTACGGCCATGGGTCCCATTGGGCATCTTGTGGTCCGTCTTGCTGAGGAGCCAGGTGAGGCGCTTGATCATTACCGATCCCATTCTGAAGCAGCCAATTCTGAAGTTGTTGCTGATAGAGCTGCTCCGCTGTGATTCCCTCCCCAAACATGGGATGCGGGACACCATTGGCCGGGGGTGGTTCTTCATCAGCTGTTGGAACCTCAGGATCATGGGCGTTCCAATCTGCACCACGGAGAATATAAACAGCAGCGGTCCAGCAAGCTCTATCTCCACCTAACTGACGGATGACAATGCTTTCAGGTATTAGGCGCATATGAATGACCTGGACCTTAATAAGCACCACAGAGCGATCAGTATTAGGGCTATTCTAAGTTACTAGTCTGCCATAATCCTCAACCGAATGCTGAAGATAGAAATCTGTCTGATAATCATCTGGAAAGTCGATGTAAAGAAGCCAAACTTCAGGGCCATAGGTGGTGTTGCGCATATTAAGAGCAGCATTGTGACGCACAAAAGAGATCACTAGATCTTCATCATCAAGCTGGAAAGTGGTGTTGACTGCAGTATCACGTATGAAAGAATTGGCGAAGGCAAACATACCCACTCCCAGCGGATGGTCAGAGGTCTCGGTGGTATGCAGTCCTGCCTCATGCAGCATGCCTTCGATCGTGTTGCGGAGATCTTCCCGGAGATGCACGGACAAATTTTTAGGAAACACCTTTTTTGAACTCCACTTATTCGGCTCATCGCCCTGTATCGACGAACAATGCATGGACAAATTTTTAGGAAACATCTCGATGGCTCACATAGGCTAACGACGAAGAAAAGCCCATATGTTGACTTATGGTTCGGCCTAGTCAGCGACGAATAAAAACGTCAACGTACAATAAATCTACCTTGAATTAGTACCACCTTGGATTTTGGAAAAAATATGGACTGAAAGCGTAAATTCACGGGAAGAAGCGTATTGTGACGGTGAACCCACGGAGTTAGTCCGTGCTTTATTATTAGGGAAAGAGCAACGAACAAAAACGTCAATGTACAATAAATCCACCTTGAATTAGTGCCACCTTGGATTTTGGAAAAAATATGGACTGAAAGCGTAAATTCACGGGAAGAAGCATATTGTGACGGTGAACCCACGAAGTCAGTCCGTGCTTTATTATTCGGGAAAAATTATTAGATTAGAAGAAAAAGATTATTATAGGGAAAGATAGGGAAAAGATTAAGGGAAACACTTATATTTAGTAGTCTGATGCAAAACTTTCCTCAGACGCGCCCTACGCCGTTGATGCTCTTGTAATCCAACGGCTTGTACTTCTAATCCGAGCCGAGTAGATCTCGCCCGCCCCATCCAAATAACCCCACCAGGTTACGTGCGAGTTAGAGCATCTCCAGCCGTTGAGCCCCCCAGGAGGCATTTTTTTCGCCTCCTGGGGGCTGCCGGCGAATTTTTTTGCCCGGGGGCGCAAATCTTTCCACTCGTTGCGCCCCCAGGAGCAGTGTTGAGGCTCAAGTAGGCAGCGACATTTCGCCGAGCAGGTCACAGGCGATGTCGTGGGCACGCTCCGGTGCATACAGGCCCTGCTCACGGCGCAGTCCCTCCATTTGGAGAGGTCAGGGGAGGAAGCGAGTCCGGCGAGGTCGTGCTCCATGTACTCGAAGACGGGGTAGATGCTGGCGGAGGAGCGGGAGGTGATGAGGCCGTGGATGGCGATCACGTCCGCGCTGCCCCACGACATGCTGCTGGAGGTCTTCAGGCGGCTGCCGGTGCGCGGCGGTGTGCCGCCGCTGGCGCCGCGTCATGTCCCGCGTGCCTGGCCTCCCTGCCCCACCACTTCGGCTTCTTCCGCAACCACGGCCCGTCCGCGCTGTTGCCGTTCGTCCTCACGGTGGGTGTCGCGCTCGCGCCCCATCAACGGCGTCGGGTGCGCGTCCACTGGCGACACAGGAGAAGGAGGAGGAGGGGGAGGAAGAGGTGACGGTCGCTTCACCGCTGATACTACCGGCGGCGAGGGGAGGGGTTTTTGTGGTGGATATGGTGGCTGCGGCGCTGCGGAGGTCGCTGCTGCTCTGTAGCAGCGTGCGCGCCGAGGATGGCGCCGGCACCGCGGCTGCGGGGATGCAGATAGGGCAGCCCACGGAGGTGCGCCACGTCTCGCACATCACCTTCGACCGCTTCGTCGGCTTCCTCCCCATCGTGTTCCTCCCCGCCGACCGCATCTCGCTGCAACAGCTCATCCTCGTCGACTGCCGCGGCCACCGCCTCCTCCTGCGCGAGCTCTGCGGGAGGAGCAAGAACCAACCAGGGGGAGGAGCAAGAAAGAGGGCGAGCACGGCGGCGGGGCTGAGGCTGCCGGGCAGCCGGGCGGCTAGGCGTGGGCGGCCAGGCAAGCATGGTGGCACGACGGTGTCCATCCTGGTGAGTACGCTGCTACACAGCAGCAGCGCCTAGGCGAGCACTGTGGCTAATAAAAAGGGAGGAAAAGGGAGGAGAGAGCAGAGAGACGATGGCAGGTGGGCTGCTACCTCTTGAGCACTGCGTTGGATTTCCCCGAAGAGGAGAGGATGATGCAGCAAAGTAGCGTAAGTATTTCCCTCAGTTTTTGAGAACCAAGGTATCAATCCAGTAGGAGGCCATGCGCGAGTCCCTCGTACCTACACAAAATGATAGCTCAACGCAGCCAACGCGATTAGGGGTTGTCAATCCCTTCACGATCACTTACTAGAGTGAGATCTGATAGAGATGATAGATAATATTTTTGGTATAAAGATGCAAGGTAAAATAAAAGGCCAAATTAAAAGCAAAGCAAAAAATAAAGTGATTGAAGATTGATATGACGAGAATAGACCCGGGGGCCATAGGTTTCACTAGTGGCTTCTCTCAAGAGCATAAGTATTTCTACGGTGGGTGAACAAATTACTGTTGAGCAATTGACAGAATTGAGCATAGTTATGAGAATATCTAGGCATGATCATGTATATATGCATCACGTCCGAGACAAGTAGACCGACTCCTGCCTACATCTACTACTATTACTCCACTCATCGACCGCTATCCAACATGCATCTAGAGTATTAAGTTAATGAAAACAGAGTAACGCCTTAAGCAAGATGACATGATGTAGAGGGATAAATCCATGCAATATGATATAAACCCCATCTTGTTATCCTTGATGGCAACAATACAATACGTGCCTTGCTACCCCTACTGTCACTGGGAAAGGACACCGCAAGATTGAACCCAAAGCTAAGCACTTATCCCATTGCAAGAAAAACCAATCTAGTAGGCCAAACCAAACTGATAATTCTAAGAGACTTGCAAAGATAACCAATCATACATAAAAGAATTCAGAGAAGATTCAAATATTGTTCATAGATAATCTTGATCATAAACCCACAATTCATCGGTCTCAACAAACACACCGCAAAAAGAAGATTACATCTAATAGATCTCCACGAGAGAGGGGGAGAACATTGTATTGAGATCCAAAAAGAGAGAAGAAGCCATCTAGCTACTAACTATAGACCCGAAGGTCTGAGGTAAACTACTCACACTTCATCGGAGAGGCTATGGTGATGATGTAGAAGCCCTCCGTGATCGATTCCCCTTCCGGCGGAGCTCCGAAACAGGCCCCAAGATGGGATCTCGTGGATACAGAAAGTTGCGGCGGTGGAATTAGGTTTTTGGCTCCGTATCTGATCGTTTGTGGATACGTAGGTATATATAGGAGGAAGGAGTACGTCAGTGGAGCTTCGAGGGGCCCACGAGGCAGGGGGCGCGCCCTAGGGGGGCGCCCTCCACCCTCGTGACCGCCTCGTGGCTTTCTTGACGGAGGGTCCAAGTCTCCTGGGTCTTATCTGATGAGAAAATCACGTTCCTGAAGGTTTCATTCCGTTTGGACTCCATTTGATATTCCGTTTCTTCGAAACACTGAAATAGGCAAAAACATCAATTCTGGGCTGGGCCTCCGGTTAATAGGTTAGTCCCAAAAGTAATATAAAAGTGGAAAATAAATCCCAATATAGTCCAAAACAGTAGATAATATAGCATGGAGCAATCAAAAATTATAGATACGTTGGAGATGTATCAGGCATCCCCAAGCTTAATTCTTGCTCGTCCTCGAGTAGGTAAATGATAAAAAAAGAATTTTTGATGCGGAGTGCTACTTGGCATAATTTCAATGTAAATCTTCTTAATTGTGGTATAAATATTTAGATCCGAAAGATTGAAGACAAAAGTTCATATTGACATAAAAATAATAATACTTCAAGCATACTAACAAAACAATTATGTCTTCTCAAAATAACATGGCCAAAGAAAGTTATCCCTATAAAATCATATAGTCTGGCTATGCTCTATCTTCACCACACAAAGTATTTAAATCATGCACAACCCCGATGACAAGCCAAGCAATTGTTTCATACTTTAACATTTTCAAAAAAAATTCGATCTTCACGCAATACATGAGCGTGAGCCATGGATATAGAATTATATGTGGAATAGAATGGTAGTTGTGGAGAAGACAAAAAGAGGGGAAGATAGTCTCACATCAACTAGGTGTATCAACGGGCTATGGAGATGCCCATCAATAGATATCAATGTGAGTGAGTAGGGATTTCCATGCAACGGATGCACTAGAGCTGTAAGTATATGAAAGCTCAACAAAAGAAACTAAGTGGGTGTGCATCCAACTCGCTTGCTCACGAAGACCTAGGGAAATTTGAGGAAGCCCATCATTGGAATATACAAGCCAAGTTCTATAATGAAAAATTCCCACTAGTATATGAAAGTGACAAAATGAGAGACTCTCTATCATGAAGATCATGGTGCTACTTTGAAGCACAAGTGTGGTAAAAGTATAGTAACATTGTCCCTTCTCTCTTTTTCTCTCATTCATTTTCTTTATTTGGGCCTTTTCTCTTTTTTTATGGCCTCTTTTTTTTCGTCCGGAGTCTCATCTCGACTTGTGGGGGAATCATAGTCTCCATCATCCTTTCCTCACTTGGGACAATGCTCTAAAAAATGATGATCATCACACTTTTATTTTTCTTACAACTCAACAATTACAACTCAACACTTAGAACAAAATATGACTCTATGTGAATGCCTCCGGCGGTGTACCGGGATATGCAATGAATCAAGAGTGTCATGTATGAAAGAATTATGAACGGTGGCTTTGCCACAAATACGATGTCAACTACATGATCATGCTAGCAATATGACAATGGTGGAGCGTGTCATAATAAACGGAACGGTGGAAAGTTGCATGGCAATATATCTCGGAATGGCTATGGAAATGCCATGATAGGTAGGTATGGTGGCTGTTTGGAGGAAGGTATATGGTGGGTGAATGATACCGGCGAAAAGTGCGCGGTATTAGAGAGGCTAGCAATGGTGGAAGGATAGGAAAAGTGCGTATAATCCATGGACTCAACATTAGTCATAAAGAACTCATATACTTATTGCAAAAATCTAGAAGTTATCAAAGCAAAGTATTACGCACATGCTCCTAGGGGGATAGATTGGTAGGAAAAGACCATCGCTCGTCCCCGACCGCCACTCATAAGGAAGACAATCAATAAATAAATCATGCTCCGACTTCATCACATAACGGTTCACCATACGTGCATGCTATGGGAATCACAAACTTTAACACAAGTATTTCTCAAATTCACAACTACTCAACTAGAATGACTCTAATATCACCATCTTCATATCTCAAAACAATTATCAAGCATCAAACTTTTCTTAGTATTCAACGCACTCAAAAGAAAGTTTTACAAATCTTGAATTCCAAGCATATTATCATTAAGCAATTTACCATGCTATTTAACACTCTCAAAAATAATCTAAGTGAATCATGAGAGATCAATAGTTTCTTTAAAACAAATCCACCACCGTGCTCTAAAAGATCTAAGTGAAGCACATAGAGCAAAATTATAAAGCTCAAAAGATATAAGTGAAGCACATAGAGTATTCTAACAAATTCCAATTCATGTATGGCTCTCTCAAAAGGTGTGTACAACAAGGATGATTGTGTTAAACTAAAAAGCAAAGACTCAAATCATACAAGACGCTCCAAGCAAAACACATATCATGTGGTGAATAAAAATATAGCTCCAAGTAAAATTACCGATGGAAGTAGACGAAAGAGGGGATGCCTTCCGGGGCATCCCCAAGCTTTGACTTTTTGGTGTCCTTGGATTATCTTGGGGGTTCCATGGGCATCCCCAAGCTTAGGCTCTTGCCAATCCTTGTTCCATAATCCATCAAAAGATTTTACCCAAAACTTGAAAACTTCACAACACAAAACTCAACAGAAATCTCGTGAGCTCCGTTAGCGAAAGAAAACAAAAGACCACTTCTAAGTACTGTAATGAACTCATTATTTATTTATATTGGTGTTAAACCTACTGTATTCCAACTTCTCTATGGATTATAAACTATTTTACTAGCCATAGATTCATCAAAATAAGCAAACAACACACGAAAAACAGAATCTGTCAAAAATAGAACAGTCTGTAGTAATCTGTAACTAACGCAAACTTCTAGAACTCCAAAAAATCAAAAAAATAGGACGACCTAGGAAATTTGTTTATTGATCAGCAGCAATTGGAATCAGTATTATCACGTTCTAGTGATTTTTAACAATTGTTTGCGTGAACAGAAAGTTTCTGGAAATTACAGCGAGATCAAATAACTATCATCCAAGAAGATCCTATAGGTTTAACTTGGCACAAACACTAATGAAAAGATAAAACCACATCTAAACAGAAGGTAGATGGATTATTTATTCCTAAACAGAAGCAAGAAACAAAAAACTAAAAATAAAATTGGGTTGCCTCCCAACAAGCGCTATCGTTTAACGCCCCTAGCTAGGCATAAAAGCAAGGATAGATCTAGGTATTGCCATCTTTGGTAGGCAATTCTTCAATGAGGCATCTACCTTCCTTAGAGATTTCTTTCTTTTTAGTAATTATCAAACTTTTAGGCACAAGATCGAAATATTCATTCATAGCAAATGGTTCCTTAATGATAGCAAAATGATTGGGATGAATACTTATAGATTTAAGATCCGCAGTTTCCTTACTAGAGGATTCACCCTTATTTTTAGGAACATACACAAGCTTGGCATTTTTAGTAGGAGGACTTGGAGTATTCTTTACGGAAGAAAAAGCGGTTCCCAAGTTTGTAATGAAAAAAATGACCAAAGAACAGTAGGGTAAGTCCCCTACTGTGAGTCATTTTCATTTATAAAGAGAGTATCCAAATTACATAATCAAGTGGTTGTTGGGGGGACAACCAAGTAGGTACAATCTAGGGGGAGGAAAGTAAGGAAAGTATTGAAAAATTAAATATTGTCTATCCATGAAGACATGCCCTCTTTTAGAGTGGGTTTAGCCCTCAGCATGGTCATTTTGAAATATCTGACAAAGTCAATCTTGCAATCATTTATTGAGCAAGGTATCCCTTCAAAAATCATCCCATTCCTTTGGTTCCATATGCTCCAGCAACCAAGAATCATGATTTCCATGAAGTGGTAAATTTTATATCTGTGTTTAGCATTAATAATCATATTATTGATCTCCATATCCGAATTCCATTCAAATCCAATGTTCCACCAGAAACCTTGACTAAATGGACAAGTGAATAGAAGATGAGTCCTGTCTTCATAGTCTTCATTGTTGCATAGAACACATACAGTGGAATCCAGGTGCATGCTTTTTCTGGTCAAAAGATCACATGTATTTATTCTGTCATTTAGCATGAGCCAACAGAAAAATTTGTGTCTTGGAAGACAACATGATTTCCATATCCATTTAAATGTGGCAGCTGCATCTTCACCATTCATAAGGTATCCATAGATCTTCTTTGTAATGTTCTTATTGTTACCCCAGTTGAAGGTCCATGTGTCCTTATCATCTGAGTTTCTGATATTGTTTAGTTCTCCTGATAGTAAGTGGAATTGTTGGTGGGCTTGAATGGAAAGTGGAAGTTGGAACAGGCTGTAAAGTTTGTAATGATGCCCTCAAGTTTATCGATTCTAGTGGAATCTTGATTTATTCTTTCATTAACTATGGGTTCCTTTTCCTTAATATTTTTCAAAGTTACTCCTACCTTAGATCCATATTGGGTAATTTAATTGTGGATCTTTTTATCTAGATTTTCAATTAACTCAACGGTAGCAACTTTATTTTCAATAATTTCAAGTCTTTGCATTACATGCTCCAAAGTTAACATAGTTCCATTAACCAAAAGAGGTGGTGAGCCAAATAAATCTATCATACATTATAAGAATCAAAAGTATGGCTACCCAAGAAATTCCCTCCGGTAATGGTATCAAGGATATATCTATACCAAGGATTAGCACCTACATAAAAATTGCGGAGAAGAACTAAAGTAGATTGCTTCCTGGTAGATCTATTTTGAGCATTGCAAATTATATACCAAGCGTCTTTTAGATTTTCTCCCTCCCTCTGTTTAAAATTTAGAACTTCATTTTTGGGAGACAACGGAGAAGATATAAGACTAGCCATAACGACAAGGCAAGCGAGAAAAAGGCAACCGGAAAAGAGAGGGCGAATAAAATGGCAAGGGTGAAGTGGGGGAGAGGAAAACGAGAGGCAAATGGCAAATAATGCAGTGTGGGAGATAGGGATTGTGACGGGTACTTGGTATGTTGACTTTTGCATAGACCTCCCCGGCAACGGCGCCAGAAATTCTTCTTGCTACCTCTTGAGCACTGCGTTGGAGTTCCCCGAAGAGGAGAGGATGATGCAGCAAAGTAGCGTAAGTATTTCCCTCAGTTTTTGAGAACCAAGGTATCAATCCAGTAGGAGGCCACGCGCGAGTCCCTCGTACCTACACAAAACGATAGCTCAACGCAACCAACGCGATTAGGGGTTGTCAATCCTTTCACGGTCACTTATTAGAGTGAGATCTGATAGAGATGATAGATAATATTTTTGGTATTTTTGGTATAAAGATGGAAGGTAAAATAAAAGGCCAAAGTAAAAGCAAAAGCAAAAAATAAAGTGATTGAATATTGATATGATGAGAATAGACCCGGGGGCCATAAGTTTCACTAGTGGCTTCTCTCAAGAGCATAAGTATTTCTACGGTGGGTGAACAAATTACTGTTGAGCAATTGACAGAATTGAGCATAGTTATGAGAATATCTAGGCATGATCATGTATATAGGCATCACGTCCGAGACAAGTAGACCGACTCCTGCCTGCATCTACTACTATTACTCCACTCATCGACCGCTATCCAGCATGCATCTAGAGTATTAAGTTAATGAAAACAGAGTAACACCTTAAGCAAGATGACATGATATAGAGGGATAAATTCATGCAATATGATATAAACCCCATCTTGTTATCCTCGATGGCAACAATACAATACGTGCCTTGCTGCCCCTACTATCACTGGGAAAGGACACCGCAAGATTGAACCCAAAGCTAAGCACTTCTCCCATTGCAAGAAAAACTAATCTAGTAGGCCAAACCAAACTGATAATTCGAAGAGTCTTGCAAAGATAACCAATCATACATAAAAGAATTCAGAGAAGATTCAAATATTGTTCATAGATAATCTTGATCATAAACCCACAATTCATCGGTCTCAACAAACACACCACAAAAAGAAGATTACATCGAATAGATCTCCACGAGAGAGGGGGAGAACATTGTATTGAGATCCAAAAAGAGAGAAGAAGCCATCTAGCTACTAACTATGGACCCGAAGGTCTGAGGTAAACTACTCACACTTCATCGGAGAGGCTATGGTGATGATGTAGAAGCCCTCCGTGATCGATTCCCCTTCCGGCGGAGCTCCGAAACAGGCCCCAAGATGGGATCTCGTGGATACAGAAAGTTGCGGCGGTGGAATTAGGTTTTTGGCTCCGTATCTGATCGTTTGGGGATACGTAGGTATATATAGGAGGAAGGAGTACGTCAGTGGAGCTTCGAGGGGCCCACGAGGCAGGGGGCGCGCCCTAGGGGGGCGCCCTCCACCCTCGTGACCGCCTCGTGGCTTTCTTGACGGAGGGTCCAAGTCTCCTGGGTCTTATCTGATGAGAAAATCACGTTCCTGAAGGTTTCATTCCGTTTGGACTCCATTTGATATTCCGTTTCTTCGAAACACTGAAATAGGCAAAAACATCAATTCTGGGCTGGGCCTCCGGTTAATAGGTTAGTCCCAAAAGTAATATAAAAGTGGAAAATAAAGCCCAATATAGTCCAAAACAGTAGATAATATAGCATGGAGCAATAAAAAATTATAGATACGTTGGAGACGTATCATGGGCCAGCGCCTGCAAACGGCGAGATTAAGCCCCCAGGTGCCCCCCGGCTTCTTGAGTTTCCCTCGGGAACGCCGGCTCTGTTTTTGCTCCAATCCGGCGAAAATTAAGAGGCTGGGGGTGCGACTAGGAGGAATTTTTCTCGTCGGCAGTGCAAAAGTGCCCCGAGGAGGCTTCTTGGGGGGACTGTTGGGGAACGTAGCAGAAATTCAAAATTTTCCTACGTGTCACCAAGATCTATCTATGGAGAAACCAGCAACGAGGGGAAGGAGAGTGCATCTACATACCCTTGTAGATCGCTATGCGGAAGCGTTCAAGAGAACGGGGTTGATGGAGTCGTACTCGTCGTGATCCAAATCACCGATGATCCTAGCGCCGAACGGACGGCACCTCCGCGTTCAACACACGTACGGAGCAACGACGTCTCCTCCTTCTTGATCCAGCAAGGGGGAAGGAGAGGTTGAGGAAGATGGCCCCAACAGCAGCACGACGGCGTGGTGGTGGTGGAGCTGCAGTACTCCGGCAGGGCTTCGCTAAGCACTATGGAGGAGGAGGATGTGTTGGAGAGGGAGAGGGAGGCACCAAAGGCCAGGGTTTGAGGTCCTCCCTTCCCCCCACTATATATAGGGGGCCTAGGGGGGGCGCCGGCCCTAGGAGATCCAATCTCCTAGGGGGGGCGGCGGCCAAGGGAGGAATCCCTCCTCCCCAAGGCACCTAGGAGGTGCCTTCCCCTTCTAGGACTCTTCCTTTAGGGTTTCCCCCACCCTAGGCGCATGGGCCCTAGGGGGAAGTGGCGCCCCAGCCCACTTTGGGCTGGATCCCTTCCCACTTCAGCCCATGGGGCCCTCCGGGATAGGTGGCCCCACCCGGTGGACCCCCGGGACCCTTCCGGTGGTCCCGGTACAATACCGGTGACCCCGAAACTTGTCCCGATGGCCAAAATAGCACTTCCTATATATAATTCTTTACCTCCGGACCATTCCGGAACTCCTCGTGACATCCAGGATCTCATCCGGGACTCCCAACAACATTCGGGTTACTGCATATACATATCCCTACAACCCTAGCGTCACCAAACCTTAAGTGTGTAGACCCTACGGGTTCGGGAACCATGTAGACATGACCGAGACGTTCTCTGGTCAATAACCAACAGCGGGATCTGGATACCCATGTTTGCTCCCACATGTTCCACGATGATCTCATCGGATGAACCACGATGTCAAGGACTTAATCAATCCCGTATACAATTCCCTTTGTCTAGCGGTACGATACTTGCCCGAGATTCGATCGTCGGTATCCCGATACCTTGTTCAATCTCGTTACCGGCAAGTCTCTTTACTCGTTCCGTAACACATCATCCCGTGATCAACTCCTTGATCACATTGTGCACATTATGATGATGTCCTACCGAGTGGGCCCAGAGATACCTCTCCGTTTACACGGAGTGACAAATCCCAGTCTCGATTCGTGCCAACCCAACAGACACTTTCGGAGATACCTGTAGTGTACCTTTATAGCCACCCAGTTACGTTGTGACGTTTGGCACACCCAAAGCACTCCTACGGTATCCGGGAGTTGCACAATCTCATGGTCTAAGGAAATGATACTTGACATTAGAAAAGCTTTAGCATACAAACTACATGATCTTTGTGCTAGGCTTAGGATTGGGTGTTTGTCCATCACACCATTCTCCTAATGATGTGATCCCGTTATCAATGACATCCAATGTCCATGGTCAGGAAACCGTAACCATCTATTGACCAACGAGCTAGTCAACTAGAGGCTTACTAGGACATGGTGTTGTCTATGTATCCACACATGTATCTGAGTTTCCTATCAATACAATTCTAGCATGGATAATAAACGATTATCATGAACAAGGAAATATAATAATAACTAATTTATTATTGCCTCTAGGGCATATTTCCAACAGTCTCCCACTTGCACTAGAGTCAATAAAACAGTTCACATCGATATGTGATTAACACTCAAGGTCACATCCCCATGTGACTAACACCCAAAGAGTTTACTAGAGTCAATAATCTAGTTCACATTACCATGTGATTAACACTCGATGAGTTCTGGGTTTGAACATGTTATGCTTGTGAGAGATGTTATAGTCAACGGGTCTGAATCTTTCAGATCTGTATGTACTTCGCAAATCTCTATGTCATCTTGTAGATGCAGCTACCACGTTCTATTTGGAGCTATTCCAAATAACTGTTCTACTATACGAATCCAGTTTACTACTCAGAATAATCTGGATTAGTGTCAAAGTTTGCATCGGCGTAACCCTTTACGACGAACTCTTTTACCACCTCCATAATCGAGAAAATTCCTTAGTCCACAAGTTACTAAGGATAACTTTGACCGCTGTCCTGTGATCCATTCTTAGATCACTCTTGTACCCCTTGACTGACTCATGGCAAGGCACATTTCAGGTGCGGTACACAGCATAGCATACTGTAGAGCCTATGTCTTAAGCATAGGGGACGACCTTCGTCCTTTCTCTTTATTCTGCCGTGGTCGAGCTTTAAGTCTTAACTTCATACCTTACAACTCAGGCAAGAACTCCTTCTTTGACTGGTCCGTCTTGAACACCTTCAAGATCATGTCAAGGTATGTGCTCATTTGAAAGTACTATTAAGCGTTTTGATCTATCCTTATAGATCTTAATGCTCAATACTCAAGTAGCCTAATCCACATTGAAAAACACTTTTTTCAAATAACTCTGCATGCTTTCCAGAAATTCTACATCATTTCCGATCAACAATATGTTAACAACATATACTCATCAGAAATTCTATAGTGCTCCCACTCACTTCTTTGGAAATACAAGTTTCTCATAAACTTTGTATAAACCCCAAATCTTTGATCATCATCAAAGCGTATATTCCAACTCCGAGATGCTTACTCCAGTCCTTAGAAGGATTGCTGGAGCTTTGCATACTTATTAGCATCTTTCAGGATTGACAAAACCTTCCGGTTGTATCACATACAACCTTTCCTCAAAAATCGTCGAGGAAACAATGTTTTGACATCCTATCTGCAAGATTTCATAAATAATGCAGTAATCGCTAATATAATTCCAACAGACTCTTAGCATCGCTACGAGTGAGAAAGTCTCATCGTAGTCAACTCCTTGAACTTGTCGGAAAACATCGTAACAACAAGTCGAGCTTTCTTAATGGTGATACTTACCATCATTGTCCGTCTTCCTTTTAAAATCCATCTGTACTCAATAGCCTTACGACCATCGAGCTGTTCTGCCAAAGCCTACATTTTGTTTTTATACATGGATCCTCTCTCGGACTTTATGGCCTCGAGCCATTTATCGGAATCCGGGCCCACCATCGCCTCTCCATAGCTCGTATGTTCATTGTTGTCTAGCAACATGACTTCCAAGACAGGATTACGTACCATTCTGAAGTAGTACGCATCCTTGTCATCCCACGAGGTTTGGTAGTGACTTGATCTGAAGTTTCATGATCACTATCATAAGCTTCCACTTAAATTGGTGTAGCTGCCACAGGAACAACTCCTGTGCCCTGCCACACACTAGTTGAAGAGACGGTTCAATAACCTCATCAAGTCTCCACCATCCTCTCACTCAATTCTTTCGAGAGAAACTTTTCCTCGAGAAAGGACCCGATTCCAGAAAAAATCCCTTATTGCTTTCGGATCTGAGACAGCAGGTATACCCAACTGTTTTGGGTGTCCTATGAAGATGCATTTATCCGCTTTGGGTTCGAGCTTATCAGCCTGAAACTTTTTCACATAAGCGTCGCAGCCCCAAACTTTTAAGAAATGACAGCTTAGGTTTCCCTAAACCATAGTTCATACGGTGTCATCTCATCGGAATTACGTGGTGCCCTATTTAAAGTGAATGTGGTTGTCTCTAATGCCTAACCCATAAACTATTGTGGTAATTCGATAAGAGACATCATGGTATGCATCATATCCAATGGGGTGCAGTTATGATGTTCGGACACACCATCACACTATGGTGTTCCAGGCTGTATTAGTTGTGAAACAATTTCCACAATGTCTCAATTCTATGCCAAACTCGTAATTCAGATATTCATCTTTATGATCATATCATAGATATTTTATCCTCTTGTCACGGCGATCTTTCAACTTCACCCTGAAATTACTTGAACCTTTCAATAATTCAGACTCGTGATTCATCAAGTAAATATACTCAACATCTACTCAAATCATCTGTGAAGTAAGAACATAACAATATCCACTACATGCCTCAGCACTCATTGGACTGCACACATCAAAATGTATTACTTCCAACAAGTTGCTTTCTAGTTCCATTTTACTGAAAACGAGGCTTTCAGTCATCTTGCCCATGTGGTATGATTTGCATGTCTCAAGTGATTCAAAATCAAGTGAGTCCAAACGGTCCATTTGCATGGAGTTTCTTCATGCATATACACCAATAGACATGGTTCGCATGCCTCAAACTTTTCAAAAACGAGTGAGCCCAAAGATCCATCAACATGGAGCTTCTTCATGCGTTTTATACCGATATGACTTACGTGGCAGTGCCACAAGTAGGTGGTACTATCATTACTATATTTTGGCATGAACATGTGTATCACTACGATCGAGATTCAATAAACCATTCATTTTAGGTGTAAGACCATTGAAGGTATTATTCAAATAAACAGAGTAACCATTACTCTCTCCTTAAATGAATAACCGTATTGCGATAGACATAATCCAATCATGTCTATGCTCAACGCAAACACCAATCTCGATGGTAGAGGGAGCGTACGATATTTGATCAACCTTGGAAATACTTCCAACACATATCGTCATCTCACCTTTAGCTAGTCTCCGTTTATTCCGTAGCTTTTATTTCGAGTTACTAACACTTAGCAACTGAACCGGTATCTAATACCCTGGTGCTACTAGGAGTACTAGTAAAGTACACATTAACATAATGTATATCCAATATACTTCTATCGACAGCCTTCTCATCTACCAAGTATCTAGGGTAATTCTGCTCCAGTGGCTGTTCCCCTTATTACAGAAGCACTTAGTCTCGGGTTTGGGTTCAACCTTGGGTTTCTTCACTAGAGCAGCAGCTGATTTGCCGTTTCATGAAGCATCCCTTTTTGCCCTTGCCCTCCTTGAAACTAGTGGTTTCACAAACCATCAACAATTGATGCTCCTTCTTGATTTCTACTTTTGTGGTGTCAAACATCGCGAATATCTCAAGGATCATCATATATGTCCCTGATATATTATAGTTCATCACGAAGCTCAAGCAGCTTGGTGGTAATAACTTTGGAGAACCATCACTATTTCATCTGGAAGATCAACTCCCACTCGATTCAAGCAATTGTTGTACTCAGACAATCTGAGCACAAGTTCAACAATTGAGCTTTTCTCCCTTAGTTTGCAGGCTAAGAAAATCATCGGAGGTCTTATACCTCTTGACGTGGGCACGAGCCTGAAATCCCAATTTCAGCCCTCGAAACATCTCATATGTTTCGCGACGTTTCAAAACGTCTTCGGTGCCTCAACTCTAAGCCGTTTAACTGAACTATCACGTAGTTATCAAAATGTGTATGTCAGATGTTCGCAACATCCATAGACAACGTTCGAGGTTCAGCACACTGAGCGGTGCATTAAGGACATAAGCCTTCTATGAAGCAATGAGGACAATCCTCAGTTTACGGACCTAGTCCGCATAATTACTACTATCAACTTTCAACTAAATTTTCTCTAGGAACATATCTAAACAGTAGAACTAAAGCGCGAGCTACGACATAATTTGCGAAGACCTTTTGACTATGTTCAAGATAATTAAGTTCATCTTATGAACTCCCACTCAGATAGACATCCCTCTAGTTATCTAAGTGATTACATGATCCGAGTCAACTAAGCCGTGTCCGATCATCACGTGAGACGGACTAGTCAACATCGGTGAACATCTTCATGTTAATCGTATCTACCATACGACTCATGCCCGACCTTTCGGTCTCTTGTGTTCCGAGGCCATGTCTGTACATGCTAGGCTCATCAAGTCAACCTAAGTGTTTTGCATGTGTTCCGAGGCCATATCTGTACATGCTAGGCTCGTCAACACCCGTTGTATTCGAACGTAAGAATCTATCACACCCGATCATCACGTGGTGCTTCGAAACGACGAACTTTCGCAACGGTGCACAGTTAGGGGGAACACTTTCTTGAAATTTTAATGAGGGATCATCTTATTTACTACCGTCGTTCTAAGCAAATAAGATGTATAAACATGATAAACATCACATGCAATCAAATAGTGACATGATATGGCCATCATCACTTTGCTCCTTTTGATCTCCATCTTCGGGGCTCCATGATCATCATCGTCACCGGCATGACACCATGATCTCCATCATCATGATGTCCATCATCGTGTCTTCATGAAGTTGTCTCGTCAACTATTACTTCTACTACTACAGCTAACGGTTAGCAATAAAGTAAAGTAATTACATGACGTTTATGTTGACACGCAGGTCATAAATAAATTAAGACAACTCCTATGGATCCTGCCGGTTGTCATACTCATCGACATGCAAGTCGTGATTCCTATTACAAGAACATGATCAATCTCATACATCACATATATCATTCATCACATCCTTTTGGCCATATCACATCACATAGCATACCCTGCAAAAACAAGTTAGACGTCCTCTAATTGTTGTTTGCATGTTTTACGTGGCTGCTATGGGTTTCTAGCAAGAATGTATCTTACCTACGCAAATACCACAACGTGATATACCAGTTGCTATTTACCCTTCATAAGGACCCTTTTCATCGAATCCGATCCGACTAAAGTGGGAGAGACAGACACCCGCTAGCCACCTTATGCAACTAGTGCATGTCAGTCGGTGGAACCAGTCTCACGTAAGAGTACGTGTAAGGTCGGTCCGGGCCGCTTCATCCCACAATGCCGCCGAATCAAGATTGGACTAGTAACGGTAAGCATATTGAACAAAATCAACGCCCACAACTACTTTGTGTTCTACTCGTGCATAGAAACTACGAATAGACCTAGCTCATGATGCCACTGTTGGGGAACGTAGCAGAAATTCAAAATTTTCCTACGTGTCACCAAGATCTATCTATGGAGAAACCAGCAACGAGGGGAAGGAGAGTGCATCTACATACCCTTGTAGATCGCTATGCGGGAGCGTTCAAGAGAACGGGAAGCGTTCAAGAGAACGGGGTTGATGGAGTCGTACTCGTCGTGATCCAAATCACCGATGATCCTAGCGCCGAACGGACGGCACCTCCGCGTTCAACACACGTACGGAGCAGACGTCTCCTCCTTCTTGATCCAGCAAGGGGGAAGGAGAGGTTGAGAAGATGGCTCCAACAGCACCCGACGGCGTGGTGGTGGTGGAGCTGCAGTACTCCGGCAGGGCTTCGCCAAGCACTATGGAGGAGGAGGATGTGTTGGAGAGGGAGAGGGAGGCACCAAAGGCGTGGTGAGAGGCCCTCCTTCCCCCACTATATATAGGGAGCCTAGGGGGGGCGCCGGCCCTAGGAGATCCAATCTCCTAGGGGGGCGGCGGCCAAGGGAGGAATCCCTCCTCCCCAAGGCACCTAGGAGGTGCCTTCCCCCTTTGGGACTCTTCCTTTAGGGTTCCCCCACCCTAGGCGCATGGGCCCTAGGGGAAGTGGCCCCAGCCCACTTTGGGCTGGATCCCTTCCCTTCAGCCCATGGGCTCCGGGATAGGTGGCCCCACCCGGTGGACCCCCGGACCCTTCCGGTGGTCCCGGTACAATACCGGTGACCCCGAAACTTGTCCCGATGGCCGAAATAGCACTTCCTATATATAATTCTTTACCTCCGGACCATTCCGGAACTCCTCGTGACGTCCGGGATCTCATCCGGGACTCCGAACAACATTCGGGTTACTGCATATACATATCCTCTACAACCCTAGCGTCACCAAACCTTAAGTGTGTAGACCCTACGGGTTCGGGAGAACATGTAGACATGACCGAGACTCTCCGGTCAATAACCAACAGCGGGATCTGGATACCCATGTTGGCTCCCACATGTTCCACGATGATCTCATCGGATGAACCACGATGTCAAGGACTTAATCAATCCCGTATACAATTCCCTTTGTCTAGCGGTACGATACTTGCCCGAGATTCGATCGTCGGTATCCCGATACCTTGTTCAATCTCGTTACCGGCAAGTCTCTTTACTCGTTCCGTAACACATCATCCCGTGATCAACTCCTTGATCACATTGTGCACATTATGATGATGTCCTACCGAGTGGGCCCAGAGATACCTCTCCGTTTACACGGAGTGACAAATCCCAGTCTCGATTCGTGCCAACCCAACAGACACTTTCGGAGATACCTGTAGTGTACCTTTATAGCCACCCAGTTACGTTGTGACGTTTGGCACACCCAAAGCACTCCTACGGTATCCGGGAGTTGCACAATCTCATGGTCTAAGGAAATGATACTTGACATTAGAAAAGCTTTAGCATACGAACTACATGATCTTTGTGCTAGGCTTAGGATTGGGTCTTGTCCATCACATCATTCTCCTAATGATGTGATCCCGTTATCAATGACATCCAATGTCCATGGTCAGGAAACCGTAACCATCTATTGATCAACGAGCTAGTCAACTAGAGGCTTACTATCAACTAGAGGCTTACTAGGGACATGGTGTTGTCTATGTATCCACACATGTATCTGAGTTTCCTATCAATACAATTCTAGCATGGATAATAAATGATTATCATGAACAAGGAAATATAATAATAACTAATTTATTATTGCCTCTAGGGCATATTTCCAACAGGGACTAGTGGAGATGCTCTTAATCTCACTCCCCCAACCCACCAACCCACCCCGTCTCGCATCCCTCGGGCATGCGCAACCCCGATCTCATCGAGCTCCATCACGGCGGCGGCGGCGGCCTCCACCATGCTTTGCACCCACAACTCCGCAACGGCTACAACTGCTTCACGTCGCCAGTGCAGCGTCCCGTCCCCGTCCCTGTCGGCTCGGCTGAACCCTGTTGTCACCGCAGACCGCGTCGCTCCCATCCCTTGCCCTGTACCCCGCCAGACCCTACCGTGTCATCGTCCCACCCATCATGCTGGTGTGCCGTTTTGGCTCGGCAAAGAAGCTGCAGCCGCATCCCAGGCGTCGTCTGCACTTGCCCAAACTAGGATTTCATTCATCTTATGTTTGATTCATTTTTAATCACTCGATTTGATTTGTGTTTTTTGTATGCTGTGCTTGCTTTGATGAATTTTGTTGAGTGCATGTATTTTATAACAGATGTGTAATGGATTGTTATTGCATCTACCAATTTTTTTTAATTTCTTATTATGCAGATCGCCATAATATGTTCACAGCCTTGACGGTAATATGCTTCCATCCAAGGTTAAATCTATTCCCAAACTACTATGTTCGTGCTTCTCAGTTCTGTAGCATGTAAATCGCCATGCAGATGCTTCTAGAACCTATATTTTTTGCTTCCAAATTCCAAAAAATATAACAATATATTTGTTGGTGAGTCAAAACATCAATCCTCTTGGTGGCAAAACATTTTTAGTTACTAGCAACAATATAATTCAACGAGCTACTGTACTTACATTGCTTCTTCATGGTGCTTCTTTGTTCTCCGAAATGTGCTTCTAGTGTAGAGATATTCTCTAGCAGGCATATCATTTTGTGAAATCAAATTCGTATGCTTTCCAGCGCATCTCAAATATGTTGAGCTAGCATAAAATTATTGCTTCCACTAACCTAAGCTACCTTGATTTCCCCTGCGTGCTTTTGATGTACGTGTCTTATAGCACCACATCCATGTTTCTTTATGTTATATGTGTTTTTATGGTACAGATTTCTACCAAAAATTGTGACATGATCCCCTTATTTCTCATCATGCTTCCTAGGTCTCATATATATGCTTCTTATGAATCGAACGGTTGTGCCACTACAATAGTGCTTCTTAATTTAGTGTTTCTTGTTTCTAGTACATCAAACCCTTCTGAATGTAAGTTAGACCACACCATGTTTGTGTGCATCCCATTGCGCGCACTGCCATCTCACTTCGTATGTATTCTGGGTTTCCATTATCCATTCTATATGCTTTCATGTTGCTTCCGTTATATACTTTCATGCTTCCTATACTAAGAATATTAAGATGGAAAGAGTCTCGAGCTATTTTCTAGTTCATGTTGTTATGTTTTCCATACTATTTATCATTGCTTCTAAATGCCAATTTTATTGCTTCTATGCGTCCAACCAAACCTGTTATTGCTTCAAACAGAGTCATATTTTTTTGCTTCAAGCCATATGTGGGTGATTTGGTTGATTTGTTTCGGAGCTTATATATGCCACTCTTTTTTTGCTCGTGTATATTGAAGGAAATATGCCCTTGAGGCAATAATAAAGTTGTTATTTATATTTTCTTATATCATGATAAATGTTTATTATTCATACTAGAATTCTATTAACCGGAAACTTAGTACATGTGTGAAGACATAGACAAACAGAGTGTCCCTAGTATGCCTCTACTTGACTAGCTCGTTAATCAAAGATGGTTAAGTTTCCTAACCATAGACATGTGTTGTCATTTGATAAACGTGATCACATCATTAGAGAATGATGTGATGGACAAGACCCATCCGTTAGCTTGGCATAATGATCATTTATTTTTATTGCTATTGCTTTCTTCATGCCTTATACATGTTCCTCTAACTATGAGATTATGCAACTCCCGAATACTGGAGGAACACCTTGTGTGCTATCAAATGTCACAACGTAACTGGGTGATTATAAAGATGCTCTACAGTTGTCTCCGAAGGTATTTGTTGAGTTGCCATAGATCAAGATTAGGATTTGTCACTCTGTGTATCGGAGAGGTATCTCTGGGCCCTCTCGGTAATGCACATCACTGTAAGCCTTGCAAGCAATGTGACTAATGAGTTAGTTATGGGATGATGCACTACGGAATGAGTAAAGAGACTTGCCGGTAACGAGATTGAACTAGGTATGATGATACCGACGATCAGATCTCGGGCAAGTAACATACCGATGACAAAGGGAACAACATATGTTGTTATGCGGTTTGACCGATAAAGATATTCATGGAATATGTAGGAGCCAATATGAGCATCCAAGTTCCGCTATTGGTTATTGACCGGAGATGTGTCTCAGTCATGTCTACATAGTTCTCGAACCCGTAGGGTCTGCACGCTTAACGTTCGATGATGATTTGTATTATGAGTTATGTGATTTGATGACCGAATTTGTTTGGAGTTCGGATGAGATCACGGACATGATGAGGAGTCTCGAAATGGTCGAGACATAAAGAATGATATATTGGACAATGTTATTCGGACACCGGAAGAGTTCCAAGAGGTATCGGGTAAAAACGGAGTGCCGGAGGGGATACCGGAACCCCACAGGGAAGTAATGGGCCAACATGGGCCTTAGGGGAGAGAGAGGGCAGGCCACCAGGAGGTGGCGCCCCCCCAAGGGGAGTCCGAATAGGACTAGGGGAGGGGGTGCAGCCCCCCTTTCCCTCTCCCTCTCCCTCTCCTTCCTTCTTCCCCCCTTCCACCAAGTGGAATCCTACTATGACTTGGAGTCCCAGTAGGACTCCTCTCTCTGGCGCGCCCTACAGGGGCCGGCCTCCCCCTATCCTCCTTTATATACGGAGGCAGGGGGCACCCTAGAACACACAGGATCAATTGTCTTAGCCATGTGCGGTACCCCCTTCCATAGTTACACACCTCGATCATATCATCATAGTGCTTAGGCGAAGCCCTGCGCCAGTAACTTCATCATCACCGTCACCATGCCGTCGTGCTGACCAAACTCTCCCTCGCCCTCAACTGGATCAAGAGCTCGAGGGACATCATCGTGCTGAACGTATGCTGAACACGGAGGTGACGTACGTTCGATACTTGGATTGGTTGGATCATGAAGATGTTCGACTACATCAACCGTGTTACTAAACGCTTCCGCTTTCGGTCTATGAGGGTACGTGGACACACTCTCCCCTCTCGTTGCTATGCATCTCCTAGATAGATCTTGCGTGATCGTAGGAATTTTTTTGAAATTGCATGCTACGTTCCCAAACAGTGGCATTGGAGCCAGGTCTATGCATAGATGTTATATGCATGAGTAGAACACAAAGAGTTGTGGGCGATAATAGTCATACTGCTTACTACCAACGTCTTACTTTGATTCAGCGGTATTGTTGGATGAAGTGGCCCGGACCGACATTACATGACCACGTTCATGAGACGGGTTCTACCGACGTGCTTTGCACATAGGTGGCTGGCCGGTGTCTGTTTCTCCAACTTTAGTTGAATCGATTTTGACTACGGCCGATCCTTGTTGAAGGTTAAAGCAGCACACTTGACGAAAAATCGTTGTGGTTTTGATGCGTAGGTAAGAACGGTTCTTGCTAGAAGTCTGTAGCAGCCACGTAAAACTTGCAACAACAAAGTAGTGGACGTCTAACTTGTTTTTCCAGGGCTTGTTGTGATGTGATATGGTCAAGACGTGATGAGATATAAGTTGTTGTATGAGATGATCATGTTTTGTAAAGTTATCGGCAATCGGCAGGAGCCATATGGTTGTCTTCTTATTGTATGAATTGTGATCGCCATGTAATTGCTTTACTTTATCACTATGCGTTAGTGATAGTCGTAGTAGAAATAGTTGGCGAGACGACAACGATGCTACAATGAAGATCAAGGTGTCAAGCCGGTGACGATGGAGATCATGACGGTGCTTTGGAGATGGAGATCAAAGGCACAAGATGATGATGGCCATATCATGTCACATATTTTGATTGCATGTGATGTTTATCTTTTTATGCATATTATTTTGCTTAGTACGGCGGTAGCATTATAAGACGACCCCTCACTAAATTTCAAGGTATAAGTGTTCTCCCTGAGTATGCACCATTGCTACAGTTCGTCGTGCCGAGACACCACGTGATGATCGGGTGTGATAAGCTCTACGTTCACATACAACGGGTGCAAGCCAGTTTTACACGTGCAAAATACTCGGGTTAAACTTGACGAGTCTAGCATATGCAGATATGGCCTCGGAACACTGAGACCGAAAGGTCGAACATGAATCATATAGTAGATATGATCAACATAGTGATGTTCAGCATTGAAAACTACTCCATCTCACATGATGATCGGACATGGTTTAGTTGATATGGATCACGTGATCATTTAGATGACTAGAGGGATGTCTATCTAAGTGGGAGTTCTTAACTAATATGATTAATTGAACTTTAATTTATCATGAACTTAGTCTTGATAGTGTTTGCAAATTATGTTGTAGATCAATAGCTTGCGTTGTAGCTCCCCGTTTATTTTTTATATGTTCCTAGAGAAAAGTAAGTTGGAAGATGATAGTAGAAATGATGCGGACTTGGTCCGTGATCTGAGGATTTACCTCATTGCTGCATAGAAGAATTATGTACTTGATGCACCGCTAGGTGACAGACCTATTGCAGGAGCAGATACAGACGTTATGAACGTTTGACAAGCTCGATATGATGACTACTTGATAGTTTAGTGCGCCATGCTTTACGGCTTAGAACTGGGACTTCAGAAATGTTTTGAATGCCACGGATCATATAAGATGTTCCAAGAGATGAAATTAGTATTTTAGACTCATGCCCGTGTCAAGAGGTATGAGAC
Source organism: Triticum urartu (assembly GCF_003073215.2). Lineage (NCBI taxonomy): Eukaryota > Viridiplantae > Streptophyta > Magnoliopsida > Poales > Poaceae > Triticum > Triticum urartu. Next base: position 90,231,668 of record NC_053023.1, on the reverse strand, counting down.
CTGTGACAAATACTTTGCCTACAAGATGGAGGAGAATAGCTCAACCAGTGAGCATGTGCTCAGAATGTCTGGGTACTACAATCACTTGAATCAAGTGGGAGTTAATCTTCTAGATAAGATAGTGATTGACAAAGTTCTCTAGTCACTATCACCAAGCTACTAGAACTTCATGATGAAATATAATATGCAAGGGATAACGAAAGTGATTCTCGAGCTCTTCGTGATGCTGAAATCGACGAAGTTAGAAATCAAGAAAGAGCATCAAGTGTTGATGGTTAAACAAAACCACTAGTTTCAAGAAAAGGGAAAAGGAAAAGAAAGGGAACTTCAAGAAGAATGACAAGCAAGTTGTCACTCCCATGAAGAAGCCCAAAGTTATACCTAAGCCTAAAACTGAGTGCTTCTACTGCAAAGGGATAATCACTGGAAGTGGAACTACCCCAAATAATTCGTGGATAAGAAGGATGGCAAAGTGAACAAAGGTATATTTGATATACATGTTATGATGTGTACTTTACTAGTGTTCATAGTAACCCCAGGGTATTTGATACAGGTTCAGTTGCTATGATTAATAACTCGAAATAGGAGTTGCAAAATGAACAGAGACTAGTTAAGGGCAAGGTGACAATGTGTGTTGGAATTGATTCCAAGGTTGATAAGATCACCATCGCACACTCCCTTTACCTTCGGGATTAGTATTGAACTTAAAATAAATATTATTTGAGCATGAATATGATTAGATCATGTTTATTGCAATAAGGTTATTCATTTAAGTCAAAGAATAATTGTTGTTCTATTTGAATGAATAAAACCTTCTATGGTCATGCACTCAATGGTTTATTGAATCTCACTGTTCAAGATATCTTCTGATATTCTGATAAATCAGCCGATTTATCGCTTACCTTTGTCTGACCGATAAGATAAATTGTCTGATAAATCAGCCGATATGGCGATAAATCGGCCGATATGCCGATAAATTGGCCAATTTACCACTTATCATATGTCAACCGATAAGTTCCCAATAAGCGATATCCCCAACATTGTTGAATCTTGATCGTAATGATACACATATTCATAATATTGATGCCAAAAGATGCAAAGTTGATAATGATAGTGCAACATATTTGTGGCACTGCCGTTTAGGTCATATTGGTGTAAAGCGCATGAAGAAACTCCATGCTGATGGGCTTTTGGAATCACTTGATTATGAATCACTTGATGCTTGCGAACCATGCCTCATGGGCAAGATGACTAAGACTCCATTCTCCGGAACAATGGAGCGAGCAACTGACTTGTTGGAAATAATACATATTGATGTATGCGGTCCGATGAGTGTTGAGGCTCGCGGCGGGTATCATTATTTTCTGACCTTCACAGATGATTTGAGCAGATATGGGTATATTTACTTAATGAAACACAAGTCTGAAGCGTTTGAAAAGTTCAAAGAAATTCAGAGTGAAGTGGAGAATCATCATAACAAGAAAATAAAGTTTCTACGATCTGATTGCGGAGGCGAATATTTGAGTTACGAGTTTGGCCTTCATTTAAAACAATGTGAAATAGTTTCACAACTCACGCCACCTAGAACACCACATCAAAATGGTGTGTCCGAACGTCGTAATCGTACTTTATTAGATATGGTGCGATCTATGATGTCTCTTACCGATTTACCACTATCGTTTTAGAGGTTATGCATTAGAGACAGATGCATTCACTTTAAATAGGGCACCATATAAATCCATTGAGATGACACCGTATGAACTGTGGTTTGGCAAGAAACCTAAGTTGTCATTTCTTAAAGTTTTGGGTTGCGATGCTTATGTGAAAAAGCTTCAGCCTGATAAGCTCGAACCCAAATCGGAGAAGTGCGTCTTCATAGGATACCCAAAAGAAACTGTTGGGTTCACCTTCTATCACAGATCCGAAGGCAAGACCTTTGTTGCTAAGAATGGATCCTTTCTAGAGAAGGAGTTTCTCTTGAAAGAAGTGAGTGGGAGGAAAGTAGAACTTGATGAGGTAGTTGTACCTTCTCTTGAATTGGAAAGTAGTTCATCATAGAAATCAGTTCCACTGATGCCTACACCAATTAGTGAGGAAGTTAATGATGATGATCATGAAATTTAAGATCAAGTTACTATCAAACCTCGTAGGTCAACCAGAGTACGTTCCGCACCAGAGTGGTACGGTAATCCTATTCTAGAAGTCATGTTACTAGACCATGATGAACTGATACGTCTCCGTAGTATCTATAATTATTGATTGTTTCATGCCAATATTATACAAGTTTTACATACTTTTGGCAACTTTTTATATGATTTATTGGACTAACCTATTGATCCAGTGCCTAGTTACTGTTTTTTGCATGTTTTTTGTATTGTGGAATATCCATATCAAACGAAGTCCAAATGCAATGAAATTTTACGGAGAATTATTTTGGAATATTTGTGATTTTTGGGAGTTGGAATCACTGCAAACGGAGGCCCACACAGGGCACAAGACACCAGGATACAACTCCTGAGCTAGGCGTGTGGTGGTGGGTTGTGCCCACCTCATACATCGGTTGGAGCTCTACTTCAGGTGCAAGGAAGTGATGGTAGCAGGAACTACGTCGGTATTTCCCCAGAGAGGGAGGGATGATGTAGCACAGCGATGGTAGGTATTTCCCTCAGTTATGAAACCAAGGTATCGAACCAGTAGGAGAACCAAGCAACACAACGTAAACAGCCCCTGCACACAAAGAACAACACCTCGCAACCCAACGTGTTAAAGGGGTTGTCAATCCCTTCCGGGTACGGCACCTCAAGATAGGCAAACGGACGTGAGGTAAATTGTAGTAGATTGATAGATTGAACGCCAAACTAAATTAATAAGAATAAATTGCAGCAAGGTATTTTTGATTTTTTGGTTTAATAGATCTAAAAATAAAAGCAATGGAAAAGTAGATCGCAAAGGCAAATATATTGAGAAGAGACCCGGGGGCCTTAGGTTTCACTAGTGGCTTCTCTCGAGAAAAATAGCAACGGTGGGTAAACAAATTACTGTTGGGAAATTGATAGAACTTCAAATAATTATGATGATATCCAAGCAATGATCATTACATAGGCATCACGTCCAAGATTAGTAGACCGACTCCTGCCTGCATCTACTACTATTACTCCACACATCGACCGCTATCCAACATGCATCTAGTGTATTAAGTTCATGGAGAAACGGAGTAATGTAATAAGAACGATGACATGATGTAGACAAGATCCATTATCTATTGCGGCAGATAGGGATCTCATCTTTTTATCCTTAGTAGCAACGATACATACGTGTCGGCTCCCTTTTTGTCACTGGGATCAAGCACCATAAGATCAAACCCACTACCGGGCACCTCTTCCCATTGCAAGATAAATAGATCAAGTTGGCCAAACAAAACCCAAATATTGGAAAAGAAATACGAGGCTATAAGAGATCACGCATATAAGAGATCAAAGAAACTCAAATAAATTTCATGGATATAAAAAGATAGATCCGATCATAAACTCGAAGTTCATAGGATCCCAACAAACACACACAAAAGACTTACATCATAAGGATCTCCAAGAGATCATTGTATTGATAATCAAGAGAGAGAGATGAAGCCATCTAGCTACTAACTACAGACCCGAAGGTCTACAAGGAACTACTCACGCATCATCGAAGAGGCACCAATGGAAGTGGTGAACCCCTCCGTGATGGTGTCTAGATTGGATCTGGTGGTTCTGGACTCTGCGGCGGCTGGATGAATATTTCGTCGACTACCCTAGAGTTTCTGGATTTTGGGGGTATTTATAGAGCAAAGAGTTAGTTCCGGGGGGGGGGGGGGACCCGAGGTGGGCACAGCCCACCAGGCCGCGCTAGGGCCTCCTGGCGCGCCCTGGTGGGTTGTCCCCTCCTCGGGACTCCCCTAGGTGCAACCAGGGCCCATCTTCTTCCTTCTGGCCCATTAAAAATCTCCGTAAAGTTTCATGGCATTTGGACTCCGTTTGATATTGATTTCCTGCGATGTAAAAAACATGCAAAAAACAACAACTGGCACTGGGCACTATGTCAACAGGTTAGTACTAAAAAATGATATAAAATGACTATAAAATGATTATAAAACACCCAAGATTGATAATAAAACAGCATGGAACAATCAAAAATTATAGATACGTTGGAGACGTATCAACATCCCCAAGCTTAACTCCTGCTCGTCCTCGAGTAGGTAAGTGATAAAACAGAATTTTTGATGTGGAGTGTTGTTCATCAAGTCATATCATATCACTGGTGCGCGTCGGTCCTAAACAAACGGTTTTTACCCCTTTCCGTGACGGCATTTGGAACCGTCGCCAAGTGAGTGTGTGTGATAGGGTGTCCTTCCCACACGACCCAGAAATCGTCAGGGATAGGCCCTCCTGGGACCCAGGCTGGGTGTAACACCCTCGATGCGACTATATCTCCCACGTGTCGGGGCATGACTTAGAGGCATAATCGCATTGAAGGCATATGTCGCAAGTTAGGCAATCTTCACAACATCCCATGTAATATGCATAATAAAGGGGAGATAACATAGTTGGCTTACACTCGCCACGTCAATCAAGTACATAAATAACATTACATCAACCAAACACTCATGGCCTGACTACGGCGCCAAAATAAAAGAGAACCCAACATGCGACAACGGTCCCAATCACCCCCAACTGGGCACCACTACTGATCATCGGGAAAGGAAACATAGTAACGTTGAGAGTCTTCGTCGAACTCCCACTTGAGCTCATACGCATCTCCTGGAGCGGAATCATCAGACCCTGCATCTGGTGTAATAGTAATCTGTGAGCCACAGGGACTCAGCAATCTCGCACCCTCGCGATCAAGACTATTTAAGCTTATAGGTAAGGCAAGGTAAAATATGAGTGGAGCTGCAGCAAGCGACTAGCAAGTATGGTGGCTAACTTATTCGCAAAAGAGAGCGAGAAGAGGAGGCAAAGCGCGAGCGAGAAACTAGAGAGCAACCTGCGCAAACATTACTCCAACACCGTGTCCACTTCCCGGACTCCGCCGAGAAGAGGCCATCACGGTAACACACTCAGTTGATTCATTTTAATTAGGTTAAGGTTCAAGTTATCTACAACCGGACATTAACAAATTCCCATCTGCCCATAACCGCGGGCACGGTTTTTGAAAGTTCAAATCCCTGCAGGGGAGTCCCAACTTAGCCCATGACAAGCTCTCACGGTCAATGAAGGAATAGACCTCCTCCCAAGACGTTCCGATCAGACTCGGTATATCGGTAATTCAAGACACTTCGACAGGTTAAAACAAGACCAGCAACACCGCCTGAATGTGCCGACAAATCCCGATAGGAGCTGCACATATCTCTTTCTCAGGGCACACTCAGATTGTCTTAGGTACGGGTAGGCCATCCCAGAGTTGCCCCTGGTGGCCACCGGCAGCTGACAAGTGGACCAACACTCAGAGGAGCACTGGCCCGGGGGGGTTAAAATAAGATGACCCTTGTGTCTGCAGAACCCAAGGGAAAGAAAAGAGCTAGGTGGCAAATGGTAAAACCAAGGTTGGGCATTGCTGGAAAAGCTTTAATCAAGGCGAATCCCATTATAACCCAACCGCGTAAGGAACGCAAAATCCGGGAACATAATACCGATATGACGGAAACTAGGGCGGCAAGAGTGGAACAAAACACTAGGCGAGAGGCCGAGCCTTCCACCCTTTACCAAGTATATAGATGCATTAAGATAACATAGCAATATAACGATATCCCAACAAGTAAATAAAAGATGTTCCAACAAGGAACAACCTTCAATCTTCACCTGCAACTAGCAACGCTATAAGAGGGGCTGAGCAAAGCGGTAACATAGCCAATCAATGGTTTGCTAGGACAAGGTGGGTTAGAGGTTTGACAAGAAAATATGGGAGGCTTGCAAGCAAGTGGTAGGCATCGTAGCAATGGCATAGCAAAAACATACTACTACTAATATGGAGTCATATTCTTCTTAAGCCTCCTTTCCTAGATCCAAGTTCCGAATCCCGAGCAAACTAGCATAGCAAAGATAGTAGTGATTTCGAGGGTATGATCATCTTGCCTGCACAGTTGTTAGAGTTGACTGGATCCTCGAAAGCAAACTCAACGGGCTCCTCGTTAGCGAACTCGTCTCCCAGCTCTACCCAAACAAGACAAACAGCAACAAGGATACAATCAACCACGTGCAAAATCAAACAACACGATGCAAAGATGATATGCTATGCGGGATGCGATGCGGGATGCAAAATGCAAGATATGAAAGGAAATGCAAGAACCTGGCCTCAACTTGGAAATCCAAGTGTGCCACTAGAAAGATGAGATGAAATCGCTTGAAAACGATATAAAGAAAGCTGGAATCAGAGTTACGGTTTGGAAACGGCAAGCGATTCAAAAATGACACCGGTCTGCGATTTACAGCAAGTAGCCAACTAAATGCAATGAGATGAACATGCTACAGCAACCAAGCATGACAACAAAATACATGGCAGGGATGCATACAAGATGCTTAACAAAAGTCTAGCACTGAGCTACGGCCAATTCATCCATTAACAGGTTCAAACAATCATGGCAAAAATGCATATGGCAAACAGATTTCAGACTTAGTGAAATTAACACTTGTCTAGAATTTCAGGTCAGGTAGCCCTCTTCGGAGCAACAAAACTACATGCTACAGGAATTGAATATGGCAAAGTAAGGCATGGCATGGAGCTACTCAAAGAGCTTAACAAAAGTCCCTTAGTGACCTTGAGACAAAAGGGATCAGAAAATACAATTGCAAGCATGTGAACATAGCAAAAATATAATCTGTAGTGAAAACTGACACATGCTGAAATATAACTCAAGTAGGCATGTTTACGAGGTCGATGCACTCACTACAGAGCAAGTCATGTCAAGACAAGCATACATCCATCAAGAAGGCACAAAATGCAAGCAAGACATGGCAAGAACAATAGCATAGCATGCACGGATCAACTACAACATCATCGGCAAAATTGCAAACAAGTTGACAATCTGCCCAGATTCACAAAGTAGCAAAAGTAGAGCTCGATTGACACAAGCTGGGGTGCTCCATAATTGCAAACAAAGACATGGATGGATAGAGCACTACAATATTAACAAAACATCCTTACTGATCATCCTCAAAAGAGGCACGGATCACTAGGAAACAACATGAACATATGGCATCATGAGATAAACAGGTCCAGGACTTAGTGAAATTACTAAGTCCCTGAAAACAGAATTAGCAAGTGCACCACTTTGCAAGTTTGCACAAGTCACCACACACATCACAAAAATACATGGGTTTCACCTCTGGAAATATGACAAAACCCTTAACAAAACACATGTAGAGCATCAGGGCATAACATGCACACACTAATCATGGAAAAAATGACAAAAGGCTAAATGGAGTAGCAGATCTGACAATTATCTCAAGTAGCCCTCTTCTAATAGCATTTCGGGCATCAAGATGATCTCAAATGAAAATGATGCAGTGGCATGAAATGATGTACTCTCTGAGATGAACATTTTGATATGCTATATGCATGAATCGAAGCTACGGATGCAAAGTTACGGGGCTACGAACATGAGCACTTGAACTGAAAATAACAGGGACTTAGAAAAAAACAACCCTCAGATCTAGGGTTTGCACGGATTACGAGGACGGCGGCGCGCGCACTGTTCACGACGGAGTCGAGGTCGGCGGGGACGAGGACGGCGGCCGGCGGGGGCGGGCGACGCGCGCGCCGGCGGGAGGCGGCGGACGACGGGCGATGGTGCGGCGGCGGCGACCGGGCTCGACGCGCGGCGGGCGCGAGCGGAGCGGGGTCGAGGCGGAGCGGCGGAGGCGGCGGCGCGCTCGGCCGGGCGGGGGCCGGGCGGCGCCTCGGGCGCGAGGAGGCGCGGGGCGCGGCGATGTGGGCCGGGAGGGCCACGCGCGGGCCCGCGGGCCGGTGCGCGGGGATTCGGCGGCGGCGAACGGCGAGTGCCATGTGGCGCCGGGGAGGTGGATCGGACAATGTCCGTCGGTGGGGGAAACGTCCGGTCGGCGCGAGAGGTGGGTGGATCTAGGGTTTCGTCCGTGATTCGAATGGGGGGAGATATATATAGGCATAGAGGGAGCTAGGAGAGTCCAAATGAGGTGCGGTTTTCGGCCACGCGATCATGATCGAACGCTCTAGATGATGGAATAGAGTTAGGTGGGCTTTGGGCCAACTTGGAGGGGTGTTGGGCTGCAACACACACGAGGCCTTTTCGGTCCCTCGGTTAACCGTTGGAATATCAAACGAAGTCCAAATGATACGAAACTTGACAGGCGGTCTACCGATAGTAAACCAAGGCTGCTTGGCAAGTCTCGGTCCAATCCGGAAATGTTTAATCCCCACACACGAAAGAAAGCTAGAAATGACCACCGGAGGAGAACGAAGCGCCGGAATGCAAAACGGACAACGGGGAAAATGCTCGAATGCATGAGATGAACATGTATGCAAATGCAATGCACATGATGACATGATATGAGATGCATGACAACGAAAACAACACACGGAGACAAAAACCCGAACCTGAGGAAATAAATATAACTTAACGCCGGAAACGGCAAGAGTTGGAGTACAAATAGGGAAAGTTACATCCGGGGTGTTACAACACTCCACCACTACGAAAGGATCTCGTCCCGAGATCTAGGACTGAAAGAACGCCGAGTACTCAGAACGGAGGTGATCCTCGTGTTCCCAGGTAGCTTCACGGTCGGAATGGTGTGACCACTTGACTTTGAGAAATTTGATTGACTTGTTGCGAGTCTTGCGTTCAGTCTCTTAAAGAATAGCAACTGGGTGCTCACGATAAGAGAGATCTTCTTGGAGCTCAATGTCCTCGAAGTTGATGGTGCGGTTAGGAGTCTTGAAGCACTTTCGAAGCTGAGAGACATGGAACACGTCATGAACATTTGCAAAGTTTGAAGGAAGCTCGAGTTGATAGGCGAGGTCGCCTCTCTTGCTGACAATCTTGAAAGGTCCCACGTATCTAGGGGCAAGCTTCCCTTTGATACCGAAGCGACGAGTACCTTTCATAGGAGAGACGCGGAGGTAAACATGATCTCCGATCTCGAAAGCCAAATCATGGTGCTTACTATCATAGTAGCTCTTCTGGCGGGATTGGGCTGCTTTGAGGTTATCTCGAATGACTTTGCACATTTCTTCTGCTCCTGTGATTAAGTCATTACCCAAAAGCTGACGTTCACCGGTTTCAGACCAGTTGAGAGGGGTACGGCACTTCCTGCCATATAGAATTTCAAAAGGGGCCTTGCCCGAACTTGCTTGAAAACTGTTGTTGTAGGAGAATTCAGCATAAGGAAGACAATCCTCGCAGTTCATGCCGAAGGAGATCACACAAGCCCTGAGCATATCTTCAAGAATGTGGTTGACACGCTCGACTTGACCGCTAGTTTGAGGATGGAAAGCTGTGCTGAAATGGATGTTAGTGCCCATGGCCTTCTAAAAAGAATCCCAAAACTTCAAGGTAAAGATGCTGCCATGGTCTGAAGAGATCACTTAAGGAATACCGTGCAGAGAGACAATTCGAGAGGTATAGAGTTCCGCCAATTGAGCTGCGGTGATCGACTCTTTGATAGGCAGAAAGTGAGCCACTTTGGTGAGTTTGTCGATGACAACGAATATAGCATCATTGCCACGCTTGGACTTTGGAAACCCAGTCACGAAGTCCATTTCAATGTGGTCAAACTTCCATTCTGGAATGGCAAGAGGTTGGAGGAGACCTGCTGGCCTTTGGTGTTCTGCCTTCACTCTTCTGCAGACATCACATTCGTTCACGAATTGAGCGATCTCGTGCTTCATTCGAGTCCACCAATAAGCTTGCTTAAGGTCCTGATACATCTTCGTGCTCCCAGTGTGGATGGAGAGGAGAGAATTGTGAGCCTCGTTCATGATCACTTTACGAAGTTCACCTTTGGGCACAACAATACGATCCTTGAAGAAAAGAGTGTCCTTGTCATCAAGGCGGTAGCACTTGTACTTGGGTTGACTCTTGGCAATCCCAATCTTCACCTTTTTCACCATAGCATCAAGAAGCTAGGCTTGGCGAATCTGGTCTTCTAAGGTAGGAGAGACTAGAAGGTTGGCGAGGAATCCTTGAGGAACAACTTGCAGATTAAGTTTGCGGAAAGCTTCACAAAGCTCGGGTTGATAAGGCTTAAGAATCAGACTGTTGCAGTAGGCCTTTCTGCTCAAAGCGTCAGCAATCACATTGGCCTTGCCTGGAGTATACTCAATACTCGGATTATACTCTTGAATCATTTCGACCCATCGAGTTTGCCTGAGGTTGAGATTAGGCTGAGTGAAGATGTACTTGAGACTCTTGTGATCAGTGAAAATGTCCACTTTTCTTCCCAATAGAAGATGTCTCCAAGTCAAAAGAGCATGCACAACTGCCGCCAACTCGAGATCATGAGTGGGGTAGTTCTTCTCATTAGGCTTCAACTGGAGAGAGGTATAAGCAACAACTTTCTTCTCTTGCATCAATACTGCGCCAAGACCTTGGAGAGAGGCATCACAAAAGACCTCGTACGGTTTGGATTCATCAGGCGGAGTCAGAACTGGAGCAGTGATCAACTTCTCTTTCAAAGTGTTGAAAGCAATATCACACTCCGGAGACCAAACGTACTTGACGTGCTTCTGAAGAAGATTTGAGAGAGGCTTCGTGATCTTAGAAAAGTTTTCAACGAATCTTCGGCAATAGCTTGCGAGACCGAGAAAACTGCGGAGTTGCTTCATGTTCTGAGGAGGTTCCCAATTCACAATTGTAGACACCTTCTCAGGATTCACGGCAATGCCCTTGGCAGAGATGATATGACCAAGATAAAGAACCTCATCGAGCCAAAATTCACACTTGGAGAACTTGGCGTAGAACTGGTGTTCCCTGAGCTTATCAACAACCAAACGCAAATGCTTGGCATGATCTTCCTGTTGGGGAACGTAGCATAAATTCAAAATTTTCCTACATGTCACCAAGATCTATCTATGGAGTCATCTAGCAACGAGGGAGGAGTGGATCTACATACCCTTGTAGATCGCGCGCGGAAGCGTTCAAGAGAACGGGGTTGATGGAGTCGTACTCGTCGTGATTCAAATCACCGATGATCCTAGCGCCGAACGAACGGCACCTCTGCGTTCAACACACGTACGGAACGGAGACGTCTCCCACGCCTTGATCCAGCAAGGAGGAGGGAGAGGTTGATGGAGATCCAGCAGCACGACGGCGTGGTGGAAGTAGCGGGATTCCAACAGGGCTTCGCTAAGCACTGCGGGAGGAGGGAGATGTGTCACGGGAGGGAGAGGGAGGCGCCAGGCCTTAGATTGGTTTGCTCCTCCTTTTCCCCACTATATATAGGGCCAAGGGAGAGGGGGAGGCGCAGCCATTGCCCCTTCCTCCAAGGAAGGGTGCGGCCAAGGGTGGGGAGGAGTCCATCCTCCCCAAGGCACCTCGGAGGTGCCTTCCCCTTGTAGGACTCTCCCCTTTTTTTCTCTCTTGGCGCATGGGCCTCTTGGGGCTGGTGCCCTTGGCCCATATAGGCCAAGGCACACCCCCTACAGCCCATGTGCCCCCCCGGGGCAGGTCGCCCCACCCGGTGGGCCCCCGGGACCCTTCCGGTGGTCCCGGTACAATACCGATGACCCCGAAACTTGTCCCGATGGCCGAAATAGCACTTCCTATATATAATTCTTTACCTCCGGACCATTCCGGAACTCCTCGTGACGTCCGGGATCTCATCCGGGACTACGAACAACTTTCGGGTTACCGCATACTAATATCTCTATAACCCTAGCGTCACCGAACCTTAAGTGTGTAGACCCTATGGGTTCGGGAGACATGCAGACATGACCGAGATGACTCTCCGGTCAATAACCAACAGCGGGATCTGGATACCCATGTTGGCTCCCACATGTTCCACGATGATCTCATCAGATGAACCACGATGTCAAGGACTTAATCAATCCCGTATACAATTCCCTTCGTCTATCGGTACGATACTTGCCCGAGATTCGATCGTCGGTATCCCGATACCTTGTTCAATCTCGTTACCGGCAAGTCTCTTTACTCGTTCCGTAACACATCATCCCGTGATCAACTCCTTGATCACATTGTGCACATTATGATGATGTCCTACCGAGTGGGCCCAGAGATACCTCTCCGTTTACACGGAGTGACAAATCCCAGTCTCGATTCGTGCCAACCCAACAGACACTTTCGGAGATACCCGTAGTGTACCTTTATAGCCACCCAGTTACGTTGTGACGTTTGGCACACCCAAAGCACTCCTACGGTATCCGGGAGTTGCACAATCTCATGGTCTAAGGAAATGATACTTGACATTAGAAAAGCTTTAGCATACGAACTACATGATCTTGTGCTATGCTTAGGATTGGGTCTTGTCCATCACATCATTCTCCTAATGATGTGATCCCGTTATCAATGACATCCAATGTCCATGGTTAGGAAACCGTAACCATCTATTGATCAACGAGCTAGTCAACTAGAGGCTTACTAGGGACATGGTGTTGTCTATGTATCCACACATGTATCTGAGTTTCCTATCAATACAATTATAGCATGGATAATAAACGATTATCATGAACAAGGAAATATAATAATAATCAATTTATTATTGCCTCTAGGGCATATTTCCAACACTTCCTTGTTCTTCGAGAAAACCAGAATGTCGTCGAGATAGACCTTGGAGAACTTGGTGTAGAACTGATGTTCGCTGAGCTTATCAAGAACAGAGAACGTCGGAGGAGCGTTGGCGAGACCAAAAGACATGACAGTGTAAACGTCGTCGAGATAGACCAAAACGAAGTCATTGGTGTAGGCGTTGAAGATGAAGTTCATCATGCGAGAGAACGTCAGAGGAGCGTTGGCGAGGCCAAAAGACATGACAGTGTATTCATATGAACCAAAGCTTGTTCTGAATGCTGTCTTGGGAATATCTTCTTCGCGAATGCGAATCTGGTGATAACCCATACGGAGATCAAGCTTGGAGAATACTTTGGCACCTTTGAGTTGTTCGAACAGCTCATTGAGAGAAGAAAGAGGCCAGATGAGACCCATGGTCTCCTGAATAACGAGACGCTAATCAACACAAAGCAGCTCCGCACCACCCAGCTTCTAAACAAAAAGAAAAACACAACCCCATGGAGAAGAACTAGGCCGGATGAGACCCATTTTCTCTTGCATATCGAGTTGCTTCTTCAGCTCCTTCAACTCTTCAGGTCCGAGCTTGTAAGGACGTTTGCACACAGGTTCCATTCCAGGCTCAAGATCAATAACGAATTCAACTGGCCGGTGCGGAGGCATTCCTGGGAGCTCAACTACAAACACAGACGAATAAGCGAAAACAACCGGAATGGCAGAAAAAGCAACCAAAGCACCCTGCTCAGAAAGACAAAACAGACCAAGAATAACATCAAGAGCCGAAAAAACAAGAACAACCGCAGAAGAAAGAAACAAGTAAACCCCCAATGCGACACAAACAACAGGGGCAATAGCCCTAGAAAGCAAAAACATACCCAGAAAAACAACAAAAAACCGTCTAGGAAAATCTTGCAAAGGCAACTCATGCTTAGAAACAAATGGCCTCGAAATGAAACAATGCGATGCACCCGTGTCAAAAAGAACTTTAGCTGGAATATCATTAACAGGAAGGTTACCCATGATCACATCTGACGAGTCCTCTGCCTGAGCTGCATTCATCAAGTTGACCTTGGCGGACTTGGGGTTATGCTTGACCACAGCTGTACTTACCGATCTGACAGGAGGAGGAGGAGGAAGACGCCTCTGGAGTCCTCTGCCTGAGCTGCATTCATCAAATTGACCTTGGCATGCTTGGGGTTATTCTTGACCACATCTGTACTTGCCTATCTGACAGGAGGAGGAGGAGGAAGACGCCCCTGGTTGAGACACTTGTTGGCATAGTGACCCTTCTGTTGGCACTTGTTGCACATCACCTCAGAAAGCGGACGGAAAGAAGGAGCACGAAACCAAAAAGCCTGAGACGAAGCCACGTGAGGAAAGCAAGAAGGAGGAACATCGCAAAAACCACTCCCACAATTGCTCTTCTGCTGATACGGCTGACGGAACGGAGGAGGAGGAAGCCAATACTTCTGCTGCTTGACCACTTGAGTAGAGGAAGAAGGAGTAACATCTCTGACTCGCTTCTTGGAAGCATCACACCTCAACTGAGCAGCCTCTTGCTTCAGTGCCATGTTGTAGAAATCATCGTATCTCAAGGGCTCAAAGAGGACAAGAGCGAGCTGAATTTCTTCTGTGAGACCACCCCTGAACTGATATATCATGCTCTTCTCATCAGGGACGTCCTGCTTAGCAAAGCGTGCGAGCTTCTGGAACAACTTGTTGTAGTCATAGACAGACAAAGAGCCTTGCTTCAGATTGCGGAATTCCTCACGCTTGCTTTCAACCACGCTCTGAGGAATATGATGAGCTCGGAAATCTCGACGGAAATCATCCCAAGTGATAACACGTCCACCTCGGGAATCCTTGTACTGCTGGAACCATTCTGCAGCTTGATCTTTGAGTTGGAAGGAAGCGAACTTGACAAAGTCCTCAGGCCTGACGTTACTGCACTCGAAATGCTTGCACAGATCCACAAGCCAATCGTCAGCATCGGTTGCCTCAACACAATTGCTGAAAGTCTTTGGCCCATTAGCAAGGAACTGGTTGAGTGTAGCAAAGTGATTCTGATTGCTGCCTTGATTCCCTTGGTTGCGCTCTTGAAGAATTTGCATGATCAACTGTGTGTTTGCATTGGTTGCGGCCATCACAGCTTGCCATGCCTCCGGAGGAGGTGGAGGTGGTGGCGGATCAGGATTCGGAGTCTCACATCCGAACAAAATGAACGAATGCATTCCTCTTGAAATGGTCACATATCCATAAATTGAGAAGCCACGTAGAATTAAGGCAGAGAAATAAACCAACAAGGTACGGATCAAGAACGAATAATCGGTAAGAAATCCCAATCTCAAACCAATATCTGTGGAAGAAGAACTAGAGCTACAAGAATTCCCACCTATGAAACTCCCGAACCTTTCCGGTTATGCAATCAGGTGTTGGGGATACAGGGGAAGCATAATATCTCACCCAAACTAGCAATTCCTACATCCAGCTGTATCCATCCTTCAACACATAACCAAGAAACCTTCGGAAACCATCTACCTCAACCTTCGAAAAGCATCCGTTATACAAGTTATGGCGATACTCCCGAACTCCCGCCCCAGTACTAGGTGGCGTCGAGGTTATCACACCAACGAACTGCATAAAAGAGATTTTCGATGTCGGCCCACTAGACAAAGGAAGGCCAGAACCCCAAACACAAAACCAAGAACACAACACCTCAGAGCTCAACTCACCAAGGAACTGCATAAAAGAGATTTTCGATGTCGATGTACTAAACTCAGGTATCATAAAACCATCGGAACGACTCCAAGATACCCGCGTGATCCTAAAATTTTTTTTTAGTGAAATTTGAGAAGAGAAGAGTCAAAACTCTACGTCAGGATGCCTTACCAGAGCGATGAGGAGACTGGGAAGTAAAAAGAATTCCTAAACTCTCCGATATATAATTCCTAAATGACTCAAAACATTTTTCTAGACTCAACTCGTCCGCTAATAACGATCAAGCAATCGAAGGTCGGGGAAGGCTCTGATTACCAACTTGTAACACCCTCGATGCGACTATATCTCCCACGTGTCGGGGCACGACTTAGAGGCATAATCGCATTGAAGGCATATGTCGCAAGTTAGGCAATCTTCACAACATCCCATGTAATATGCATAATAAAGGGAAGATAACATAGAACATAGTTGGCTTACACTCGCCACGTCAATCAAGTACATAAATAACATTACATCATCCAAACACTCATGGCCCGACTACGGCGCCAAAAGAAACCAACATGCGACAACGGTCCCAATCACCCCCAACTGGGCACCACTACTGATCATCGGGAAAGGAAACATAGTAACGTTGAGAGTCTTCGTCGAACTCCCACTTGAGCTCATACGCGTCTCCTGGAGCGGAATCATCAGGCCCTGCATCTGGTGTAATAGTAATCTGTGAGCCACAGGGACTCAGCAATCTCGCACCCTCGCGATCAAGACTATTTAAGCTTATAGGTATGGCAAGGTAAATATAAGAGGAGCTGCAGCAAGCGACTAGCAAAATATGGTGGCTAACTTATTCGCAAAAGAGAGCGAGAAGAGGAGGCAAAGCGCGAGCGAGAAACTAGAGAGCAACCTGCGCAAACATTACTCCAACACCGTGTCCACTTCCCGGACTCCGCCGAGAAGAGGCCATCACAGTAACACACTCGGTTGATTCATTTTAATTAATTAAGGTTCAAGTTATCTACAACCGGACATTAACAAATTCCCATCTGCCCATAACCGCGGGCACGGCTTTCGAAAATTCAATCCCTGCAAGGGAGTCCCAACTTAGCCCATGACAAGCTCTCACGGTCAACGAAGGAATAGACCTCCTCCCAAGACGTTCCGATCAGACTCGGTATCTTGGTAATTCAAGACACTTCGACAGGTTAAAACAAGACCAGCAACACCGCCTGAATGTGCCGACAAATCCCGATAGGAGCTTCACATATATCTTTCTCAGGGCACACTCAGATTGTCTTAGGTACGGGTAGGCCAGCCCAGAGTTGCCCCTGGTGGCCACCGGCAGCTGACAGGTGGACCAACACCCAGAGGAGCACTGGCCCGGGGGGTTAAAATAAGATGACCCTTGAGTCTGCAGAACCCAAGGGAAAGAAAAGGGCTAGGTGGCAAATGGTAAAACCAAGGTTGGGCATTGCTGGAAAAGCTTTAATCAAGGCGAAATATCAAGGGGTTCCCATTATAACCCAACCGTGTAAGGAACGCAAAATCCGGGAACATAATACCGATATGACGGAAACTAGGGCGGCAAGAGTAGAACAAAACACTAGGCGAGAGGCCGAGCCTTCCACCCTTTACCAAGTATATAGATGCATTAAGATAACATAGCAATATAACGATATCCCAACAAGTAAATAAAAGATGTTCCAACAAGGAACGGCCTTCAATCTTCACCTGCAAGTAGCAACGCTATAAGAGGGGCTGAGCAAAGCGGTAACATAGCCAATCAACGGTTTGCTAGGACAAGGTGGGTTAGAGGTTTGACATGGCAATATGGGAGGCTTGCAAGCAAGTGGTAGGCATCGTAAGAATGGCATAGAAAAAGAGCGAGCAAACTAGCATAGCAAAGATAGTAGTGATTTCGAGGGTATGATCATCTTGCCTGCACAGTTGTCAGAGTTGACTGGATCCTCGAAAGCAAACTCAACGGGCTCCTCGTTAGTGAAATCGTCTCCCGGATATACCCAAACAAGAAAAACAGCAACAAGGATACAATCAACCACGTGCAAAATTAAACAACACGATGCAAAGATGATATGCTATGCGGGATGTGATGCGGGATGCAAAATGCAAGATATGACAGGAAATGCAAGAACCTGGCCTCAACTTGGAAATCCAAGTGTGCCACTGGAAAGATGAGATGAAATCGCTTGAAAACGATATAAAGAACGCCGGAATCGGAGTTACGGTTTGGAAATGGCAAGCGATTCAAAAATGACACCGGGCTGCGATTTACAGCAAGTAGCCAACTAAATGCAATGAGATGAACATGCTACAGCAACCAAACATGACAACAAAATACATGGCAGGGATGCATACAAGATGCTTAACAAAAGTCTAGCACTGAGCTACGGCCAATTAATCCATTAACACGTTCAAACAAGCATGGCAAAAATGCATATGGCAAACAGATTTCAGACTTAGTGAAATTAACACTTGTCTGGAATTTCAGATCAGGTAGCCCTCTTCGGAGCAACAAAACTACATGC
Source organism: Triticum urartu (assembly GCF_003073215.2). Taxonomy (NCBI): domain Eukaryota; kingdom Viridiplantae; phylum Streptophyta; class Magnoliopsida; order Poales; family Poaceae; genus Triticum; species Triticum urartu. The sequence continues at coordinate 90,213,659 of NC_053023.1, read as the reverse complement.
TACAAGAACTAAACATGGCAAAGTAAAGCATGACATGGAGCTACTCAAAGAGCTTAACAAAAGTCCCTTAGTGACCTTGAGCCAAAAGGGATCAGAAAATACAATTGCAAGCATGTGAACATAGCAAAAACATAATCAGTTTTCAGACTTGGTGAAAACTGACACATGCTGAAATATAACTCAAGTAGGCATGTTTACGAGCTCGATGCACTCACTACAGAGCAAGTCATGACAAGACAAGAATACATCCATCAAGAAGGCACAAAATGCAAGCAAGACATGGCAAGAACAATAGCATAGCATGCACGGATCAACTACAACATCATCGGCAAAATTGCAAACAAGTTGACAATCTGCCCAGATTCACAAAGTAGCAAAAGTAGAGCTCGATTGACACAAGCTGGGGTGCTCCATAATTGCAAACAAAGACATGGATGGATAGAGCACTACAATATTAACAAAACATCCTTACTGATCATCCTCAAAAGAGGCACGGATCACTAGGAAACGACATGAACATATGGCATCATGAGATAAACAGGTCCAGGACTTAGTCATCATGAGATAAACAAGTCCAGGACTTAGTGAAATTACTAAGTCCCTGAAAACAGAATTAGCAAGTGCACCACTTTGCAAGCTTGCACAAGTCACCACACACATCACAAAAATACATGGGTTGCACCTCTGGAAAGATGACAAAACCCTTAACAAAACACATGCAGAGCATCAGGGCATAACGTGCACACACTAATCATGGCAAAAATGACAAAAGGCTAAATGGAGTAGCAGATCTGACAATTATCTCAAGTAGCCCTCTTCTAACAGCATTTCGGGCATCAAGATGAGCTCAAATGAAAATGATGCAATGGAATGAAATGATGTACTCTCTGAGATGAACATTTTGATATGCTATATGCATGAATCGGAGCTACGTATGCAAAGTTATGGGGCTACGAACATGAGCACTTGAACTGAAAATAACAGGGACTTAGAAAAAAAAACAACCCTCAGATCTAGGGTTTGCATGGATTACGAGGACGGCGGCGCGCGCACTTTTCACGATGGAGTCGAGGTCGGCGGGGACGAGGACGACGGCCGGCGGGGGCGACGTCGCCGGTGGCCGGGGTCGGCGGTGCAGGGCCCGCGGTGGCCGGAGCTAGGGGCGACGCCGGCGCTAGGGGCGACGCCGGCGAGCTCCTGCGGCGGCTCGGGGCGGCGACGGCGGCTGCGACGGCCCGGGCGACGAGGTGGCGACGGCGGCGGTGGGGCGGACCGCGGCGGCGCGGCGCCGGAGTGGAGGGCGACGGCGGCGGGCGAAGGGCGCGGGCGGCGGCGGCCTCGGGTTGGCGGGGGCCGGTTGCGGGCCGGCCGGGCCGCGGGCGGAGACGGCGGCGGCTTGCCACGTGGCGAGCGCGGGGTGGCTGGCGACTGCGGAGCGGACGCGTCCGGCCGGGGCGGACGTGTCCGGCCGGCGCGGATCTGGGATTTAGGGTTTCGGGGAGAGGGGGATCCGGAATTTTCGAGGAGGACCTATTTATAGGCATAGAGGGAGCTAGGAGAGTCCAAATGAGGTGCGGTTTTCGGCCACGCGATCATGATCGAACACTCTAGATGATGGAGCAGAGTTCAGTGGGTTTTGAGCCAAATTGGAGGGGTGTTGGGCTGCAACACACATGAGGCCTTTTCGGTCCCTCGGTTAACCGTTGGAGTATCAAACGAAGTCCAAATGATACGAAACTTGACAGGCGGTCTACCGGTAGTAAACCAAGGCCGCTTGCCAAGTCTCGGTCCAATCCGGAAATTTTTAATCCCGACACACGAAAGAAAGCTAGAAATGACCACCAGAGGGGAACGAAGCGCCGGAATGCAAAACGGACAACGGGGAAAATTCTCGGATGCATGAGACGAACACATATGCAAATGCAATGCACATGATGACATGATATGAGATGCATGATCGCGACAACAACACACGGAGACAAAGACCCAAACCCGAGGAAATAAATATAACTTAACACCGGAAACGACAAGAGTTGGAGTACAAATTGGGAAAGTTACATCCGGGGTGTTACACTGGGGCCGTGTGCGATCGGGCAAGGCATCGAACCCAATCATTTCTGTAGGTATGTACATCCCACACGGTAATACGAGAAAATCATTTCCGTAGGTATGTACATCCCACATGGTGAATCCCAGAAAAACATTTCCGTTCGTATGTATATCACACACAGTCAATCCAAGGAATACGTTTCCGTTCTTATGTACATCCCACACAGTCAACCCAGGGAAAACGTTTCCGTTCAGATGTACATCCCACACGGTTTTATGTATACGCTCGTGTGTGAAAGGTGTAACTATCACACACGCTCTGCCTTGGTTAACCGTTTGCTTTCATTAACTACATCACACATGATTTGATGTAGAAAACTTTGTGGCATTGGGCTATCCATTGCAAGCGCTTTTACTACTAGAACCGGTTTGCAAAGGTCCATGACCGTCTATTTTATTTTTATTTTTGCCTGTAATTTATTATTCTAATTGGAAATTTTGAAATACGAAACATGCAATTAAAATTCTCAGCACAATGGTTCAAAAACGAATCCATAAATAAAATTGCCGGTACAATATGTTCAGTAATTACAGGATTAGGCAGCAATTAACTATGATGAACCGCGGTATTTAAAGGCGGTAAAGGTGAAGAGACAAGTGTAAATCATTTTGACTGCCGACGGTGTCGAAGAAGAGTAATGCCCATAATGTGCCCGCTACCTCTTGAGCACTGCGTTGGATTTCCTTCAAGAGGAAAGGGTGATGCAGCAGAGTAGAGCAAGTATTTCCCTCGGTTTTTGAGAACCAAGCTATCAATCTAGTAGGAGGCTACACGCGAGTCCCTCGTACCTACACAAAACAAATAGCTCCACGCAACCAACGCGATTAGGGGCTGTCAATCCCTTCACGGTCACTTACGAGAGTGAGATCTGATAGAGAAGATAGATATTTTTTTGGCATTTTTGATATAAAGATGCAAAGTAAAATAAAAGCAAAGTAAAAAAACAAAAGCAATAATAAAGTGTCGGGAGATTAATATGATAAAGATAGACCCGGGGGCCATAGATTTCACTAGTGGCTTCTCTCAAGAGCATAAGTATTCTACGGTGGGTGAACAAATTACTGTTGATCAATTGACAGAATTGAGCATAGTTATGAGAATATCTAGGTATGATCATGTATATAGGCATCAGTCCGAGACAAGTAGACCGACTCCTGCCTGCATCTACTACTATTACTTCACTCATCGACCGCTATCCGGCATGCATCTAGAGTATTAAGTTCAAGAAAACAGAGTAACGCCTTAAGCAAGATGACACGATGTAGAGGGATAAATTCATGCAATATGATAAAAACATCATCTTGTTATCCTCGATGGCAACAATACAATACGTGCCTTGCTGCCCCTACTGTCACTGGGAAAGGACACCGCAAGATTGAACACAAAGCTAAGCACTTCTCCCATTGCAAGAAAAACCAATCTAGTAGGCCAAACCAAACTGATGATTCGAAGAGACTTGCAAAGATAACCAATCATACATAAAAGAATTCAGAGAAGATTCAAATATTGTTCATAGATAAACTTGATAAACCCACAATTCATCGATCTCAACAAACACACCGCAAAAAGAAGATTACATCGAATAGATCTCCATAAGAGAGGGGGAGAACATTGTATTGAGATCCAAAAAGAGAGAAGAAGCCATCTAGCTACTAACTATGGACCCGAAGGTCTGAGGTAAACTACTCACACTTCATCGGAGGGGCTATGATGTTGATGTAGAAGCCCTCCGTGGTGGATTCCCCATCCGGCGGAGCTCGGGAACATGCCCCAAGATGGGATCTCGTGGGTACAGAAGGTTGCGGCGGTGGAATTAGGTTTTTGGCTCCGTATCTGATCGTTTGGGGGTGCGTAGGTAAATATAGGAGGAAGGAGTACGTCGGTGGAGCAAAGGGGGGCCCACGAGGCAGGGGGCGCGCCCTAGGGGGGGGGCCCTCCACCCTCGTGGCCGCCTCCCTCCTTTCTTGACGGAGGGTCCAAGTCTCCTGGATCATATTTGTTGAGAAAATCACGTTCCCGAAGGTTTCATTCCGTTTGGACTCCGTTTGATATTCGGTTTCTTCGAAATACTGAAATAGGCAAAAAACAGCAATTCTGGGTTGGGCCTCCGGTTAATAGGTTAGTCCCAAAAATAATATAAAAGTGGAAAATAAAGACCAATATGGTCCAAAAGCGTAGATAATATAGCATGGAGCAATCGAAAATTATAGATACGTTGGAGACGTATCAGGCATCCCCAAGCTTAATTCCTGCTCGTCCTCGAGTAGGTAAATGATAAAAGAAAGAATTTTTGATGCGGAGTGCTACTTGGCATAATTTCAATATAATTATTCTTAATTGTGGTATGAATATTCAAATCCAAAAGATTCAAGACAAAAGTTCATATTGACACAAAAATAATAATACTTCAAGCATACTAAGTAAGCAATTATGTCCTCTCAAAATAACATGGCCAAAGAAAGTTCATCCCTACAAAATCATATAGTTTAGTCATGCTCCATTTTTGTCACACAAGAATGCTCTCATCATGCACAACCCCGATGACAAGCCAAGAAATTGTTTCATACTTTAGTAATCTCAAACTTATAAACCTTCACGCAATACATGAGCGTGAGCCATGGATATAGCACTATGGGTGGAATAGAATATGATGATGGGGGTTATGTGGAGAAGACAAAAAAAAGAGAAAATCTCACATCAACGAGGCTAATCAATAGGCTATGGAGATGCCCACCGATTGATGTTAATGCAAGGAGTAGGGATTGCTATGCAACGGATGCACTAGAGCTATAAATGTATGAAAGCTCAACAAAAGAAACTAAGTGGGTGTGCATCCAACTTGCTTGCTCACGAAGACCTAGGGCACTTGAGGAGGCCTATTGTTGGAATATACAAGCCAAGTTCTATAATGAAAAATTCCCACTAGTATATGAAAGTGACAAAACAAGGGACTCTCTATCATGAAGATCATGGTGCTACTTTGAAGCACAAGTATGGAAAAAAAGATAGTAGCATTGCCCCTTTTTTGGGCCTTTTTTATTTAGCCTTTCTCTTTTTTTATTGGGACAATGCTCTATTAAATGATGATCATCACACTTCTATTTTTTACAACTCAATGATTACAACTCGATACTAGAACAAAGTATGACTCTATATGAATGCCTCCGACGGTGTACCGGGATATGCAATGAATCAAGAGTGACATGTATGAAAGAATTATGAACGGTGGCTTTGCCACAAATAATATGTCAACTACATGATATTGCTAAGCAAAATGACAATGATGAATGTGTCATGATGAACGGTATGGTGGAAAGTTGCATGGCAATATATCTCGGAATGGCTATGGAAATGCCATAATAGGTAGGTATGGTGGCTGTTTTGAGGAAGATATAAGGAGGTTTATGTGTGAAAGAGCGTATCATATCACGGGGTTTGGATGCACCGGTGAAGTTTGCACCAACTCTCAATGTGAGAAAGAGCAATGCACGGTACCGAAGAGGCTAGCAATGATGGAAGGTTGAGAGTGCGTATAATCCATGGACTCAACAATAGTCATAAAGAACTCATATACTTATTGCAAAAATCTACAAGCCATCAGAAACCAAAGCACTACGCGCATGCTCCTAGGGGGATAGATTGGTAGGAAAGGACCATCGCTCGTCCCCGACCGCCACTCATAAGGAGGACAATCAAATAACACCTCAAGTTTCAAATTTGTTACATAACGTTTACCATACGTGCATGCTACGGGACTTGCAAACTTCAACACAAGCATTTCTCAAATTCACAACTACTCAACTAGCACGACTTTGATATTATCACCTCCATATCTCAAAACAATTATCAAGCATCAAACTTTTCTTAGTATTCAACGCACTCAAAAGAAAGTTTTACAAATCTTGAATACCAAGCATATTATTATTATTAAGCAAATTACCATGCTATTTAAGACTCTCAAAATAATCTAAGTGAAGCATGAGAGATCGATAGTTTCTATAAAACAAATCCACCACCGTTCTCTAAAAGATATAAGTGAAGCACTGGAGCAAAACTATATAGCTCAAAAGATATAAGTGAAGCACATAGAGTATTCTATCAAATTCCAAATCATGTATGGCTCTCTAAAAAGGTGTGTACAGCAAGGATGATTGTGGTAAACTAAAAACCAAAGACTCAAATCATACAAGACGCTCCAAGCAAAACACATATCATGTGGTGAATAAAAATATAGCTCCAAGTTAAGTTACCGATGGCAGTCACGACGTTGTAAAACGACGGCCAGTGAATTGTAATACGACTCACTATAGGGCGAATTCGAGCTCGGTACCCGGGGATCCTCTAGAGTCGACCTGCAGGCATGCAAGCTTAGGCTCTTTCCACTCCTTGTTCCATAATCCATCAAAATATTTCACCCAAAACTTGAAAACTTCACAACACAAAACTCAACAGAAATCTCGTGAGCTCCGTTAGCGAAAGAAAACAAAAGACCACTTCAAGGTACTGTAATGAACTCATTATTTATTTATATTGGTGTTAAAACTACTGTATTCCAACTTCTCTATGGTTTATAAACTATTTTACTAGCCATAGATTCATCAAAATAAGCAAACAACACACGAAAAACAGAATCTGTCAAAAACAGAACAGTCTGTAGTAATCTGTAACTAACGCAAACTTCTGGAACTCCACAAAATCAGCAAAAATAGGAAGACCTAGGAAATTTGGTTATTGATCAGAAGCAATTGGAATCACTATTTTATCACGTTCTGGTGATTTTTAACAATTGTTTTCGTGAACAGAAAGTTTCTGGAAATTACAGTAAGATCAAATAACTATGATCCAAGAAGATCCTATAGGTTTAACTTGGCACAAACACTAATTAAAACATAAAACCACATCTAAACAGAAGGTATATGTATTATTTATTCCTAAACAGAAGCAAAAACAAAAAAAACTAAAAATAAAATTGGGTTGCCTCCCAACAAGCGCTATCGTTTAACGCCCCTAGCTAGGCATAAAAGCAAGGATAGATCTAGGTATTGCCATCTTTGGTAGGCAATCCATAAGTGACTCTCATGATAGATTCATATGGTAATTTTATTTATTACTAGGGAAGTGTTCCATGCCTTTCTTTAATGGAAATTGGAATCTAATATTCCCTTCCTTCATATCAATAATTGCACCAATCGTTCTAAGGAAAGGTCTACCAAGAATAATAGGACAAGAAGGATTGCAATCTATATCAAGAACGATAAAATCTACGGGCACATAATTCCTATTTGCAACAATAAGAACATCATTAATTATTCCCATAGGTTTCTTAATAGTGGAATCCACAAGGTGCAAGTTTAGAGAGCAATTATCAAAATCACAGAAATCTAGCAAATCGCACAAAGTTTTGGGAATAGTGGAAACACTAGCACCCAAATCACATAAAGCATAAAATTCATGATCCTTAATCTTAATTTTAATAGTTGGTTCCCACTCATCATAAAGTTTTCTAGGGATAGAAACTTCCAACTCAAGTTTTTCTTCATAAGATTGCATCAAGGAATCAACGATATGTTTAGTAAACGCTTTATTTTGACTATAAGCATGAGGAGATTTTAGCACAGATTGCAACAAGGAAATACAATCAATTAAAGATAAACTTTCATAATTAAATTCCTTGAAATTCAATATAGTGGGTTTAGCAACATCTCGGGTTTTAATCTTTTCAATCCCACTTTTATCAATTTCATCATCAAGATCTAAAAACTTCGAATTTTTGGAACGCCTTCTAGGTAAAGGTGGATCATATTCAGTCTCATCAAGATTCATATTGCAAAACAAAGATTTAATAGGGGACACATCAATAACTTTTAGATCTTCATCTTGATTTTCATAGGAATTGGAAGAACACGCTTTAATAAAGGCATCTTTCGTAGCACGCATCCTAGCAGTTCTTTCCTTGCACTCATCAATGGAAATTCTCATGGCTTTGAGAGACTCATTGATATCATGCTTAGGAGGAATAGACCTCAGCTTTAAAGAATCAACATCAAGAGAAATTCTATCAACGTTACTAGCCAATTCATCAACTTAAAGCAATTTCTCTTCAAGCAAAGCATTAAAATTCTTTTGCGAATTCATAAACTCTTTAACACTAGTCGCAAATTCAGAGGGCATATTATTAAAATTTCCATAAGAGTTGTTGTAGGAATTTCCATAATTGTTAGAAGGATTACTAGGATAAGGCCTAGGATTATAATTCCCTCTATACGCGTTGTTACCAAAATTATTCCTACCAACAAAATTCACATCCATAGATTCATTATTATTCTCAATCAAACTAGACAAAGGCATATCATTAGGATCAGAAGAAACACTCTTAGTAGAAAATAATTTCATAATTTCATCCACTCAAAACATTGATTTCTTCTATCGCATGCACCTTTTTATTAGTAGATCTTTCGGTGTGCCATTGAGAATTTGACCATAATATTATCTAGGAGTTTAGTAGCATCTCCTAAAGTGATTTCCATAAAAGTGCCTCCCGTAGCCGAATCTAAAAGATTTCTAGAAGTAAAATTCAATCCGGCATAAATTTTTTGTATAATCATCCACAAGTTCAAACCATGAGTAGGGCAATTAAGTATCATTAATTTCATTCTCTCCCAAGCTTGTGCAACATGTTCATGATCAAGTTGCTTAAAATTCATAATATCGTTTCTAAGAGAGATGATCTTAGCGGGAGGAAAATACTTAGAGATAAAAGCATCTTTGCACTTGTTCCAAGAATCAATACTATTTTTAGGCAAAGACGAAAACCAAGCTTTAGCACGATCTCTAAGCGAAAAAGGAAATAGCTTCAATTTAACAATATCATTATCAACATCCTTGTTCTTTTGCATATCACATAAATCAACAAAGCTATTTAGATGAGTAGCGGCATCTTCACTAGGAAGGCCGGCGAATTGATCTTTTGTAACAAGATTCAACAAAGCAGTATTGATTTCACATGATTCAGTGTTGGTAAGAGGAGCAATCGGAGTGCTAAGGAAATCATTATTGTTGGTATTGGTAAAGTCTCATAATTTGGTATTATCTTGAGCCATCGTGACAAGCAAGCAATCCAACACACGAGCAAACAAAAAGCAAGCGAGAAAAAGACAAACGGAAAAGAGAGGGCGAATAAAATGGCAAGGGTGAAGTGGGGGAGAGTAAAAAGAGAGGCAAATAGCAAATAATTTAGTGCGAGAGATAAGGGATTGTGATGGGTACTTTGTATGTTGACTTTTGCATAGACTCCCCGGCAACGGCGCCAGAAATGGCTCATTTTCGGGAGTCCAAATCTTGACTTGACCTTCGTAAGCCTCCCCGGCAACGGCGCCAGAAATCTTCCTGCTACCTCTTGAGCACTACGTTGGATTTCCTTGAAGAGGAAAGGGTGATGCAGTAGAGTAGAGTAAGTATTTCCCTCAGTTTTTGAGAACCAAGGTATCAATCCAGTAGGAGGCTACGCGCGAGTCCCTCGTACCTACACAAAAAAAATAGCTCCACACAACCAACACGATTAGGGGTTGTCAATCCCTTCATGGTCACTTACGAGAGTGCGATCTGATAGAGAAGATAGATAATACTTTTGGTATTTTTTATATCAAGATGCAAAGTAAAATAAAAGCAAAGTAAAAAAGGAAAAGCAATAATAAAGTGTTGGGAGATTAATATGATAAAGATAGACCCGGGGGCCATAGATTTCACTAGTGGCTTCTCTCAAGAGCATAAGTATTCTATGGTGGGTGAACAAATTACTGTTGAGCAATTGACAGAATTGAGCATAGTTATGAGAATATCTAGGTATGATCATGTATATAGGCATCACGTCCAAGACAAGTAGACCGACTCCTACCTGCATCTACTACTATTACTCCACTCATCGACCGCTATCCAACATGCATCTAGAGTATTAAGTTCAAGAAAACAGAGTAACGCCTTAAGCAAGATGACATGATGTAGAGGGATAAATTCATGCAATATGATAAAAACATCATCTTGTTATCCTCGATGGAAATAATACAATACATGCCTTGCTGCCCCTACTGTCACTGGGAAAGGACACCGCAAGATTGAACCCAAAGCTAAGCACTTCTCCCATTGCAAGAAAAACCAATCTAGTAGGACAAACCAAACTGATGATTCGAAGAGACTTGCAAATATAACCAATCATACATAAAAGAATTCAGAGAAGATTCAAATATTGTTCATAGATAAACTTGATCATAAACTCACAATTCATCGATCTCAACAAACACACTGCAAAAAGAAGATTACATCGAATAGATCTCCACGAGAGAGGGGGAGAACATTGTATTGATATCCAAAAAGAGAGAAGAAGCCATCTAGCTACTAACTATGGACCCGAAGGTCTGAGGTAAACTACTCACACTTCATCGGAGGGGCTATGATGTTGATGTAGAAGCCCTCCGTGGTGGATTCCCCATCCGGCGGAGCTCTGGAACAGGCCCCAAGATGGGATCTCGTGGGTACAAAAGGTTGCGACGGTGGAATTAGGTTTTTGGCTCCGTATCTGATCGTTTGGGGGTACGTAGGTATATATAGGAGGAAGGAGTACGTCGGTGGAGCAAAGGGGGGCCCACGAGGCAGGGGGCGCGCCCTAGGGGGGCGCCCTCCACCCTCGTGGCCGCCTCCCTCCTTTCTTGACGGAGGGTCCAAGTCTCCTGGATCATATTTGTTGAGAAAATCACGTTCCCGAAGGTTTCATTCCGTTTGGACTCCGTTTGATATTCCGTTTCTTCGAAACACTAAAATAGGCAAAAAAACTACAATTCTGGGCTGGGCCTCCGGTTAATAGGTTAGTCCCAAAAATAATATAAAAGTGGGAAATAAAGCCCAATATGGTCCAAAACAGTAGATAATATAGCATGGAGCCATCAAAAATTATAGATACGTTGGAGACGTATCTGTGCCTTCCTGCATGCCATAGGCACGAACCACTTTTGTCCAACCCCTTGTGACGATCGCCCGCCCATCCTTCACCGCCTCCAGGAAGACTTCTAGAGCATTATCATGGTAGCATGAATTATATACTTTAACCTTAGTTGCCTCCACTCCAATCATGTAGTTTGCAAGGTAATCATCAGTAAATAGCTTCGGAAACCATTGAAAAGATAAATATATCAGATACTGAGTTCTAATAGAGTAACTTGCTGTGGGCAGGGGGAAAAGGCAACACATTACTTACCATCCTAAAGTTGACTGTTGTCTTCGACAAAGTGTAAATAAAGAGCTTAATTCCAATCACCCGTTTCTTTTGCCTAACAATATTTCTTAGTTTCCTCACTTGACGCTTGTTCATGAATATCTCATTGCCCCATACGCAAAAGGGATCGAAGTGTGGATCAGTACCCCCCATATATGTACCTACAAGCAACCAGTAAATGTTAGAAGCTAAAGTGAGATTGCTCAAATGATGTAAAATACAACTAGCTATGTTCCTAAGTAAAACTTTTTTTTTGAGATTTCAATATGAACTACATACAGATGTATATAGAATTATAGATATAGTTTAGATTAGAATCTAGATTCACTCATTTTGCTCCTTATGTAGTCTATATTGGAATCTCTAAAAATACTTATATTTAGGAATAGATGGTGTATAAGACATGGGATGCAGCTAACCTCGATGGCAAACAACAGCATCGCCCATTGTAGCCCTATGTAAGTACATGGAAAGCTAATGTTAACTACAACAGGGTTAACATCCACCAAAAATAGCAAATGGTAATAAAATGGCATCATCTGTAGTGATATCTTCATTTCGAAAGAATAGCACGGTAGCAAAGGGACGGCTTAAAAATGGATACAACTATTAATTGCAACAGGCTTAACAATATCCTAATTCATGTTTTGTAAGTTTGTAGCCATTGAAATACAACTCTTTAAAAATGGATACAACTGATAATTGCAACAGGCTTAATGGCCATTGAAATCGGTGCTGATAAAAATGCAATTGGTTGAGTTAAACATCACAGGGCAGATGCTGCCAGAGCAGATAATGGCCCAGTTGTCTATAGAAAGGTAGGGAAAATAGCTCAAACGTGTTAGGCATGTTTACTACAACATGCTTAATACATCGATAGTACAAAACATAGCCATTAATTACAATTGGTATTGGTAAGATTGAACTGGTGGGTATATACTTGGTAAGTCCTGAGAGGTAGTTGCTGGGGCACTTCATCTTGGCCAGAGCCCGCCCAAGGTCAGCGGCGGCGGAGGCGAGCTGTTCCTCCGGGTCGAAGCATGGATCAGTGCAATTGACATGTGTACCTACAGGCAACCAGTAAATGGTAGAAGTTAAACTGCAATTGCACAAATGATGTGAAATACTGTAAGACATGGGATGCAGCTAACCTTGACGGCAAACAACAGCATCGGCCGTTATGACCCTGCGTAAGTACATGGACAGGCATGTTAAGTATAACAGGGTTAGCATCCTCCAAAAATAGCAAATGGGGCAGCATCTCTAGTATATCTTCATTGCGGAGAGTAGCCTGGTAGCAAATGGACAGAATAAAAAATGGATACAACTGTTAATTGCAACAGGCTTGACAACATCCTAAGTCATGTTTTGTAAGTTTGTAGCCATTGAAATGCAACTATTTAAAAAATGGATTCAACTGTTAATTGCAACAGGCTTAATAGACATTGAAACTGGTACTGATAAAAATGCAATTGACATAGTTAAACATCACAAGGCAGGTGCTGCCAGAGCAGAGAATGGCCCAGATGTCTATAAAAAGGTAGGGAAAGTAGCAAAAACATGTTAGGCATGTTTACTAGAACATGCTTAATACATCGACCGTACAAAACATAGCCATTAATTGCAACTGGTATTGGTAAGATTGAACTGGTGAGTACATACTTGGTAAGTCCTGAGAGGTAGTTGCTGGGGCACTTCATCTTGGCTAGAGCTCTCCCAAAGTCAGCGACGGCGGAGGCGAGCTGTTCCTCCGGGTCGAAGCGTGGATCAGTGCCACTGACATGTGTACCTACAGACAAAACTGCAATTGCACAAATTATGTGAAATACTGTAAGACAAGGGATGCAGCTCACCTTGACAGCAAACAAAAGCATCGGCCGTTATGACCCTGCGTAAGTACATGGACATGCATGTTAAGTGCAACAGGGTTAGCATCCACTAAAAATAGCAAATGGGCAGCATCTCTAGTGATATCCTGAGTCATGTATTGTAAGTTTGTTGCTGGTATTGGTGAAATTGAGCTGGACACGGTAATATTTGAACATCATACAGTGTGTAGTACTGAAATAAACAAGGCACGAACATGCTTAATACATCAACCGTACAAATCATAGCCGTTGCAAGTGGTATTGGTAAGATTTAGCTGGTCAGATCTTACCTCTTAAGTCCTGGGGGATAGTCGCTGGGGGACTTCATCTGGGCCAGAGCCTGCACCATGTCGGCGGCGGCGAGGTGTTCCTCTAGGTCAACACGCACAGCGACCATCGTGCCATGGACCGCCATCAGCTCCTGGCGGGGGGGTGGGATTTGGAGGCATGAGATGTTTCGCAAGCGTCATTTAAGAAATCAGGATGGGGATGTGATAGAGATCGGTGGGTTACCTAACTGGATCCGAGCAGAACGTATATGTGGTTGAAGCTATGGTTGTGGCGGCGGCGGTTTGAGATGCCGGTAGGGGGAGGCGCGAGGGAGGGGGGATACTGAGGGGAAGGGGATGTGGTTGGAGGAATAAATTCTAAAATCGCGCGCCTAATGAAAATTTCGGTGTGAAATTTGAAACTTGGGCGGGGAAACACACAACGCAGAAGAAACACGTAAAATACTCGTGTGCGAGCAAAAAGAAAGTTGGCAGATCCCGTCTCCAAAAAAATGTACACGTGTACTTGATTTTTTCGGTCAATGGTACGCCTGGTTTATTAGGAAATATCGCACAGGTAACTGACTTATGGTTCATTAACACAAAAAACGCAGACGTGTACGGCATAGAACCGTGTGTTTTGTGATCTTCTAATGATTAACGCAAAAAACGCACACAGGCACACATGCTAATCAACGCTCAAAGCCCTCAAAGGATACTCTTACCGACATTGTACGTTAATACTACAAACTTAAAGTACTACTGGTAATTTGCTCTAATACTACAAACTTAAACTACTTCTCACATGCTGCCATCAGGGCATGCTGGCCAGACGCCGGCATTCTCCTTCTCGGCCTTGTAGGAGGCAGCCCACCGTGCTTCGAGCTCCGCGAAGCTCTCCTCACCACGGCGTGCGGCCTCTTTTTTCTTGCAGCGGCGGGACTCTCTTTTCTTGACTGCTTTCTGCCTTTTCCGCTCCTTTTGTGCGGCTTTGGCCGCCTCTAGATCCACCACCCATTCGGTCATGGCAGCCTCAAAGTCCGCCGCCCATGTAACTGTCTGGCCGGCGGCGGCGATGAACTCGGCGCGGAGAGATGCCATCGCTTCCTTACCATGTGTGCAGTCGCGGGCGGCGAGGAACGCGGCGCGGCGGGATGCCATCGTTTCCTTACCAGTTACTGTGCAACGCGGTGCCATGGACGATGCCTGGAGAGAGCTCTAGGACGGAGGGGCCAAGCAGCGGTACAATGCGGTGGTATTCAAGAGCTCAACCACAAATGACAACAGAAATTTGGCTTCCCTTACAATTTTGCTCGTTCATTATCACACACGGTTCATCTCCGTCGCTTCCGGAAAGAGTGTGCGCTAAGCCTATTGTGTGTTGCATTATGATTGGCCGAAACCCCAGCCACGCGGATCGCATGTGTGCACCGTTGGATGCGCCATGATCGAACGGCAATCCACGTCCCTCACATCACACCCGTGCACTTGTAGTTGGATTGGATTTATATGCGCTAAATGCCTAGAAAATGCACATAATCCCCTAAATATGGTAAATGAGCCCGCAAAAATGCCAAATTTGAACACGGTGATTGCAGGCTGTATGTTCATCGTAGAAAAAATTCCAGGGCAAAGAACAAAGAAAATTTGGATTCCCCTTCAATCTTGAGGATTTCCCTTTCGAAAGCATGGAACTTCCTCGGTGATGGTTTGATTTATGAAGGGCGTGCATGACAACATAAGCCAAACCTTCTCAAATTTTTCCCAAGGCATGGTGAGGTCATACCATGGCACCATGCAAGGCGTCATGTTTTTTAAGCATTTATTTCATTTTTTCTATAGTTGAAAACCCAACAAACAGACATTTGTGGTTGACTATTGCCACAAATTTCATCGAAATATTTGTCCATTCCTTGTAAAAGGCATGAGAATTTACTAAATGGAACGAGCATGGTTTTCTAGGCCGTTATTGTGGACCCTTTCATGCATCGATTGTTTGAACTTGAATTATGCGCACTAATGCCTAGGAAATGCACAAAATCCCCTAAATATGGCAAATGAACCCGGAAAAGTGCCAAATTTGAACACGGTGATTTGCAGGTTGTATGTTCATCGTAGGAAAAAACTCGTGGACAAAGGACAAAGGAAATTTGGACCCCCCCCTTCAATCTTGGTGATTTCCCCCTTGAAACCATGAAACTTCATCGGTGATTGTTCGATTTATGAAAGGCATGCATCACAACATATGGAAAACATTCTACAATTTTTACCAGGGCATGGTGAGGCCATACCATGGCACCACGCCAGGCGTCATGTTTTCCAACCATGTGTTTCATTTTTGTATAGTTGTTAACCAAGTAAACGACGCGTTTATGGTTGACTATTGCCACACATTTCCTTGAAATACCTGCCCATTCCTTATAAAAGGCATGAGAATGTGCTAAATAACACGAGCATGGTTTTCCAGACCGTTCTTGTGCAACTTTTCATGCACCGATTGTTCGAATTTGAATTATGTCCATTAGTGCCTAGAAAATGCACATAATCCCCTAATTATGGTAAATGAGCCTGGGAAAATGTCAAATTTGAACACGTTGCATTTGAGGCGGTATGTTGATCATTGGAAAAAACTGAATGACAAACTAGGACGGAAATTAGGATTCCCCTCAATCTTGGGGATTTTCCCTCTCGAAAGCATGGAATTTCCTCGGTGATGGTTCGATTTATGAAGGTCGTGCATGACGACATAAGCCAAACCTTCTCAAATTTTTACCAGGGCATGGTGAGATCATACCATGGCACCATGCCAAGCGTCATGTTTTCTAAGCATTCACTACAACAAATATGTCAACTTGTGACCCTGACTATTGGTCACTGAAAGGTCATTATTTTTCATTTGCGACCTTTTTTGACTAAAAACAGAAGGTCAAAAGCTGACGGTCATAAACTGACTATAGCGACCTTCTTTGTGAAAAGGTCGTGGACGTTTACGACCAAAATATTCCTACTGTGGCGTTTTGGTCACTAGCAACTTCCCCAGGCCACGTAAGCATCCAGCGTGGCAAGCTGATGTGGCACAAGATTCAGCCCGGTCCAATTCGGTTTTCTACATGGGGCTAGACCAACAATTCAGCCTTTTTAATGTATTTTTTCCTATGCTTTTATTAGCTACATGGGTCTGGCCCAACAATTCAGCCTTATTGATTTCTTTGCGTGGCCCTTTTAACAGCAGGATTTTTTTATCATGTATTTTTCTGGGCCATTTCTTTGCTGGGCCTCTCATGTTTTTCCCTCAAAAATAATTGTCCAATATAGCTTGGGCCTAGCCCAGTTCCAAAAAAATTGATCCAATCCAGAAAAAATATTATGCCATATACATTTTCAAAGCAAGGTGCAATGTTATTATATTACAACCATTTATTCCAGCAATACTGACTCGAGAGGCTGGCTGGCTGGCTGAGCTACTACTGACTGACTGCATTTGCATGGCGCCCACGGAAATAATATGCTGCTGCTGCTGATGATGGTGGCTGGTCATTTGGGGCTGGCTGGTCATTACAACAGAACAGTCTAGCACAACAGAACAGTCTCGAGAGAGCCCTAGCAGCCTAGCACCGTCCACTCGTACCATCCCGGGAGCAGAAGTTATACCTGATTATTACAACAAAACAGTCTAGTGTTAGCAAGTTTCTTTTTACAATATGTATAGTTCAGGTGAAGAAGAGAAGGAAGCAGAGTTCTTCTTACTTCTCCCTGAAGCTCTGGTGTTGCTGCTGCTCGGCGGCGGCGGCGAAGAACTCGTCCATCTCAAGAGAGCTGCGTCGGGAATGGTTCCTGGCTCCGGACGCTGAGCCAGGGGTGCTCATCGTCTCCGAGCTGTAGATCAGGCTGCACGGCGTCGTCTCCCTGGCGCCCCTGCAAGCAACCAACCAATAGCACAAGATCAATCATAGGAACATAAGTAGAATTAAATAAGCTGGGAAAATTATTTACTAAACTCTTCAAGTCTTGAACTAAGTACGAGTAGTAGAAGTAAGTAAAATCCTTTTTTGGACAACTAGCAAACTGGTCCTGTTATGCCCTGGACAACTACATACAAGAAAGCAAAAGTAACCAGAACAATAGAGGTGTGGTGATCAAGTATATAAACACTCCTAGCAGCTAATTATATAAGGGCACTGCTCATAATGAAGAGCAAAGTATTTTTATGGGGAGGAAAGGCTCCCAGCTTCACCACCCCCAGGATATGCATTCAAACAAGAATTTATTAGTTAAGAAAGAAAAGAGCGGCTCCCCTGCTTTTTGCTGGAACTGCAGTAGCCTAGCTTAGCTTCAAACAAGAATAACGCCATCGCCTGGAGCTTCTCTAGGTCGGCGGTGAGGTCCAGGTTGGGGGAGAGCATGAAGCCAGCCCTGGCTGCAAGGGCGATGAGCAGCAGGCTGCCCTTCAGGCAGGTGGCGCCATGCAACAGCCTCCCGATGATGGCCTTGCAGTACTTGTCTGCTTCCTTGATGGAAGCCTTCTCCCCAGAGTCCTCTGCTTCCTCCAGAGCAGCCTCATTCTGCAATACAAACCCATGTGCAGAAGATTAGAACATGCAGATATGTGCAGGGATATGTTGAGGGTTCAGTAAAATACTACTCTGTATCTTTGACCAAAAGGTAAATTAGCTTTGCATACATGCTTAAAAAGTGTCAATGCCACATATGTCTCATTTTAACATCATAACAGCTTGAACTACTTTCTACAGAGCATTTGCTAGTAGAACTATGCACATAAAGTACGATCACAATGGATGATATGCAGATATATGAGGGGATGTAAATATTACTTGCAGGGATATGGAGGTGTATATTTGATCAACAGGTAAATTAGCTACGGCATGCAAGCTTAAAAAATGTCAATGTCACATATGTCTCATTTTCGCATCACAGCAGCCATGTTATCAACAGAAAATGGTAACCGCTCATGGACAAATTTAACAAGTATTACCGCTGATACTTGTCCTTTTGGTCCTATTCTAGCTAATCATTACTCTGGATTTCAGTTCAGTCTATTCTTTTTGATGAATCGTGAATCTTTTGATGTCACAAATTAAATTTTGATGATCCTTACATTATATCCAATTTTCCATAAATATTGAGTTCATATAATTCAAATTTCTCTAATACATCTAGCACCATATACAGAAATGAAAAGGAGTTAGGACAAGTCACCGACCCGGTATCTGACATAGGAGAAAAACCAGTAGCATTGCCACCTGGAATTGACCCTTTCAGCCTGTTCCTGTCCAACCTAAGCTGAACAAGATTTGGTAGCTTGCCCAGCTGCGGTGGTATGTTCCCGGTTAGCCCGTTCGAATGCAAGTTTCTACAAGAGACGAATGAAGCAGGCCTTAGCTTGAGTAGCAAATAAGCAGCCAAAATTTAGAATTCCAAATGTACAGACAAAGCAATCAGTATCTTACATCACGCTCACACTGTTCAGTCCACTCAGCTCAGGAGGTATAGGGCCAGCGAGCCGGTTAGCGCCCAAATCTAGGACCCTGAGGTTCCTTAGCAATCCTAGCTGCTTCAGGATCGTGCCGAAAAGCAGGTTGTGATCCAAATACCTGCCCAAAACAAAGACATTCAGGGAAACCAGGCCCTTCAGAGAACAGTTGAAGGCACAATGAAGACTGAAGCAGCACATACATCTCTTGCAAGAAGATGAGCTGCCCGAACTCCGGCGCGATGAACCCCTTGAGCGACGCGTTCGACAGCCTCCTGCAAGGCATGGAGTCAAATTCATCATCCGATCGTCGTAATGAGCAGTCTCATCTCGGCGTGATTTCGATCGATTAGATTATGCAAGTACAAATTTTGGTTGGCCTTTCCCTGTAGCCCCGAACCTACTACTGAATGACTGACTGACTGACTGCTGATCTAACTGGCACATCAGTCCACTCTCACAAGCCATCTGCACACCAAGCATCTATCCACATCACAGCTGACCGAATCCGTCTTGTTCTCTTTCTAGAGAGGAGATTAAAGAACAAATCGTAGTCACTGAACCCCCTTTTAGGCTTTTACCCCCAACCTAAGTGCGTTGAGCTGGTGTGACAGGTAGGTGGTGGTAGTGATGAGCAGAGCAGAGCTTGAGTGAGATCTGGAAGAGTTGCTTACAGGGAGACGACGGAGCCGTGCGGCGAGGAGTAGACGACGCCGCGCCAGTCGCAGGCGTCCCCGTCGGCGTCCGTCCAGTCGGCCAGCGCCTAGTGCGGGTCCTCGATCACCGCCATCTTGAAGGCCAGCAAGGACTAGCCAGCAGGATACGGGATCAGGGGGCGAGGAGATCCCGAGGAAAAGGAAAAACAGGCGGGGGAATGGAGGAGGGGGGAACCTTGCCGCTGATGACTAGCAAGCAGTCGTCCTTGGAGCTATGCTTGGCGACCTCCTCGAGGATGAAGAGCTTGCCGGACGACCTCCTCCGCGGCGCCTTTCTGGCCACCGGCGGTGCCACCATCGCGGCGGAGGAGCTGAGGGCCGAATCCGCTGCGGCCGCCTCGCCTGCTCGAGCTTGACAGAGCCATAGACGACGCCGACGCCGACGGCGAAGACCCTGGCCACCTGCAGAGAAACATCCATCACGAGGTCGGTCAGATCTGATCCGCGAGGCGAGGTCGGTCAGGACGAATCGTGAATGGGAGGAGAGGGGCGCGTGGGTCGCTTACGAGGGCGGTGGGGGTGAGAGGAGGATTCCCGCCAGAGGTCACCAGGATCGGGCGCCGGAGGTGGCGGCGGCAAGGGAGGAGTGCAGCGCTAGGGTTAGCGCGAGAGAGAGGAGGGCTTGCTGCCGTGGGTGGGGTTCGCGAGAGAGAGAGGGGGTTGGGTGGGGTTCGCGAGAGGGAGGGGGGTTTGCTGCCGTGGGATGGGATGGATGGATGGACGGATGGACGGATGGATGCCAGGTCATCGATCCAAGCCACAAGTGATTCCACCAATCAGAATTAAGCTTAGGTAGTTTTGTTTTTTTTTCTTTTGTTTCTCTTATAATTTTCACCCTCTAATTCAGGGTAAACATTCAACATATTAACCACTTATAGTTTGCTAAAATGAACAATAGTGTGCACACGTGTGTATCTTGGGATGACAAACAATGTTGATTTGGGGTTTTTTCACTTTCATTGCACAAAAGAGCCATTTTCCATTTTCAGAGTGCCTAAAATGAGTTTTTTTGTGAAGGACCTACCAAATAATTGTTGCAACTTTGGACAAAATGAATTTTGTAAAATACTAGGCCATATTTAATACACAATTGACCAAATAGTTGGGTGTCACAAGTTTTGATCCACCTGTGGTGAAAAAGACAAATTTCTGCCGATTCAGTTGGAAGCGGGTCAAATTTGAACTGCAGCTGCCTCATAGTTTGCTATATATTTTTTTCAAAAATCATTTTTAGGTACAAAAGTATCTATTTAATCAGAGAAACATCAAAAGTTTTCCAAGATTCAACCACTGGCTAGGAACGGTCAAGCCCGCCGTTTTGACCGCATTTTGAAACGGGCATAAAAAATTCAAAAAAAATCAAAAAATTGGAAAACCTTCGCATTGTGTCATTATATGTGACAAAGTTTCCATTAAAAATAATAAACTTGTAATACGGAAATTATTTTTAAAAAGTGTTCTCAGAAATGAGCTATCATGCGTGAAGATTCATGGCTTTCAAGCCAAATGATCAATCTTATGGCCACATTCATGGCATAGTTTGTTCAAATGATCTCATATTGTGCACAAGGGTGCATATTGGAATTCCAAACAATGTTGCCTAAGGGAGTTTTCACTTTCATTGCACAAAAGAGCCATTTCCATTTTTAGAGTGCCCAAAATGAGTTTTTTTGTGAAGGACCTACCAAATAATTGTTGCAACTTTGGACCAAATGAATTTTATAAAATACTAGGCCATATTTAATGCACAATTGACCAAATAGTTGGGTGTCACAAGCTTTGATCCACCTCTGGTGAAAAAGACAAATTTCTGCCGATTCAGTTGGAAGCAGGTCAAATTTGAACTGCAGCTGCCTCATAGTTTGCTCTATATTTTTTAAATCATTTTTAGGTACAAAAGTATCTATTTAATTAGAGAAACATCAAAAGTTTTCCAAGATTCAACCACTGGCTAGGAACGGTCAAGCCCGCCGTTTTGACCGCATTTTGAAATGGGCATAAAAAATTAAAAAAAAATCAAAAAATTGGAAAACCTTCGCATTGTGTCATTATATGTGACCAAGTTTCCAGGAAAAATAATAAACTTGTAATACGGAAATTATTTTTAAAAAGTGTTCTCAGAAATGAGCTATCATGCGTGAAGATTCATGGCTTTCAAGCCAAATGATCAATCTTATGGCCACATTCATGGCATAGTTTGTTCAAATGATCTCATATTGTGTACAAGGGTGCATATTGGAATTCCAATCAATATTGCCTAAGGGAGTTTTCACTTTCATTGCACAAAAGAGCCATTTTCCATTTTTCGAGTGCCCCAAATGAAGTTTTTTTGTGAAGGACCTACCAAATAATTGTTGCAAAATTGGACCAAATCATTTTTATAAAATACTAGGCCATATTTAATGCACAATTGACAAAATGGTTGGGTGTAAAAAGTTTTGATCCACCTCCGTTGAAAAAGACAAATTCCCGTCGATTTAGCTAGAAGCGGGTCAAATTTGAACTGCAGCTACCTCATAGTTTGCTCTTTATTTTTTCCAAAAATCACTGCTAGTTACATAAGTACCTATTTAATCATAAATACCTGGTTTGGTGGCGATACGTCGAGGTTTGGACGGTGGCCGAGGGCCCCAACTCTAGAGCGCGTAAACTCGCATGCCCGCCGCGTGGTCATCGCATGACCGTGGCGTTGCCATGTGTTCTGGGCTGCCTAGGCATGTCTAATGGGTTGAGCACTCCCCGGGTAGGTGCTAGGAACAAAATTACAACATAAGATTCTCACGAGGAGACCGATCGATGCTCAAACATGAATTAGCAGCCAAGTGTTTGATTAGCGGTATGGGAAATGTACATGGCTAATGGGCGTGAGTTTTGGCTGAGGATGATCAGTTACTAAGAAGACCGTCTTCACGAATTTTCAGCTCAAAAGGAGGAGCCTAGGTGGTACTTGCTTTGCAAACCACCACACCGGACATAAATATGAATGTTGAAGGTTGGCTCAAAATAATAAATGGATTGAGCTGGTATTTGGTGGAGGATGGTTATTTGGGCATAGGAAAGCACTGTAAAAAATGGATACTATTTGGACATGCCAAAGTGGTACTTCCTTCACAAACTGTTACTTTGAACAGAATAGGAAAATGAATATTTTTGAATTATTTTTGAACTAGGCAAGGAAGGTTTTTACATATTTGACGAAGATATGACCCAAAGAATTTATGAGATTTTTGTGGGAATTTTGGGAATGACAGAAATATAGGTTGCTTCACAACCTAGGGCAAAAACTGCCACATGGACATGACACATAGGCAAAACTGATGAGGTGGCGCCTAGTCATAGCAACCCACCACAATTTACAAGGCTATGACCATCTATATTGGTCGTTAAAACTAGAAATAAGGCAGCGGACTAGGCTGTTTGCTTTATGACCATTTCGTGTAAGGAAATTATGACCTTTCTGACCAAAATGGTCGCAATGGTTTAGGGTTTGCAGCCCCCCGAACAGCTTTTGACCAATTGGTCTGAAATGGTCATAGATCTATGACCAATTCTTCCAGGGTCAATGACAGAAGGTCACAAGTTGACATATTTCTTGTAGTGATTTATTTCATTTTTTCTATAGTTGAAAACCCAACAAACAAACATTTGTGGTTGACTATTGCCACAAATTTCATCGAAATATCTGTCAATTCAGGCATGGGAATTTACTAAATGACATGAGCATGGTTTTCTAGGCCGTTCTTGTGGACCCTTTCATGCATCGATTGTTTAAACTTGAATTATGTGCATTAATGCCTAGGAAATGCACATAATCCCCTAAATATGGAAAATGAACCCGGAAAAGTGTCAAATTTGAACACGGTGATTTGCAGGTTGTATGCTCATCACAGAAAAAACTCGTGGACAAAGGACAAAGGAAATTTGGACCCCCCCCTTCAATCTTGGTGATTTCCCCCTCGAAACCATGAAACTTCCTCGGGTGATGGTTCGTTTTATGAAAGGCGCGCATCACGACATAAGGAAAACATTCTCCAATTTTTACCAGGGCATGGTGAGGCCATACCATGGCACCACACCAGGCGTCATGTTTTCCAACCATGTGTTTCATTTTTTGTATAGCACGAGCATGGTTTTCCAAACCGTTCTTGTGCACCTTTTCATGCACCGATTGTTCAAATTTGAATTATGTGCATAATTAATTCCCAAAATTGCACACAATCCCCTAAATATGGTAAATGAGTTCGGAAAAATGTCAAATTTGAACACGTTTCATTTAAGGCGGTATGTTGATCGTCGGAAAAAAACTGAATGACAAACTAGGACGGAAATTTGGATTCCCCTTCAATCTTGGTTATTTACCTCTCGAAAGCATTCAACTTCCTCGGTGATGGTTCGATTTATGAAGGGCGTGCATGACGACATAAATCAAATCTTCTAAGCTTTTAACCAGGGCATGGTGAGGCCATACCATGGCACCATGCCAGCCGTCATGTTTTTCAAGCACATATTTCATTGTTCTATAGTTGATAACCCAGTAAATGACGCGTTTTTGGTTGACTATTGCCACACATTCCATTAAAATCTCTGCCCATTCCTTGTAAAAGGCTTGAGAAATTACTAAATACCACGAATATGGTTTTTCCAGACCGTTCTTGTGCACCCTTTCATGCACCAATTGTTTGAATTTAAATTACGTGCATTAATGCCTACAAAATGCACATAATCCCCTAAATATTGTAAATGAACCCGGAAAAGTGTCAAATTTGAACACGGTGATTAGCAGGGTTTATGTTCATCGTAGAAAAAAAACTCATGGATGAAGGACAAACGAAATTTGGATTCCCATTCAATCTCGGTGATTTACTATCACACACGATTCATCTCCGTCGCCTCTGCGAACCCTGTGTGTTCACTCACACATGCAAAAGGAAAAGAAAACCCTCGCGCATTTCGTCCCCACTCACTCGCCGCGGACTCCTCCGCAACTCTGCACCCTAAGCTCGACGGCTGTTGGCGGCGGGCGTAGGTCGCGCTCCAAACGGCACCAGATTTCGCCTCCACCGCTTTCCGCAGCCTATCTGCACTGACATTCTAGACTCTAGTCGACTGGGTTTTCTGCGGGATTGGCCGGGGATTTTTCTCATGGAGAAGGTAATCAACTTAATTAGCAAAATATTCACTCATCTCTTATCGCAGTCCGTCCGTCGCTGTTAATCAACCGGCAGAAATCGCCGTGGAATCATTTTTGTTCTAGCTGATTCGTGGATGTTCATTCATGTGTGCACAGTGCAAGCACAAATCGGGCAATTGTAGTCGTGGCCAGTCGGAAATGAAGTTCTATCTCACCATTCTGGATGACTTCAGGGAGCACTCGGTATGTTCAATCTCAACCTACCACGGTCGGCATGGCCTAAATTTGTGAACATATACCGTCTGTTGCTACATTATCTATATACTTGCATCAAATCTTTGTTACATTATCTATTTTTAATTCTATATTTTTGTACTTTGCTTGCATCTATATATGGATATGTTCTATCAGTTACTCCCATATTTGCATCTTGCTCGGTTACTTCAATATATCCAATTTACGATCTTAATTTTCATTTCAAGCAGTACATCCCTTGCTTTGCAAGAACAGGAGTAGAAGGAAAGCTTGGGCTTTACTTTGCTGATGACTCCCAGGATGTCATATTGACAACGCACCATGGATTTACAATGATGGTTAGCATAAAACTTGATAAAGATGGTCACTCCTATTTTAATGCGGACCTTTGGAGAAAAATGTCTAAGTGTTATGAACTGAAAGCTGGCAATAAAATTCTAGTGCATGCACCACAACCTGGTCTAATTAACATGGATGTTTACTTCCCCAACGTCATCAGCCGATCAAAGTCTGATCGAGGTTAGTGTCCTTTCAACTTTCTCCATGCTGTCATATTACTATTTAAGCAACCAATTGATCGCTATTTAAGCAACCAATTGTGATATCATATTCTGACTCTGTTCCTAGGCAGTAAAAAATTCTGTTTACCAATTTATGCACACTATATATTCTTCTGCCATGTTCTGAATAAATAATACCTTTCCACCTTTTAAGCAGGATATGTTGGATGCATAGTGAACGATCTGTATGTTACTAAGCGTACCAAATTTCACTAGAAGGACTTGAAGCATGTCATAAACTTTGTTGAT
Source organism: Triticum urartu (assembly GCF_003073215.2). Lineage (NCBI taxonomy): Eukaryota > Viridiplantae > Streptophyta > Magnoliopsida > Poales > Poaceae > Triticum > Triticum urartu. The sequence goes on along the minus strand of NC_053023.1, from coordinate 90,187,745 downwards.
AATCTGACAGAGATAGCACATCGTATGAACGCTGGATTTTGGATGGGATTAATTAGACCTATAGTGCACACACTGAACAAGACCAATTGTGTGCACAAACCGCTGGTAAAAAGTCTTATTTTAATGTTAATGCTCATAAACTATATATATCTTCAACGATATGTTACAATTGTTTTTTAATTCTACATGTCAACAGAAATTGCCCCATGTAGCCGTTCCTGGATCGATTTCCCGGCGTGGTCGAATTACACTTGTGCCTGCTAATAACGCCAAAGTGATTGTAAGGTACTACATTTCCTGCAAAAATGGAACCATTCAAATTAACAAGTTCTCGCTTTTCGTGGCAATGCATCTATATTGGAAAATTGGAGACACTGTTCTACTCCTGCTCTACCAAGGCACAGGAGGGCTCTTCCTTTTCATTGACGAGATGCCGAGTCGCCATGATCAAGCTGCTTGAAGTGGATAGTTGTGGTTGTTGGCCCTCAGCTTCTTAAAATGTGCTAGTTGTTACTATATATGTTAAGTATGTAGTATGGACCATATGGTTGTTGGCCCTTAGCCTCTTAAAATGTGATAGTTGTTAGTATGTTAAGTATGTAGATATGGACCATATGGTTGTCAAAACCATGTTAAGAAGATCCTCCTTTTGTCGAATAGTGTAACCACTATATATATGTCACTCAAATGTTGTTACCCAAGTTCATAAATTTTCATGAAAAGTATTAGTATCGTACACAGTTCATTGAGTTTAAGCGTGTGCCTGATGTCAAGAAGGCATTTGCATATTAACTGTCCATATTGCAAATTCACACACATGTTCACATAAGGAAACGTATGTGTAACATACTAATCATCGCACACGAGTACTCACAAACGCATTGTGTGCGATACTCCTAGCCACCGCAAGCAACTAGTTTGCATTTTTCAAAGTTTTTTGTACACACAGAATCACACACGAAGTAACTGTATTGACCGTCTGTGTTGTAATTTCTCATCGCAAATAGTTCATCCGAGTCGGCTATTTGCCACGTATCACACACATCTTGTTTACATGACTCGTTTGTGTTCTTTTGGCTCATCGCAAACAGTTCACCCATGTGAACTGTATGCTGCATATCACACACATCTTGTTAAGTTTAACCATTTCTGTTGTGTTCCCTAATCGAAAACAGTTCGTCCGAGTTAACTGTATGCCGTATATCACACACACATTTATATGGCTGCCCATTTATGTTGTTCTACCTCATCGCAAACAGTTCGAATGGATTAACCGTGTGTCCTGCATCGCACACACATTGTTATGGCTGCCCATTTCTGTTGTTGTAACGCCGCGGATCCGATGCGCCAGGTGTCTGCCAGTTATTCGTCAGCGTTGCCATGTCATTTGCTTGCGTGTTGCATTTTGCCATGTCATCATATGCATTACATTGCATTGCATACGTGTTCGTCTCATGCATCCGAGCATTTTCCCCGTTGTCCGTTTTGCAATCCGGCACTCCTATGTTCTCCGGCGCCCCCTTTTGCCTCTTTTCATGTGCGGGTGTTAAACGGTCTCGGAATGGATCGAGGTTTGCCAAGCGGCCTTGGTACACCACCGGTAGAACACCTGTCAAGTTTCGTGCCATTTGGACTTCGTTTGATACTCCAACGGTTAACCGGATAACCATAAGGCCTCTTTTGTGTGCAGCCCAACACCCCTCAAAAGTGGCCCAAAACACATCCAAACCCCCTCCATGTTCTCGGTCGTTCGATCACGATCGTGTGGGCGAAAACCACACTCCATTTGGAGCCTCCTAACTCCCTCTACCTATAAATTTGTTCTCCCCCTCGGATTTTTCGCGCAGATGAACCCTAGCCCTCTCCCTCCTCGCGCCGCCGGACGCGTCCGCGACGGCCGGACACGTCCAACCTCCACCTCACTCCGACGAATCACGTCGTGCCACGTCGCCCCACCGCCGCTCTCCTCCAACCGGCGCGCGCCACCTGGCCTTCGGCCTCCTCCCCGCCGCCGCGGCCCGCCGGGCCCAGGCGCGGCCCGCCCAGGCCCACGCGGCCAACCGAGCTCCTCCGCCGCCCGTCCGCCGCCCCTCGGACCCGCTCGCCTGTGCCCCGACACGCCCCCCCGCCGCCGGCGCGCGCCTTCGCCGCCCGCGCACCCTGCTGGCGCCTCCTCCGCCGCCCGGCTCCTCCTCTGGTGCCGGCCGCCTCAACAGCGCCGCCGCCGCCCGCCCGAAGCCGCGCCGTCACACCGGAGCTTGGCTCCGCCCGGCGCCGTGCGCCGCACCCCGCCGCCCGGGGCCGCGTCCCCGACCTTCCCCGCGCCGCCACTCGCCGGGATCCGGCCGGATCCGGCCCGGATCCGCCGACCGTGCCCGTCCCTGGCCCTTTCTCCGTCCATCCTCATACCCCGTGCCGCCGTTGACTTTTTCCCCGGGGTGAGAAATTTGGCTAACTACCTGTTATTTTGACATTTTCATGCCGTGTTCGACATGCCATAACTCTCGGCATACTGCTCCATTTTGCGTGCATGATATATAGAAATGTTAATCTAGTTGTGCTCATCATTTGATCTCATTGCTTCATGTTCATTTGAGCTCATCTTGATGCCCTAAATGCCGTTGGAAGAGTGCTACTTTCTGTTAGTTTCAGGTTTTTATCAGCAATTGCTCTTTTGTCATTTTTGCCATGATTAATGTGTGCATGATATGATCCTGAGCTCTACATGTGTTTTGTTGTATGCCATGCCATCTTTACAGGGGTGTATGCCATGTATTTTTTTGATCTTTGTGGTGACTAGCACAAGCATGCAAAGTAGTCTCCGTGATGTTGCTGATTTCAGGACTTAGAATTTTACTAAGTCATTGTCTGTTGTTATTTTCATGACATGTATTCATGTTGCTACAGTGTGATCCATGCATCTTTTGAGTATGTTCATTAAGGATGTTTTGTTCATATGGTTATGCTCTATCCATCCATGCCTCTGTTTGTATTTATAGAGTACTCTAGAATGTCTTAATATTGCTCTACTTTTGCTATAAAATGTTCCTGGCAGATTGTTTACATGTTATTCAATTTTGCCAAGGCTGTTGCTAGTGATTCATGCATGCTATGAATTTGCTATTGCCATGCTTAGCTTCATGATCATGTCTTCTTGCTTTAGGTATGCTTGTTTTGTCATGAAATGCCTCGTAGTGAGTGCATCAAGCTCACCAACATGCCTACTTGTTATCTGTTTTGCCATGCTCCAGTTTTTCACTAAGTCTGAATCTGTTTATGTTTTTGTTATGTTCACATGCTTGCAATTGTATTTTCCGATCCCTTTTGGATTATGGTCTCTAAGGGACTTTTGTTCTATGCTTTGATTAGATTCATGCCATGCTTTTCTTTGACATGATAGCTTGCTGTAACATGTTGTTTGATAGCTCTAAACATTGCAACCTGATGTTATTTCTGCCATCTCCAGTGATTTCTGCTAAGTCTGTGAACCTGTTATTATTTGCAATCTTGCCATGTCCTTTTGAGCTTGTTGCAGTAGTTTATGGAGATAGTTCAGTGTTCATGTTTTGTTATGCTTTACCTGTACATCATGACCATGCCTCTTGTTTTCATATTGTGGTGCTGTAGCATGTTGTTTTGATGCTTGCAATATGCCTAGTTGCTGTTTTGGACAGCTTGTCCTTTAAACTTGCTTCATGTGTATGTGTTGAACCGTTGCTCCGTTTTGAGTGTGCTCTATATGTAACTTGCTTAGTTTTGTATGTAGTTTCATGTTACCTTGTTGCATCCATGTTTTGAGAGTGTTTGCTTGATGTTTGAATGCCTTTTGCATCAATGCCATGCTTAACTTGTTTTGCTCATATCTTCTAGGCCGTAGCTCCGAATTAAATGAACTTTATATGTAACTTGACTAGAATTTCGTGTAGATCATCGTGGTGCATCTTAACTTGCTGTTTAACAACTTGAACATAAGGTTTATTCAGATATGGACCAATTTCAAAATTTGCATATGAGGACTTACCGGAATTGCTATATGTTATTTCCGGCCTCATTTAAACTTGCTTTGATGTGTTGCTCTCATATGCATCATCTCTTGCCATGAGTAGCTTCATGTAGCCTTGTCATGCATCATACTTGGTTGAGCATCATGTCTTGTTCATGTGTGGTGTGTTTACCGTGTTGTGTGCTTCTTCTCAATAGTTTCCGTTTCGTTGCGATCGTGAGGATTCGTTCGTCTACGCTTGGTTCGTCTTCGTGGCTTCATCTTCTTCATGGACTCGTTCTTCTTCCTTGCGGGATTTCAGGCAAGATGACCGTCACCTTGGATCTCACTACTATCATTGCTATGCTAGTTGCTTCGTTCTATCGCCATGCTGCGTTACCTACCACTTGCTTATCAAGCCTCCCAAATTGCCATGAACCTCTAACCTTTGTCACCCTTCCTAGCAAACTGTTGTTTGGCTATGTTACCGCTCTTGCTCAGCCCCTCTTATAGCGTTGCTAGTTGTAGGTGAAGATGAAGATTGCTCCATGTTGGATTATGTTTATGTTGGGATATCACAATATCTCTTATATTATTAATGCATCTATATACTTGGTAAAGGGTGGAAGGCTCGGCCTTATGCCTAGTGTTTTGTTCCACTCTTGCCGCCCTAGTTTCCTTCATACCGGTGTTATGTTCCCGGATTTTGCGTCCCTAACGCGGTTGGGTGATTTATGGGACCCCCTTAACAGTTCACTTTGAATAAAGCTCTTCTAGCAAGGCCCAACATTGGTTTTACATTTGCCTCAGCCTATTGCCTTTTCCCTTGGGAGTCGTGCATCCCGAGGGTCATCTTTATTTTAGCCCCCCCAGGCCAATGCTTGTCTAAGTGTTGGTCCGAACTAGAGCCCCTTGCAGCGCCTCCTCGGGGAAACTCGAGGCCTGGTTTTAGTTGTATGGACTGCTCATCCGGTCATGGCCTGAGACGAGATACGCGTGGCTACTATCAGGGTGTCGGCACGCTGGGAGGTCTTGCTGGACTTGTTTTACCATTGTCGAAATGTCTTGTAAACCGGGATTCCGAGACTGATCGGGTCTTCCCGGGAGAAGGAATATCCTTCGTTGATCGCGAGAGCTTATCATGGGCTAAGTTGGGACACCCCTGTAGGGTTTGAACTTTCGAAAGCTGTGCCCGCGGTTATGTGGCAGATGGGAATTTGTTAATATCCGGTTGTAGTGAACTTGAAGTAAACTCTTCTAAAATACACCAACCGTGTGCGTAACCGTGATGGTCTCTTTTCGGGTTGTTCGAGAGGAGAATACGGTTTCTGGGTTACGTTTGACGTAAGTAGGAGTTCAGGATCACTTCTTGATCATTACTAGTTGACGACCGCTTGCTTTGCTTCTCTTCTCGCTCTTATTTGCGTAAGTTAGCCACCATACATGCTTAGCCGCTGCTGCAACCTCACCACTTTACCCCTTCCTTACCCATTAAGCTTTGCTAGTCTTGATACCCATGGTAATGGGATTGCCGAGTCCTTGTGGCTCACAGATTACTACACCAACAGTTGCAGGTACAGGTTATGCGATGATCATGACGCGAGAGCGATGTTTACTTGTTTTGGAGTTCTTCTTCTGCTTCTTCGATCAGGGGATAGGTTCCAGGTCGGCAGCCTGGGCTAGCAGGGTGGATGTCGTTTGAGTTTCTGTTTATGTTTCATCCGTAGCCGGATGTTGATCTTATGTATGTTGTATTGTTGTATCCATGTGACATTGTATGTATTGGATGTATCCCCACTATTATGTAATGTTGATGTAATGATATCCACCTTGCAAAAGCGTCTTCAAGATGCGCTTCTATCCTTGGTGGGACCTTCGAGTTCCTTTAGGATAGAGTCGCATCTTAGGCGTGACAGTTGTTCTACCTCATCGCAGACAGTTTGAATGGATTAACCGTATGTCCTGCATCGCACACGCAACTAAAATCTTAACCGTGTTTGATGCATCCATCATCGCAAATGTTTTGCACCTTTTTTGATGGTTTTGTACACCACTATTTGCGATTATTGCATCACACACAGTTTCGGCAAAGGGTCTCTGATTGTAGTGTCACGTTAGCAGTCTCCTGCAGTAGTGTATTCTTTTCTTTATAGCATGGACATTTGGACTTTTATGTGATTCAAAGCAATAGTCTAGTTTTGACATGATAATTTAGATATTCAAGCATATCAACAAGCAACCATATTTTTCAGAATATCAACGCTAAAACAAGTTATCCCTAGCCCATCATGCTCAAACGTTGATCCATTCATGAAACACACTCAAGTATTAACTATATCCAATACTTGAGTACGATCATATTGCCCCCTGGTTGGTGCTTTTTATAAGAGAAGATGGAGACTCAAATTCAAAATAAAAACTACATAAATTAAAAAAGGCCCTTCGTAGAGGGAAGTAGGGATTTGTAGAGGTGCCAGAGCTCGAAGCGAAAAATTAGAGATAAAAACATTTTGAGAGGTGTATCCATCCCACCAACGAAAACGACTTAGAGTTCCGAACACTTACCATGCTAGATATGCCATAGGCGGTTCCCAAACAAAAAATAAAGTTTATTCCTTTTTCCACCATACTTTCACTTTCCATGGCTAACCGTATCCACGGGTGCCCTCCATACCAACACTTTCCAAGGAATTTATTATTTGACAACATAAAATATTTTTTTCTTTTTCAATTCGGGACTGGGCATCCCTAAAACCTTTGCCTTACTCTCGTGCAATGACAAGTGAATAAACACTCATCGTGAGAATAACACATCCATCATGGAAAATATTAGCCACCCCTCACCGTTCCGCGAGCAAAACGAACACACAAAAGAGAAGTTTATTTTGAAAAATTAGAGATGGCACATACTAATTTGCTTGGAACGGCACTGAAATACCACATATAGGTAGGTATAGTGGACTCATGTGGCAAAAAATGGGTTTAAGGATTTGGATGCACAAGTAGAGGTCATACAGTGCAAAATGAAGGCTAGCAAAAGACTGGGAAGCTACCAACCAAGAAACGGATAATCTCATAAGCAAGCATTAAGCATAATTAACACCGAATAATGCACCACAAGTAGGATATAATTTTCATTGCATGATTATTGATTTTCATGCATGCATAGGGAATCACAAACCTTAACACCAATATTCTTACTAGAGCACAATTACTCATCAACATACTCACATATCACATCATCATATCTCAAAACTATTACTAAGAATCAAGTTTATTTTGTCCAATGATCTTCATGACATTTTTTTACTTTATCCTTCTTGGATATCTATCACTTTGGCACTAATTTTCATGTGTTGCTTTTCATAAGCTCAAACAAATATATGTGAAGATCATGAGCATAACAAATTTTCTTTCTCTCAAAATAATTTAAGTGAAGCAAGAGAGAATTTCTTCAAAATTTTACTGACTCTCAAATAGATATAAGTGAAGCAAGAGAGCATTTCTTCAAAAAATACTAAGCACACCGTGCTCAAAAAGATATAAGTGAAGCACCAGAGCAAGTCCTACACTACTGCAGGATGCTGCTAACGCGACACTACGATCAGAGACCCTTCGAGAAACTGTGTGCGATGCCATAATCGCAAACGGTGGTGTATGAAAACCGTCAAAAATGTATAAAACGTTTATGATGAAAGATGCATCAAACACGGTTTAGGTTTTAGTTGCGTGTGCGATATACAGCATACGGTTCACATGGATGAACTGTTTGTGATTAGGCAACACAAAAGAAGGGCAGCCAGAAGAAGGTGTGTGCGATATACAGCATACGGTTCACTTGGATGAACTGTTTGTGATTAGGCAACACAAAAGAAACGGTCAGCCAGATCAAGGTGTGTGCGATATACGGCATGCGGTTCACTCGGATGAACTGTTTGTGTTGACACAAGAGAACATAAACGGTTCAACTTAACAAGACGTGTGTATTGTGCGATGGGATTGCATGCGGTTCACTCGGCCCTTGTCGTCAGTGTGTGACCTCTATGGCAACCGTTCGCTCCCTAGGCGCCTCTTCGTGTACCGTGGCAACCATCCACCGACTCTTCGCCTTTCCCTCTCGATTTGGAACAGCTGTCGCACGCTACCTCTTCCTCCCTCCTCCATTTGCCTTCACCCTTCTTTCTGCCATTGTTTGATTGTCTTCTCCATGGAGGGAAGAAGCCGGAAATGACCCCGTTATTCTTGCCCCGATCTGAATGATGATGCGGTGGAGGAACTCATTGATCGGTGCGACGTCATCACCTCGGCTAGCATGGCAGGTTCGTTCAAGCCCATTCTCGACTCAACTAATAACATCATTACATGGAACCCAAGGGTATAGGAGCGGTTTGATCTCCCCTATCTTCTTCTTCGTGACCCTGCTGACTGGCGCGGGGACGAGGGAAGCCTCGCCTTGTGTAAGTTGATGCCGCTTGATAATGATACGTATGATGTTAAGATGCCATCGCTTGAGGGCAAGGCTTGGGCAAGAGCAAATGGAGATTGGGTTGTTTATATTGGGTACAACCGTGAGTGGGAACTTGTGAATGTGTACACTCGTCACTGGGTTCCACTTCGAAAAATCTCAGACGACTGCCCCGAGGTTGAGTACACCGTTATTCTACGTGAGTTCAAATATGATCATGCTGACTGTCATCTACGGAAGATAGCAATTTGTCGAGTTCCCAACCGCTCTTGGGGTTATAGGAATGCTTATGTTGTCGCTATCTTCGACAAGCTTGTTGCCGCCCTTCATGGTTCGACTCGATGGATATTGCTCAAAAATCTGTTTCTATACACGGATGAGTACTGTGATGCAATTCAATACGAGAGTCTTGTGTTTGCTGCCACCACTCTTGGCACTGTTTTTGCATGGAATCCTCATGATTTCGGTACATTTTTCTTCCACCGTAATTATAATTGTTTCATCCACATGCATGCGGGTTAGCTAGTTTCCCTTTACTAATTACCTTCTTATGTTTCCAAGGTCCTGTGAACATTCCACCACCTATACTTGAAAATTTTATTCACGAGCATGAGGACGAGCAGGACCCATATACTCAGTGGCGCCTGGCAACTTATTTTGATGGATCACCTCTTCTTGTCTGTATACGGGGCACTGCTGATGTTACTAAGGAAGCAGGTGTTGTCTCGTATGGTCACACTCTCCGGACCTATTCCAACATCCGTTGCAGGGTATTCGGGATGGATACTAGTGCACTAGCGCCAACACCTTCTCCCTGGTTCAGTATTGAAAGTCTTGGAGGAAACCCGCTCTTCCTTGGACAAAACTATCCAATGATGGTGGAAGGCGATCCAACTGCTGTTGACACAATGTTACTACCATTTATGAGAAGCAACTGTATCTATACCTCGGACATTACTATGCTTCCCTACCGTCCCAATATGGGTATTGAAATAGGCCGCTTCAGCCTGGATGATCAGTCTTGCGTTGGTCTCGAGATTGATAGTACCTGGCCCTTCCTAGAGAATCACTTCTGGTTCAAAGCAAGGGTTTCCAACGCCGACGAGTAGTTGAGCTGAAGTTCATTTCATTGCTTTGTGCAGAAAAACTTTACTAGAATGTTTTGTTGGAAATGATAATCCAACGTGTATCCTCGTTGTCGTTGTGGGTTGATGACTTGTTGTATGTAATCAATGGTACATTTGCATATGCGTCCATGAACTCACGCCTGCTAGTGGTGTCCATATGAACAGTGGTAGTGATTTTAGTTGCAAAAATTAGATAGTGCTAGTGATTTGTAGCTGCATATTTTGACAAATCGCAGTGTTATAAGGTTGACAAATGGCAATGTGATACGTCTCCAACGTATCTACTTTTCCAAACACTTTTGCCCTTGTTTTGGACTCTAACTTGCATGATTTGAATGGAACTAACCCGGACTGACGTTGTTTTCAGCAGAATTGCCATGGTGTTATTTTTGTGCAGAAACAAAAGTTCTCGGAATGACCTGAAACTTCACGGAGATTATTTTTGGAAATAATAAAAAATACTACCAAAAGAATCAAGGCCAAGGGGCCCACACCCTCTCCACGAGGGTGGGTGATACGTCTCCAACATATCTATAATTTTTGATTGCTCCATGCTATATTATCTACTATTTTGGCCATTATTGGGCTTTATTACCCACTTTTATATTAATTTTGGGACTAACCTATTAACCGGAGGCCCAGCCCAGAATTGGCCTATTTCAGAGTTTCGCAGAAAAGGAATATCAAACGGAGTCCAAACGGAATGAAACCTTCGGGAACGTGATTTTTAGGAAGATTATGATCCGGGAGACTTGGACCCTACGTCAAGAAAGAAAGGAGGAGGCCACGAGGTAGGGGGGCGCGCCCACCCCCCCAGGGCGCGCCCTCCACCCTTGTGGGCCCCCTGTTGCTCCACCGATGTACTCCTTCCTCCTATATATACCTACGTACCCCCAAACGATCAAATACGGAGCCAAAAACCTAATTCCACTGCCGCAACCTTCTGTACCCACGAGATCCCATCTTGGGGCCTATTCCGGAGCTCCGACGGAGGGGGCATCCATCACGGAGGGCTTCTACATCAACACCATAGCCTCTCCGATGAAGTGTGAGTAGTTTACCTCAGACCTTCGGGTCCATAGTTAGTAGCTAGATGGCTTCTTCTCTCTTTTTGGATCTCAATACAATGTTCTCCCCCTCTCTCATGGAGATCTATTTGATGTAATCTTCTTTTTGCGGTGTGTTTGTTGAGACCAATGAATTGTGGGTTTATGATCAAGATTATTTATGAACAATATTTGAATCTTCTCTGAATTCTTTTATGTATGATTGGTTATCTTTGCAAGTCTCTTTGAATTATCACTATTTTACATCATGTTATCTTGCATAAAGCGTTTCTCTGTTTTCTTGAACTTAATACTCTAGATGCATGCTGGATAGCGGTCGATGAGTGGAGTAATAGTAGTAGATGCAGGCAGGAGTCGGTCTACTTGTTTCGGACGTGATGCCTATATACATGATCATACCTAGATATTCTCATAACTATGCTCAATTATGTCAATTGCTCAACAGTAATTTGTTCACCCACCGTAAAATACTTATGCTCTTGAGAGAAGCCACTAGTGAAATCTATGGCCCCCGGGTCTATCTTTATCATATTAATCTTCCAACACTTTATTATTTCCTTTGCTTTTTTACTTTGCTTTTATTTTACTTTGCATCTTTATCACAAAAATACCGAAAGTATTATCTATCATCTCTATCAGATCTCACTCTCGTAAGTGACCGTGAAGGGATTGACAACCCCTTATCGCGTTGGTTGCGAGGAGTTATTTGTTTTGTGCAGGTACGAGGGACTCGCGCGTAGCCTCCTACTGGATTGATACCTTGGTTCTCAAAAATTGAGGGAAATACTTACGCTACTTTGTTGCATCATCCTTTCCTCCTCTAGGAAATCCAACGCAGTGCTCAAGAGGTAGTAAGAAGAATTTCTGGCGCCGTTCCCAGGGAGTCTACGCAAAAGTCAAGATACCAAGTACCCATCACAATCCCTTATCTCCCGCATTACATTATTTGCCATTTGCCTCTTGTTTTCCTCTCCCCCACTTCACCCTTGCCGTTTTATTCGCCCTGTCTTTTCCGTTCGCCTCTTTCGCTTGCTTGTCTGTCGCGATGGCTCTACCTAGATTTGGTGATCTTCACCTTAAAAGGTTTGAAGAGATTGAAAGCAACGTCAGGAGTTTTATGGTTTTGCAATTTGAGCATAATAATTTCTTTAGAAACAAGCTTAAGGAACAAAAAGCTTTATGAGTTATATGAATAAAGAGCTCGATGATATGTCTAAAGAATTTGATGGTTTGAGATCCCAAATTGCTCGCCTTGAAAATTTGATAGCTGAAATATCGGATAAGCAGGCTACCTTAGTTAATAAGATGGCCGCTAAACCGGATTTCTATGAAAATAAAGATGAAGATCTAAAAGTTATTGATGTGTCCCCTATTAAATCTTTGTTTTGCAATATTAATCTTGATAATGATGGGACTTAATATGATCCACCTTTACCTAGAAGGCGTTCCAAAAATTCAGAGTTTTTAGATCTTGATGCTAAAATTGATGAAAGTGGGATTGAAGAGATCAAAACCCTAGATGTTGCTAAACCCACTATTTTGGATTTCAAGGAATTTAATTATGAAAATTGCTCTTTGATTGATTGTATTTCCTTGTTGCAATCTGTGCTAAATTCTCCTCATGCTTATAGTCAAAATAAAGCTTTTACTAAACATATTGTTGATGCCTTGATGCAATCTTATGAAGAAAAGCTTGAGTTGGAAGTTTCTATCCCTAGAAAACTTTATGATGAGTGGGAACCTACTATTAAAATAAAGATTAAGGATCATGAGTTCTATGCTTTATGTGATTTGGGTGCTAGTGTTTCCACTATTCCCAAAACTTTGTGCGATTTGCTAGATTTCCATGATTTTGATGATTGCTCTCTAAACTTGCACCTTGCGGATTCCACTATTAAGAAACCTATGGGAAGAATTAATGATGTTCTTATTGTTGCAAATAGGAATTATGTGCCCGTAGATTTTATCGTTCTTGATATAGATTGCAATCCTTCATGTCCTATTATTCTTGGTAGACCTTTCCTTAGAACGATTGGTGCAATTATTGATATGAAGGAAGGGAATATTAGATTCCAATTTCCATTAAAGAAAGGCATGGAACACTTCCCTAGGAAGAAAATAAAATTACCATATGAATCTATCATGAGAGCCACTTATGGATTGCCTACCAAAGATGGCAATACCTAGATCTATCCTTGCTTTTATGCCGAGCTAGGGGCGTTAAACGATAGCGCTTGTTGGGAGGCAACCCAATTTTATTTTTATTTTTTGCTTTTTGCTTATGTATAGGAATAAATATTTGATCTAGACTCTGGTTAGATGTGTTTTTATGCTTTAATTAGTGTTTGTGCCTTGTTAAACCTATAGGATCTTCTTGGATGATAGTTATTTGATCTTGCTGTAATTTCCAGAAACTTTCTATTCATGAAAACAATTGTTAAAAATCACTAGAACGTGATAAAATAGTGATTCCAATTTATGCTGATCAATAAACAAATTTCCTAGGTCGTCCTATTTTGGCTGATGTTTTGGAGTTCCAGAAGTTTGCGTTAGTTACAGATTACTACAGACTGTTCTGTTTTTGACAGATTCTGTTTTTCGTGTGTTGATTGCTTAATTTGATGAATCTATGGCTAGTAAAATAATTTATAAACCATAGAGAAGTTGGAATACAGTAGGTTTAACCCCAATATAAATAAAGAATGAGTTCATTACAGTACCTTGAAGTGGTCTTTTGTTTTCTTTCGCTAACAGAGCTCACGAGATTTCTGTTGAGTTTTGTGTTGTGAAGTTTTCAAGTTTTGGGTGAAATCTTTTGATGGATTATGGAACAAGGAGTGTCAAGAGCCTAAGCTTTGGGATGCCCATGGCACCCCCAAGATAATCTAAGGACACCATAAAGCCAAAGCTTGGGGATGCCCCGGAAGGCATCCCCTCTTTCGTCTACTTCCATCGGTAACTTTACTTGGAGCTATATTTTCATTCACCACATGATATGTGTTTTGCTTGGAGCGTCTTGTATGATTTGATTATTTGCTTTTTAGTTTACCACAGTCATCCTTGATGTACACACCTTTTGAGAGAGCCATACTTGATTTAGAATTTGTTAGAATACTCGATGTGCTTCACTTATATCTTTTGAGCTATATAGTTTTGCTCTAGTGCTTCACTTATATCTTTTAGAGCACAGTGGTGGATTTGTTTTATAGAAACTATTGATCTCTCATGCTTCACTTATATTATTTTGAGAGTCTTAAATAACATGGTAATTTGCTTAAATAATCATAAAACGCTTGGTATTCAAGAATAGTAAAAGCTTTCTTATGAGTGTGTTGAATACTTTGAGAAGTTTGATGCTTGATAATTGTTTTGAGATATGAAGATGGTGATATTAGATTCATGCTAGTTGAGTAGTTGTGAATTTGAGAAATAATTGTGTTAAAGTTTGTGATTCCCGTAGCATGCACGTATGGTGAACCGTTATGTGATGAAGTCGAAGCATGATTTATTTATTGATTGTCTTCCTTATGAGTGGCGGTCGGGGACGAGCGATGGTCTTTTCCTACCAATCTATCCCCCTAGGAGCATGCGCGTAATACTTTGCTTTGATAACTTGTAAATTTTTGCAATAAGTATATGAGTTCTTTATGACTAATGTTGAGTCCATGGATTATACACACTTTCTTCCTTCCACCATTGCTAGCCTCTCTAATACCGCGCACCTTTGGCCGGTATCATACACCCACCATATACCTTCCTCAAAAAAGCCACCATACCTACCTATCATGGCATTTCCATAGCCATTCCGAGATATATTGCCATGCAACTTTCCACCGTTCCATTTATTATGACACGCTTCATCATTGTCATATTGCTTAGCATGATCATGTAGTTGACATAGTATTTGTGGCAAAGCCACCGTTCATAATTCTTTCATACATGTCACTCTTGATTCATTGCATATCCCGGTACACTGCCGGAGGCATTCATAGAGAGTCATATTTTGTTCTAAGTATCGAGTTGTAATTGTTGAGTTGTAAGAAAATAAAAGTGTGATGATCATCATTTTTAGAGCATTGTCCCATGTGAGGAAAGGATGATGGAGACTATGATTCCCCCACAAGTCGGGATGAGACTCCGGACGAAAAAAAAAGAAAAGAGGCCATAAAAAAAGAGAAAAGGCCCAAATAAAAAAATGAGAGAAAAAGAGAGAAGGGACAATGTTACTATCCTTTTACCACACTTGTGCTTCAAAGTAGCACCATGATCTTCATGATAGAGAGTCTCTCATTTTGTCACATTCATATACTAGTGGGAATTTTTCATTATAGAACTTGGCTTGTATATTGCAATGATGGGCTTCCTCAAAATGCCCTAGGTCTTCGTGAGCAAGCGAGTGGGATACACACCCACTTAGTTTCTTTTGTTGAGCTTTCATATACTTATAGCTCTAGTGCATCCCTTGCATGGCAATCCCTACTCACTCACATTGATATCTATTGATGGGCATCTCCATAGCCCGTTGATACGCCTAGTTGATGTGAGACTATCTTCCCCTCTTTTTGTCTTCTCCACAACCAGCATTCTATTCCACATATAGTGCTATATCCATGGCTCACGCTCATGTATTGCGTGAAGATTGAAAAAGTTTTGAGAATGTCAAAAGTATGAAACAATTGCTTGGCTTGTCATCGGGGTTGTGCATGATTTAAATACTTTGTGTGGTGAAGATAGAGCATAGCCAGACTATATGATTTTGTAGGGATAACTTTCTTTGGCCATGTTATTTTGAGAAGACATAATTGCTTTGTTAGTATGCTTGAAGTATTATTATTTTTATGTCAATATTAAACTTTTGTCTTGGATCTTTCGGATTTGAATATTCATACCACAATTAAGAAGAATTACATTAAAATTATGCCAAGTAGCACTCCGCATAAAAAATTCTTTTTTATCATTTACCTACTCAAGGACGAGCAGGAATTAAGCTTGGGGATGCCTTATACGTCTCCAACGTATCTATAATTTTTGATTGCTCCATGCTATATTATCTACTATTTTGGGCATTATTGGGCTTTATTATCCACTTTTATATTATTTTTGGGACTAACCTATTAACCGGAGGCCCAGCCCAGAATTGCTGTTTTTTTTCCTATTTCAGAGTTCTGCAGAAAAGGAATATCAAACGGAGTCCAAACGGAATGAAACCTTCGGGAACGTGATTTTTAGGAAGATTATGATCCGGGAGACTTGGACCCTACGTCAAGAAAGAAAGGAGGAGGCCACGAGGTAGGGGGGCGCGCCCACCCCCCAGGGCGTGCCCTCCACCCTCGTGGGCCCCCTGTTGCTCCATCGACGTACTCCTTCCTCCTATATATACCTACGTACCCCCAAACGATCAGATATGGAGCCAAAAACCTAATTCCACCGCCGCAACCTTCTGTACCCACGAGATCCCATCTTGGGGCCTGTTCCGGAGCTCCGCCAGAGGGGGCATCCATCACGGAGGGCTTCTACATCAACACCATAGCCTCTCCGATGAAGTGTGAGTAGTTTACCTCAGACCTTCGGGTCCATAGTTAGTAGCTAGATGGCTTCTTCTCTCTTTTTGGATCTCAATACAATGTTCTCCCCCTCTCTCGTGGATATCTATTCGATGTAATCTTCTTTTTGCGGTGTGTTTGTTGAGACCGATGAATTGTGGGTTTATGATC
Source organism: Triticum urartu (assembly GCF_003073215.2). Classification (NCBI taxonomy): domain Eukaryota; kingdom Viridiplantae; phylum Streptophyta; class Magnoliopsida; order Poales; family Poaceae; genus Triticum; species Triticum urartu. The sequence continues at coordinate 90,171,390 of NC_053023.1, read as the reverse complement.
AAGATTATCTATGAATAATATTTGAATCATCTCTGAATTCTTTTATGTATGATTGGTTATCTTTGCAAGTCTCTTCGAATTATCAGTTTGGTTTGGCCTACTAGATTGGTTTTTCTTGCAATGGGAGAAGTGCTTAGCTTTGGGTTCAATCCCGCGGTGTCCTTTCCTAGTGACAGTAGGGGCAGCATGGCATGTATTGTATTGTTGCCATCGAGGATAACAAGATGGTTTTTTTTATCATATTGCATGAATTTATCCCTCTACATCATGTCATCTTGCTTAAAGCGTTACTTTGTTTTCTTAAACTTAATACTCTAGATGCATGCTAGATAGTGGTCGATGAGTGGAGTAATAGTAGTAGATGCAGGCAAGAGTCGGTCTACTTGTTTCGGACGTGATGCCTATATACATGATCATACCTAGATATTCTCATAACTATGCTCAATTCTGTTAATTGCTCAACAGTAATTTGTTCACCCACCGTAAAATACTTATGCTCTTGAGAGAAGCCACTAGTGAAATCTATGGCCCCGGGTCTATCTTTATCATATTAATCTTCCAACACTTTATTATTTCCTTTGCTTTTTTACTTTGCATCTTTATCACAAAAATACCCAAAATATTATCTATCATCTCTATCAAATCTCACTCTTGTAAGTGACCGTGAAGGGATTGACAACCCCTTATCGCGTTGGTTGCGAGGAGTTATTTGTTTTGTGCAGGTACGAGGGACTCGCGCGTAGCCTCCTACTGGATTGATACCTTGGTTCTCAAAAACTGATGGAAATACTTACGCTAGTTTGCTGTATCATCCTTTCCTCTTCAAGGAAATCCAACGCAGTGCTCAAGAGGTAGCAGTGGGGGGCGCGCCTGCCCCCTGGGCGCGTCCTTGCCTCGTGAGCCCCCTGGAGATCCACCGACCTCAACTCCAACTCCATATATTCACGTTTGGGGAGAAAAAAATCAGAGCGAAAGATTCATCGCGTTTTACGATACGGAGGTGCCACCAAGCCCTAAACTCTCTCGGGAGGGCTGATCTGGAGTCCATTCGGGGCTCTGGAGAGGGGAATCCGTCGCCATCGTCATCATCAACATCCTCCATCACCAATTTCATGATGCTCACCGCCGTGCGTGAGTAATTCCATCGTAGGCTTGCTGGACGGTGATGGGTTGGATGAGATTTATCATGTAATCGAGTTAGTTTTGTTAGGGTTTGATCCCTAGTATCCACTATGTTCTGAGATTGATGTTGCTATGACTTTGCTATGCTTAATGCTTGTCACTAGGGCCCTAGTGCCATGATTTCAGATCTGAACCTATTATTTTTTCATTAATATATGTGAGTTCTTGATCCTATCTTGCAAGTCTATGGTCACCTACTATGTGTTATGATCCGGCAACCCCGAAGTGACAATAATCGAGACCACTCCTGGTGATGACCGTAGTTTGAGGAGTTCATGTATTCACTATATGTTAATGCTTTGGTCCGGTACTCTGTTAAAAGGAGGCCTTAGTATCCCTTAGTTTCCGTTAGGACCCCGCTGCCACGGGAGGGTAGGACAAAAGATGTCATGCAAGTTCTTTTCCATAAGCACGTATGACTATATTCGGAATACATGCCTACATTACATTGCTGAATTGGAGCTAGTTCTGTGTCACCTATGTTATGATTGTTACATGATGAACCGCATCCGGCATAATTTTCCATCACTGATGCAATGCCTACGAGCTTTTCACATACTGTTCTCCGCTTATTTACTTTTCTGATCCTTTTTATGGCTATGAATCTAAAACTGTTGTGGCACATCTTACTAAATTAAATGATATAGCCACCCTGTTCACGAATGATGAGAAAACTTGATACTATTATATCTTTAAAATATTTTCGTTCTCATTAAAGGGTGATGCTAAGATATGGTTTAACTGTCTTGATCCTGGTTGTGTGCGTAGTCCCCAGGATATGATTTCTTACTTCTCTGCTAAATATTTCCCCGCTCATAAGAAACAAGCTGCTTTAAGGGAAATATATAATTTTGTGCAAATTGAAGAAGAGAGTCTCACACAAGCTTGGGGGAGGCTTCTCCAATTACTTAATGCTTTGCCTGATCATCCTCTCAAGAAAAATGAAATACTTGATATCTTTTACAATGGACTAACCGATGCTTCCAGACACCACCTGGATAGTTGTGTTGGTTCTGTTTTCAGGGAAAGAACACTAGATGAAGCTGAAATTCTATTGAATAATATGTTGACTAATGAAAATAATTGGACACTTCCTGAGCCAACTCCTGAGCCTATTCCTAAACCAACTCCGAAGAAAAGGGGTGTTCTATTTCTCAGTCCTGAAGATATGCAAGAGGCAAAGAAATCTATGGAAGAAAAGGGTATTAAAGTTGAAGATGTTAAGAATTTACCTCCTATTGAAGAAATACATGGTTTTAATTCATCACCTATTGAAGAAACACATGGTCTTGATAACCCGACACAGGTAGTAAAGGTAAATTCTCTCTATATATTTGATGAAGGTAATATTCCTCGTTATAAGTCTGCTATCCAATGCTTAGATGAGTTTGATAATTTTATTGTCAAACAAGAAAACTTTAATTCTTATGTTGGTACACAATTAAAACACAATGCTTATATGATTGAACACTTGGGTGATTATATGTGTAGAGTTAAATGTGAACTTAAACTCATTAGTAAACATGCTTCTATGGTTACCACTCAAGTAGAACAAGTACTTAAAGCTCAGAATGATTTGCTCAATGAATTGAATAGTAAGAATAATGATTTTGCTGTTAGAGTGGCTACTAGAACTGGTAAAATGACTCAGGAACCTTTGTATCCTGAAGGCCATCCTAAGATAATTGGGCAGGATTCTCAGAGAAATAATATTGATGCACCTAGTCCTTCTAAGAGGAAGAAAAAGAAAAACGCTATGACTTTGCATGCTTCTAGTGAACCTGTTGTTGACACACTGAGAATCCTAATGATATTTCTATTTCTGATGCTGAAACACAATCTGGTGATGAACATGAACCAACTGATAATGTTAATGATGATGTTCATGTTGATGCTCAACCTAGCAATGACAATGATGTAGAAATTGAACCTGCTGTTGATCTTGATAACCCACAATCAAAGAATCAACGTTATGATAAGAGAGACTTTGTTGCTAGGAAGCACGGTAAAGAAAGAGAACCATGGGTTCAGAAACCCATGACTTTTCCTCCTAAACCATCCAAAAAAAAGGATGATGAGGATTTTGAGCGCTTTGCTAAATTGATTAGACCTATCTTTTTGCGTATGCGTTTAACTGATATGCTCAAAATGAATCCTTATGCTAAGTACATGAAAGAAATTGTTACAAATAAAATAAAGATACCGAAAGCTGAAATTTCCACCATGCTTGCTAATTATACTTTTAAGGGTGGAATACCAAAGAAACTTGGAGATCCAGGAGTACCAACTATACCATGCTCCATTAAAAGAAACTATGTTAAAACTGCTTTATGTGATCTTGGAGCCGGTGTTAGTGTTATGCCTCTCTCTTTATATCATAGACTTAACTTGAATAAGTTGACACCTACTGAAATATCTTTGCAAATGGATGATAAATCAACTGCTATACCTGTCGACATTTGTGAGGATGTGCCTGTTGTAGTTGCAAATGTTACTATTTTAACAGACTTTGTTATTCTTGATATTCTCGAGGACGATAGTATGTATATTATTCTTGGAAGACCCTTTTTGAATACTACAGGGGCTGTTATTGATTGCAACAAAGGCAATGTCACTTTTCATGTTAATGGTAATGAGCATACGGTACACTTTCCAAGGAAACAACCTCAAGTTCATAGTATCAACTCTATTGGAAAATTTCCATCCATTATTTTTGGAGGTTTTGGATTTCCTCTTCCTACTGTCAAAAAGAGATATGATATTCTTATTGTTGGGGACGTGCATATCCCCGTTGAGGTAACATAGTGTTATTCGAAATTTCTCCGGTTTCATGTTATTCGAAATGAGTTTGTTAACAAGACCTGATCAACCTTGTTAGTGGATTCCTTTTGATGAGCATGAGATGGATGAAGTTAGAAAGCACAACCTTCGGTACCCTCCATTTACTTTCTGTTATTTGGAATAAATAAAGTAAAAATAGTATTTTTCTGTCTGTTTTCTGAATTATCCGTGCAATAAAAAATACCTTGAAAATAAAAGTTCTCCAAATGCCCCGAAAATGAAATATGATTTTTTCTAGAATATTTGAGAATATCTGGCACTGAGAACACAGCAGCAGGAGCAAGCACCTGGCCATGAGGGTCCAGGGTGCGCCCCTGCCTCGTGGGCCCATGGTGGCTCCCCTCCACTTATTCCTGCACCCACACACTCCTTCCTCCCCAAAAAAAATCACCATCCAGCTCAAGCACGAGTTCTAGCTCATTTTGCTGCGATTTTCGATCTGCTTGCTCAAAGCACCTCTCACAAAACTGCTTTGGGGGATTGTTCCTTGGTATGTGACTCCTCCAATGGTCCAATTATTTTTTGTTCTAGTGCTTTATTCATTGCAAATTTGTGCTGCCTAGGTGACCATGTTCTTGAGCTTGCATGTCAAATTTATATGGTTCCAAGTAGTTCTAATGCATGATATAGTCTCTAGGCACTTGTGGGAGTAGTTGCTATCAATTTTGTTGAGTTTGGTTCACTTTTATTTGAAGATACTAAAAATTTCAGAAAGTTTCAGAAAATGATGAAGAGATTTTTGAGGGGCTCTTCGAGCCGAAGCTCGAAGGATAAGCAAAGTGAAGAAGAAGAGAGGCCCAAATATAATCTGCCTCGCATCGCGGAAGTTTGGCCGTGTGAATGGCCTTGTGTTGATTTCTTGAGAGCAGCCGAGATTTATGATGATTTTTATGAATTGGCTGAGAATGCAGGCCTCACTGACTTCCTCCGTGACCAACGCGAACAGTATCTCTTACTCACTAATTTGTGCAAAATTTTCATTTCCATTCTAGGATGTCACCACCTACGGTGGATTTTTATTTATATGATGAGTATAAGGAGATGACCCTTCGTGAATTTTGTGAGGTTTGCAAGTTGCCGTTTTCAGGCATCATAGAGGAACCACATCGTGACGATGTGGAAGGGTTTATTGATACCATTGCTGTAGGGGAAACGAGGAAGGTTTCCGACGCATGAATTACTAGCATACACTTTCCTGTTCTACGTTACTTTGCTATATTTGCTAGTAGATGCTTAATTGGTCGTGGAAACTGTGGCAAACTAAGTGCCCCTAACATTGTTATTTTGTTCCATGCCTTGTTTCGTGATGACACATTTAGTATGGGGTTGCAAAGCGATTAAATCTTAACTGTACCAAGGGCCCTACCTTGGGAGGCATCTTCGCCTCGTGCCTCGCTGCATACTATAGCATACCTATTAGGCATTATGAGAAAGAAGAAAAGTTGCTGCCTCCTGTTTATCTAGATTATAAGAGTATGGTAGCGCATGATTTTATTGTTAAGAATAGGGAAAAGGAGCTTAAGTACAAACTGTTATTTGATAAAAATCACCCTGAGACTATTACCTTGCCTGCTCCTTCCCTGTTTGACTTATCTGCAGGCAAGTATCTTGTTCCGCTGGCGGCCATCCACGCCTACCAGAACCCTACATCAGCTACAGAGCCAGAGCCGGAACCACAATTTGATCCTCCACGACAATCTGATTACTAGTGCGATCCGGAGGTGATTGCCAACCAGTGGCAATCCGAGGCTTCTTCTCAGTACGACCCCAACTATAACTTTGGATATCCGCCAGGCCAGCCGTGGCAATAGACTAACTTAGGCCAAAAGCCTAAGCTTGGGGGAGTACGTATTTCTCACCGACATTACATTTATGTTCACACACTCATTGCTAGTTGTCGATGCTCATACTTTTTCACTGTAATATCCATGCTAGTTTATTTTCCTTTTTATGCTTTCTTCTTGTGTGTTTGAAAAACCTTAAAAAAACCAAAAAATTAGTAGTAGCTTTTAGCTAGTTTACTTTTCTTGCTGTAGTAGTAATAATTAAAATAAAACCCAAAAATATTTCTTGTTCTTCTTTTGCTTGTTGGGAGCTTTCCCGTGTACATAGTTTTATTTCTTTTCTTTTCTTTTCTTTGGGGGTCGATAGGAGAAGACCATAATAAATTTTTTGAAGTGGCTCTTATATGCATTATTATTGATTTAACCAAGAGCCCATATTGCCTTGTCTTCTCCTGTTTATTGAATGCTTGCAGATTCCAGCTTAGTCCAATGCACGTGCACCATTATTATTATTCACATCATTCGGTCGTGCAAGTGAAAGGCAATTATGACGATTTATGATGGACTGATTGAGATGAGAGAAGCTGGTATGAACTCGACCTCTCTTGTTTTTATAAATATGATTAGTTCATGTCAGGACCGGATTTTCGGGATATAATTTCCCAGAAAATGGCCCTTATGCTCATCAGCCCCAGGATTACTGTTAGCTGATGAGGCACCAACTTGATACAGAAATTCCAAGCAAAGTACATAATATGTAGTACAAGACCATTCTGGCCTATGAGTACAACAATTCCAAGCCAGAATGCCAATGGCATCTAGGCAACTCTTGGGGTGGCCCAAATTTCCAGATCAAAGTCTCTTTAGATGATACAGAGGGTGGCGAGGTTAGTTTGCCAAAAGCTCAAACTTGTTAGTGTAAGTTTTGCCAAACTTCAGTTTTGGACAGAAAGAAAAAGGCCTCATTGCATGCACTTAAAATCCTCCAATGGGTCCACTCTCCTGGACTTAAGTGTTTTGTATGGAGGTCTACATGTAGGAAAAAGAATCATGGGTAAAAGAGCAAGATAAAATGGGGTTGCAGTACAAACCACCAAGATGGATCAGAATGAAAAAGAGGTTGATTCACTCAATTTTTTCAAAGGACATCAAAGGGTTTTTGCATAAAGTTGAATAATATACTCCCATGAACATCCCATAATTTTGGTGGAGGCTAGAAATAAATATTTAAATGGGTTGTAGTGCAAAATTGCCCACTGGACCAGATTTGAAAACTTGGTGTACAGCTCAAAATATTAAATGAATGAAATACATTTTTGCATAAAAGTGATTTAGAAACATCACATGACATCTCCAATTTTTGGTGAAAATATTAAATAAATTTATCAAGTGGTTGTAGTTCAAAAAAGGGCTCCAAAACTATTGGAAAATCATTTTAAGGAATAAAGCTCAGAGAGAATTAATTATGCAATTAAATTCCACTGATAATAGAAATGTTTTTCCTGAAATGGCAAACAAGTCCAATAACATATTTGGAAAGTTTTTCATTTGAGGTAAAAACTCCATAATAATAAGGAAAAGAATGGCTCTGAAATCCATAGAAAAGTCCAGAAAATAAAAGTTCAAATTTCCTGGCAAAATTTTAATTAATAAAACAAGGAAAATTTTTTGGGGTGTCACAACACTACCCCCCTTAAGAAAAAATCTTGTCCTCAAGATTTGTTAAGAGCTGTTTAAAAAAAAAGATACTCCCATTAGTTGAAACCGAGAGTTTACTCATAGCGCAAACTTAGGGTACAATCATAAGCTGCAACACACAAATAAACATGGCTATGACATTTACAATGGAAATGGTAAAAGGATAGGATCCCGAGAAAACGCCTTTGGTACCGGGGCACACTCTTCTTCTATCGGGGGAAGCGGGTTGACCAGTCGATGAACGCGTCTCTCCTGGTCGGACCTCAGTGGTCTGCCGATGGCGATCTGAGAATTTAAATCAGCGAGGCTCTAGAGATAACCCATTACTCGCTGGGTCAAACGCTCTTGCGCGATGACATATTGGACAAGGTTGGCCAGTACTGGGTCTCTCTCAATTCGTCCACCGGGAAAAGATGTCACTTCCCCAGGTGCTGCATGGCTCGGAAAGTAGTAATACCCTCGTTCGCTGGCTTAGGGTACCACGAATTGAAGGCGAACAATCGCTTCGTGTGCAGCTGCTTCTATGGCCATTTGCGGAGTCGGCATGGATTTCCCCAGGAAGGAGACTTCCGTGGGGTCTTGATTTGAGTTTACGGGAGGGATCTGCACTACTGCCCAATATTTCGAGGTGTATGAGGTGATTCTTGATTTGAGCAGCTCGTATTGGGGTGGCCGGGTAGAACCCATGGTACTGCAGGTAAAGTCCCACAATATTTTAACAAAGCTACCCGGGGTTGCATCAGGGGTTCTCAGATAAATGCTAGGGCTCGGCATGGCAAGAAAAGGTGGTGATGGTTGTGCACAAGGTGAGGGGGTACTCAGCAAGGTCAGAGGTGGCCATTTATATAGCCTCCAGGCTGGGTTATTTACCGCGGTGAAGGGCAACTGGTTTGTTGGTTCTGCTCTCATGGGGTCGGGGTCAAAGCCATAGATACACACATCTCGCCAAAGCGACGTATTATCGTGGGTGTCGTTTGTTTTTGGTAGCTACGCCCGAAATAAAAAAAAGCAACCGCATATCAACACCTCTATTATTTAAATTAGGAGCGCACATGCAGACAACATTGCGGGGATACAAGATCACACAACTACAGGTTGTGGACAAACTGAGACTCGGTACTACTCGAGTTACTTAGTCCACCAGGTTTATATCTAAGCGGGCGTGTCTTGTGGATGTCGAGGCTTCTCCAATGGCCTCACCGTCAGGGTTAGCTGGAGGGGGTTGAGGAACTGCAGGGTCGGGGTAGTGATGATGACCATCACGGGGATTGTTGGCCACAATCTCGTTGGAGTGTGTTCCCAAAAGGCGACGGAGCACTTCTGGGGTCATCAAAGCACCTTGGTTGATGGCTGGGGCTGACCTCAAGGTCTCGATCGATTATCGGAACAGCACGACCGGGTTGTCAGCATCGGGCCCATCTTCTCTTATTGCCGGGGCTCGGAAGATCAGTTCTCCGTGAGCTGCGATCAGATCAAGGGTGATTTGATCGAACGGTCCCTCTAGTGCACTTACATAGCGCACCATATGCAATAATGCAGGATCCGTCTCGTGGTCTCCGTTGGCAACTTGGGGTGGTCTACCATACCCGTCACGGCTGGGGTATTAGTAGAAGGAGCGACAGTTAACTCTGGGCGACAAGTGCCGGAGTTGAACTATAGCTTCTCGAGCAGCTAGTTGGATGGCTTGTGGCTCAAAGGAAGTTGTCCTTCCGGTGAACCTGTAGGGGCGTTCTGGCGATAGACCCCTACCATAGACGTGCACAGTGGCCCAAAATTGACGGCTCTCACCTCTCATGGACCCTTGGTACACAACATATTCTGGGGTCTCTTCTAATGCAAAGGCACGACAAGTGAGGTTTGCTAGCACGGTCACAAAACCTCCAAGGTTGGTTGCTGTGGTCTCATTGTGAACAATGGGTCCTGGCATTTGGATTGGTTTGGGGTAGAGGCTGTGCTGTGCTGGGTCGAGACTAGCGTGCCCTTTTTATAGAAAAAAGGGGACGGAGTCTTCCTTCGCACGCTTGCGAAAAAGACTATTTAGGGGCCGGTCACTGGCGCGTGATCGACTGGCTAGGCTGATAGGTTGGGCACCGACTGCCAAAAAGGTGGCGGGTCACTGTGTGGCTATCTTACATGAGAAGCTTGGCCGGGGTTTGGTTAAGGTCTGGTGGGTTGGTTTACCTAGGTTTTTCGACCTGGCTAAGATAGGATTAGCCAATGGTTAGCCTGGCTCTGATACCAAGTTTGTCAGGACCGGATTTTCGGGATATAATTTTCCAGAAAATGGCCCTTGTGCTCATCATCCCCAGGATCACTGTTAGCTGATGAGGCACCAACTTGATACAGAAATTCCAAGAAAAGTACATAATATGTAGTACAAGACCATTCTGGCCTATGAGTACAACAATTGGTTTCTAGTGGTTGATGGCGGAAGTGGTTTGCGGATCATCAGCGTCTATGGGACTCCATTTCCCACATGAACAGCTGACCAGGATAACTCCTATCTTCGCGAGGCTGCTAACACCATTTCGTAGGTTCCGGGGCTGTCATCACAACGCTCCTCTCCACGTAGGAAATCTGGCCAAGACAATAGCCAGGGACAAGCGTGTGAGTACTTTGAATGTACTCACAAACATTAAGAACACATGTATAATATAGCCATTGATAATCATGCTTTAAAATATTCTATGATCACTTCGTCAGTTATGAAATAAGGTTCATGATGCACGCAAGTAGATCATTTAAATAAAGGGACATTTACATCTATGCCCTTAACTCGAACCCACTACTCAGTTTTGCCCATAATTTTTAGGTATGCTCAGTTTTGCCCCTCCGCCGTTAGTTTCACTTATAGAAATGCCCTTCTCTGCCGTTACCGTCCGGTCAAAGGTCTTTGACCGTCCTGAAAAAATAGCAAAAGAATCAAAAAAATATGAAATTTGGTGGGATCGAAGATAGTCATGTCCGCAAGGCGCGTGCACATTTTCATGCCGTTCGGACACTCCGGGAGCTCGTGTCAAAGGAAAACATAAATTTTTACGCATGCGAGTAGTAAATTCAAAAAAAATAGAAAAAAAATCAAAAAAAAATGAAAGTTCGTGGGACTGAAGATATTCAGGTTCGCAAGATGTGTGCACGTTTTTGTTGTGTTTGGAGATCGTAGGAGCTCGTGGAGAAAAAAAACAAATCTTAGCTCAAAAAAACTTTGAAAAAATGCAGTATTTTGTTTTTTTCTCTAGAGCGCCTCGTACGTCATTTGATCACCAAAACTTGCAAGCACCTTGTGCACTCAAGCCTCTTTGACGCCAAATAAATTCATTTTTTTGAACTTTTTTGCTATTTTTTTCGAATTTACTGTTCATATGCATAAATTATTATTTTTTTCCTTTGCCACGAGCTCCCAGAGTGTCCAACCAACACAAAATTGTGCACGCACCTTTCGGACATGACTATCTTTGGTCCCACCAAATTTCATATTTTTTTGATTTTTTTGCTATTTTTTTGGATGGTCAAAGTACTTTGACCGGACGGTAACGGCGCAAAAGGGCATTTCTATAAGTGACACTAACGACGGAGGGTCAAAACTGAGCATACCTAAAAATTAGGGGCAAAACTGAGTAGTGGGTTCGAGTTAGGGGCAGAACTGGAATTGGCCCTTAAATAAAACATGAGTAAACAATCAGGGAGTAGAAATGAAAAGCACCGATCGGGTGTCTGAAGCGACGCCTCGAAAGGATAGTAATATGAAGCGTGCCTCAGTCGGGCGTCTGAGCGACACCACATAAAGGGCTTATAAGTAAATGAAATAACAAGCATGCCACGGTCGGGCGTCTGTGCGACACCACATAAAGGGCTTATAAGTAAATGAAATAACAAACATGCCACAGTCAGGCGTCTAAGCGATGCCACATAAAGGGCTTATATGTAAAAATAATCACAGTGAATATCCAGGAGGTAGAACCGTCCCAGGGATACTCAATAATTCAAATAACATAATTGGTTAGTCCATAATAATAATAATCATAGTCATCATACGTCACAAGTCATAATCAATGTCCTGATTTAGTAGTTTCTCCTCCGAAGACCGACACTTGACCCATCCCAGACTGTAGTCCTTAACCATGGACATGGCTATTCGAATAGATTTAATCTCCGTAGAGGGTGTACTCTTTATCCACTAGCAACGGATTTCCTTTAGTCCATCGGGACTAATTCCGTCTACGGTCTTTCATTCGAAAACACACCTAACCGCACACACCAGCCTAACTTACCGATGTCTGGAATCACCCTTGACACCTGTTAAGCAAAACTCTAAGTGGGGAGGCTACAACCTCGACTAGCATGGGATCACAAAATTTATATCGCGCGCAAACTAGGGGAGATACCCCTTCGGCTACAACCGAAACACCCATGCCCCCGGACCAGGTGGCATGCTTACCGGATGCAGCCGGTATCTTCCACCATGGCCTCTCTGTACGGTGTGTGCTAGAAAGGGGTTGACAACTTACTGAACCATACCCTACCTATGGCAGGGACAAGTGGTAGTACGAAATAAGTATGGGGGTTACCGGAACAAGACTCGATCTATGGTCGACTCAGGAGGCTTAGGTATTCCCTGCATGATTAGCATAACAAATATATTTCACTCCGACAGACAGAATCACCACTCAGCATACCTCATCATGCCATACCGGACACAACTATCTCGACGAGGAACTAGAGACAAGCATCGTGTCTACCCAAGGCAGAGGCTTTCCCGGTTTCCTTCCGGTAGGCATGAAGGCTATATGAGGGTGTCTGCTGTCACGACATATCAATGTTCAAAAGAACGGTATCATTAACATGCACTCACGAGTAGGATCATATCACCCTAATCAATAACGGAAATTTCAAGACATGGTGGTGTTGTAACCAATTTAAAACAACACACGGCAATATTATGCCCGGGTTCAGAATGCTTGCCTTCAAGGTGTGGAGAGGTGAGGTGTTCTCCAAAACTTTTGAAAGTTTTCTTCTCTCTCCAAAAATCCTATTTAAGAAAATTGAAAACAACACATACTTTCAAAACAGTACAAAAAAGTTTCTTGGAAAATTTTGAAATAAATATGAAAATAAACTAGACAATATTTGAGAAACAACATAAAAGAATCAAGTCATTTGGATTTATATTTTAAAAGTTATAGCCAGTCAAAGTTTAGTCAATTCTGTTTTTTAAAATAAAACTGAAAAAGGGAAAATGTTTCGGGCAGAATATGTCTTCAAAGTAGAGGAGACGTACTCGGGGGTTTGCGCTTCCACTTACGCCAGCGTGGACTCGATCGGGGTCGCTGACAGTGGGTCCAGGGGGCCCACTGGTCAGGTTTGACCGGTCGCCCTGCCTTCATCCTCCTCTGGCCGAACAGAGGCGGGGGCTCCGGCGATGAACGCCGGCGAACGGCGGCTCCCCGCGGGCTCCAGAGGGTCGGGATGGATCCGCAAGACCGGGGCGGTCCTCCCGGTGGTCGTTGGGTCGGCGGGGGTGGAGGGAATCGCCGGCGACGAGCTCCGCCGCGGAGGAAGTGTCGGGTGAAATTGGGGTTCTGTGACGCGGTGGCTCTGGGTTGCGTTTTGAGGGGTTGGGCAGCTCCGCGAGGTTGAGGGGAGTCGAGTGGTGGCGCTAGATGGACGGGAGGGGCTCGTGTTGTGATTGAATGGACCGGAGGGCGGCGGCGGCTGTACTGGCCGGAGATGGGGAAGAAGACCTTCCCTGGTCTGCTACGGGGTGCTAGGTGGGGTGGCTTGAGGTCGCCTGAGGTTTCGGAGAGGCTCGGGCTCCTTATGTAGGCGGTTGAGGTCGGCTGCGGCGATGGCCGTGGATAAGAACATCGGCGACCGTCATTCTGTAGGGGCAGGGCGACGTGGCGGCGACGAGCGCTAGCGGACGGCCTTGCGGATGAGGTCGGGCTGTTGCACGAGCGAGCTGGCGCGCTGGTGTGGTTCGGGCGGCGCCGTCCACGGCAGAGCCCTGCTACGGCCGTCAGCGGCTAGTGTCGGTGGCGCTGTGGGGCGCCAGGAGGAGGGGTCCAAGCGGCTCCACGGTGAAGGAGGAGTCGGGGCGCTGGCTGCGAGTAGGGAGAGGCCAGAGCAGGCGCGAGGAGGCAGCCGTGCAACGCGGCGGCTCGGGCGCCCGCACGTGCAAAACGCGCGCTCTGGGCGCGCCCAGAGCATGCACACGACATGCTCGACCAAATACCAGGGCATTCTAGAGTGCTCGAGCGAGGCTGGCAAATAGCAGACCTAGGTTAGGAGTAGCTAGGAGTTTAGTGGACAAGCCTGTTGGGTCAGAGGATCAAGTTCACAATGCAAACCAAAAACTCATGCCCAATCTGTCCATGCACTCAAGGTGTTTGCCAGAATGCCAATGGCATCTAGGCAACTCCTGGGGTGGCCCAAATTTCCAGATCAAAGTATCTTTAGATGATATAGAGGGTGGCGAGGTTAGTTTGCCAAAAGCTCAAACTTGTTAGTGTAAGTTTTGCCAAACTTCAGTTTTGGACAGAAAGAAAAAGGCCTCATTGCATGCACTTAAAATCCTCCAATGGGTCCACTCTCCCGGACTTAAGGGTTTTGTATGCAGGTCTAAATGTAGGAAAAAGAATCATGGGTAAAAGAGCAAGATAAAATGGGGTTGCAGTACAAACCACCAAGATGGATCAGAATGAAAAAGAGGTTGATTCACTCAATTTTTTCGAAGGACATCAAAGGGTTTTTGCATAAAGTTGAATAATATACTCCCATGAACATCCCATAATTTCGGTGGAGGCTAGAAAGAAATATTTAAATGGGTTGTAGTGCAAAATTGCCCACTGGACCAGATTTGAAAAATTGGTGTAGAGCTCAAAATATTAAATGAATGAAATACATTTTTGCATAAAAGTGATTTAAAAACATCACATGACATCTCCAAATTTTGGTGAAAATATTAAAGAAATTTATCAAGTGGTTGTAGTTCAAAAAAGGGCTCCAAAACTAATGGAAAATCATTTTAAGGAATAAAGCTCAGAGAGAATTAATTATGCAATTAAATTCCACTGATAATAGAAATGTTTTTCCTGAAAGGGAAAACAAGTCCAATAACATATTTGGAAAGTTTTTCATTTGAGGTAAAAACTCCATAATAATAAGGAAAAGAATGGCTCTGAAATCCACAGAAAAGTCCAGAAAATAAAAGTTTAAATATCCTGGCAAAATTTTAATTAATAAAACAAGGAAATTTTTTTGGGGTGTCACAACACTACCCCCCTTAAGAAAAAATTTCATCCTCGAGATTTGTTAAGAGCTGTTTAAAAAAAAAAGATACTCCCATTAGTTGAAACCGAGAGTTTACTCATAGCACAAACTTAGGGTACAATCATAAGCTGCAACACACAAATAAACATGGCTATGACGTTTACAATGGAAATGGTAAAAGGATAGGATCCCGAGAAAATGCCTCTGGTACTGGGGCACACTCTTCTTCTATCGGGGGAAGCGGGTTGACCAGTCGATGAACGCGTCTCTCCTGGTCGGGCCTCATGTTGGGGAACGTAGTAATTTCAAAAAATTTCCTATGCACATGCAAGATCATGGTGATGCATAGCAACGAGGGGAGAGTGTGATCTACGTACCCTTGTAGATCGACAACGGAAGCGTTTGGTTGGTAGTCGTACGTCTTCCCACGGCCTGACCGATCAAGCACCGAAACTACGGCACCTCCGAGTTCTAGCACACGTTCAGCTCGATGACGATCCCCGGACTCCGATCCAGCAAAGTGTCGGGGAAGAGTTCTGTCAGCACGACGGCGTGGTGACGATCTTGATGTACTACCATCGCAGGGCTTTGCCTAAGCACCTCTACAATATTATCGAGGACTATGGTGGAAGGGGGTACCGCACACGCTAAGAATATGATCACGTGGATCAACTTGTGTCTCTGGGGTTCCCCTGCCTCCGTATATAAAGGATCAAGGGGGGGGGTGCGGCCGGCCTAGGAGAGGCGCGCCAGGAGGAGTCCTACTCCCTCTGGGAGTAGGATTCCCCCCCAATCCTAGTTGGAATAGGATTCGCGGAGGGGGGAAAAGAGAGAGGGGGGCCGGCCCCCTCTCCTTGTCCTATTCGGACCAAGGGAGGGGAGGGGCGCGGCCCATCTTGGGCTGCCCCTTCTCTTTTCCACTAAGGCCCACTATGGCCCATATAGCTCCCGGGGGGTTCCGGTAACCTCCCGGTACTCCGGTAAAATCCCGATTTCACCCGGAACACTTCCGATAGTCCAAACATAGGCTTCCAATATATCAATCTTATGTCTCGACCATTTCGAGACTCCTCGTCATGTCCGTGATCACATCCGGGACTCCGAACAACCTTCGGTACATCAAAATGCATAAACTCATAATGTAACTGTCATCGTAACCTTAAGCGTGCGGACCCTACGGGTTCGAGAACAATGTAGACATGACCGAGACATGTCTCCGGTCAATAACCAATAGCGGAACCTGGATGCTCATATTGGCTCCTACATATTCTACGAAGATCTTTATCGGTCAGACCGCATAACAAACGTTGTTCCCTTTGTCATCGGTATGTTACTTGCCCGAGATTCGATCGTTGGTATCTCAATACCTAGTTCAATCTCGTTACCGGCAAGTCTCTTTACTCGTTTCATAATACATCATCTCGCAAACTAACTCATGTTGCAATGCTTGCAAGGCCTTATGTGATGTGCATTACCGAGAGGGCAGGAGATACCTCTCCGACAATTCGGAGTGACAAATCCCTAATCTCGAAATAACGCCAACCCAACAATCTACTTTGGAGACACCTTGTAGAGCTCCTTTATAATCACCCAGTTACGTTGTGACGTTTGGTAGCACACAAAGTGTTCCTCGGTAAACGGGTTGCATAATCTCATAGTCATAGGAACCATGTATAAGTCATGAAGAAAGCAAGTCAATCAGATCATTCACTTAATGATGTGATCCCGTTAATCAAATAACAACTCCTTGTTCATGGTTAGGAAACATAACCATCTTTGATTAACGAGCTAGTCAAGTAGAGGCATACTAGTGACACTCTGTTTCTCTATGTATTCACACATGTATTATGTTTCCGGTTAATACAATTCTAGCATGAATAATAAACATTTATCATGATATAAGGAAATAAATAATAACTTTATTATTGCCTCTAGGGCATATTTCCTTCAGTCTCCCACTTGCACTAGAGTCAATAATCTAGATTACACAATAATGATTCTAACACCCATGGAGCCTTGGTGCTGATCATGTTTTGCTCGTGGAAGAGGCTTAGTCAATGGGCCTGCAACATTCAGATCCGTATGTATCTTGCAAATATCTATGTCTCCCACCTGGACTAGATCTCGGATGGAATTGAAGCGTCTCTTGATGTGCTTGGTTCTCTTGTGAAATCTGGATTCCTTTGCCAAGGCAATTGCACCAGTATTGTCACAAAAGATTTTCATTGGACCCGATGCACTAGGTATGACACCTAGATCGGATATGAACTCCTTCATCTAGACTCCTTCATTTGCTGCTTCCGAAGCAGCTATGTATTCCGCTTCACACGTGGATCCTGCCACGACGCTTTGTTTAGAACTGCACCAACTGACAGCTCCACCTTTTAATGTAAACACGTATCCGGTTTGCGATTTGGAATCGTCTGGATCAGTGTCAAAGCTTGCATCAACGTAACCTTTTACGATGAGCTCTTTGTCACCTCCATATATGAGAAACATACCCTTAGTCCTTTTCAGGTATTTCAGGATGTTCTTGACCACTGTCCAGTGATCCACTCCTGGATTACTTTGGTACCTTCCTGCTAGACTTATAGCAAGGCATACATCAGGTCTGGTACACAGCATTGCATACATGATAGAGCCTATGGCTGAAGCATAGGGAACATCTTTCATTTTCTCTCTATCCTCTGCAGTGGTCGGGCATTGAGTTTTACTCAACTTCACACCTTGTAACACAGGCAAGAACCCTTTCTTTGCTTGATCCATTTTGAACTTCTTCAAAACTTTGTCAAGGTATGTGCTTTGTGAAAGTCCAATTAAGCGTCTTGATCTATCTCTATAGATCTTAATGCCTAATATGTAAGCAGCTTCACCGAGGTCTTTCATTGAAAAACTCTTATTCAAGTATCCCTTTATGCTATCCAGAAATTCTATATCATTTCCAATTAGTAATATGTCATCTACATATAATATCAGAAATGCTATAGAGCTCCCACTCACTTTCTTGTAAATACAGGATTCTCCAAAAGTCTGTATAAAACCAAATGCTTTGATCACACTATCAAAGTGTTTATTCCAACTCCGAGAGGCTTTCACCAGTCCATAAATGGATCGCTGGAGCTTGCACACTTTGTTAGCTCCCTTTGGATCAACAAAACCTTCTGGTTGTATCATATACAACTCTTCTTCCAGAAATCCATTCAGGAATGCAGTTTTGACATCCATCTGCCAAATTTCATAATCATAAAATGCGGCAATCGCTAACATGATTCGGACAGACTTAAGCATCGCTACGGGTGAGAAGGTCTCATCGTAGTCAATCCCTTGAACTTGCCGAAAACCTTTTGCGACAAGTCGAGCTTTGTAGACAGTAATATTACCGCCAGCGTCAGTCTTCTTCTTGAAGATCCATTTATTCTCAATTGTTTGCCGATCATCGGGCAAGTCAACCAAAGTCCATACTTCATTCTCATACATGGATCCCATCTCAGATTTCATGGCTTCAAGCCATTTTGCGGAATCTGGGCTCACCATCGCTTCTTCATAGTTCGTAGGTTCATCATGATCTAGTAGCATGACTTGCAGAACAGGATTACCGTACCACTCTGGTGCGGATCTTACTCTGGTTGATCTATGAGGTTCAGTAGTATCTTGTTCTGAAGTTTCATGATCATCATCATTAGCTTCCTCACTAACTGGTGTAGGTGTCACAGAAACAGTTTTCTGTGATGCACTACTTTCCAATAAGGGAGCAGGTACAGTTACCTCGTCAAGTTCTACTTTCCTCCCACTCACTTCTTTCGAGAGAAATTCCTTCTCTAGAAAGTTTCCGAACTTAGCAATAAAAGTCTTGCCTTCGGATCTGTGATAGAAGGTGTATCCAATAGTCTCCTTTGGATATCCTATGAAGACACATTTCTCCGATTTGGGTTCGAGCTTATCAGGTTGAAGCTTTTTCACATAAGCATCGCAGCCCCAAACTTTCAGAAATGACAACTTTGGTTTCTTGCCAAACCACAGTTCATAAGGCGTCGTCTCAACGGATTTTGATGGTGCCCTATTTAACGTGAATGCGGCCGTCTCTAGAGCGTATCCCCAAAACGATAGCGGTAAATCAGTAAGAGACATCATAGATCGCACCATATCTAGTAAAGTACGATTACGACGTTCGGACACACCATTGCGCTGTGGTGTTCCGGGTGGCGTGAGTTGCGAAACTATTCCACAATTTTTCAAATGTACACCAAACTCGTAACTCAAATATTCTCCTCCATGATCAGATCGTAGGAATTTTATTTTCTTGTTACGATGATTTTCTACTTCACTCTGAAATTCTTTGAACTTTTCAAATGTTTCAGACTTGTGTTTCATTAAGTAGATATACCCATATCTGCTTAAGTCATCTGTGAAGGTGAGAAAATAACGATATCCGCCACGAGCCTCAATATTCATCGGACCACATACATATGTATGTATGATTTCCAACAAATCTGTTGCTCTCTCCATAGTACCGGAGAACGGTGTTTTAGTCATCTTGCCCATGAGGCATGGTTCACAAGTACCAAGTGATTCATAATCAAGTGGTTCCAAAAGTCCATCAGTATGGAGTTTCTTCATGCGCTTTACACCGATATGACCTAAACGGCAGTGCCACAAATAGGTTGCACTATCATTATCAACTCTGCATCTTTTGGCTTCAACATTATGAATATGTGTGTCACTACTATTGAGATTCAATAAGAATAGACCACTTCTTCAAGGGTGCATGACCATAAAAGATATTACTCATATAAATAGAACAACCATTATTCTCTGATTTAAATGAATAACCGTCTCACATCATACAAGATCCAGATATAATGTTCATGCTTAACGCTGGCACCAAATAACAATTATTTAG
Source organism: Triticum urartu (assembly GCF_003073215.2). Lineage (NCBI taxonomy): Eukaryota > Viridiplantae > Streptophyta > Magnoliopsida > Poales > Poaceae > Triticum > Triticum urartu. Next base: position 90,151,716 of record NC_053023.1, on the reverse strand, counting down.
GTCTAATATTAATCCCGAAGGTAGATGTAGAGGTAGCGTGCCGACTGCGATCACATCGACTTTGGAATCGTTTCCCACGAGCATCGTCACCTCGTCCTTAGCCAATCTTCGTTTAATCCGTAGTCCCTGTTTTGAGTTGCAAATATTAGCAGCAGAACCAGTATCAAATACCCAGGTGCTACTGCGAGCATTAGTAAGGTACACATCAATAACATGTATATCACATATACCTTTGTTCACCTTGCCATCCTTCTTATCCGCCAAATACTTGGGGCAGTTCCGCTTCCAGTGACCAGTCTGCTTGCAGTAGAAGCACTCAATTTCAGGCTTAGGTCCAGGTTTGGGTTTCTTCTCTTGAGTAGCAACTTGCTTGCCGTTCTTTTTGAAGTTCCCCTTCTTCTTCCCTTTGCCCTTTTTCTTGAAACTAGTGGTCTTGTTGACCATCAACACTTGATGCTCCTTCTTGATTTCTACCTCCGCAGCTTTCAGCATTGCGAAGAGCTTGGGAATAGTCTTATTCATCCCTTGCATATTATAGTTCATCACGAAGCTCTTGTAGCTTGGTGGCAGTGATTGGAGAATTCTGTCAATGACGCAATCATCTGGAAGATTAACTCCCAATTGAATCAAGTGATTATTATACCCAGACATTTTGAGTATATGCTCACTGACAGAACTGTTCTCCTCCATCTTGCAGCTATAAAACTTATTGGAGACTTCATATCTCTCAATCCAGGCATTTGCTTGAAATATTAACTTCAACTCCTGGAACATCTCATATGCTCCATGACGTTCAAAACGTCGTTGAAGTCCCGATTCTAAGCCGTAAAGCATGGCACACTGAACTATTGAGTAGTCATCAGCTTTGCTTTGCCAGACGTTCATAACATCCGGTGTTGCTCCAGCAGCAGGCCTGGCACCCAGCGGTGCTTCTAGGACGTAATTCTTCTGTGCAGCAATGAGGATAATCCTCAAGTTACGGACCCAGTCCGTGTAATTGCTACCATCATCTTTCAACTTTGCTTTCTCAAGGAACGCATTAAAATTCAATGGAACAACAGCACGAGCCATCTATCTACAATCAAGCATAAACAAGCAAGATACTTATTAGGTACTAAGTTTCATGATAAATTTAAGTTCAGTTAATTTACTTAAAGAACTCCCACTTAGATAGACATCCCTCTAATCCTCTAAGTGATTACGTGATCCAAATCAACTAAACCATGTCCGATCATCACGTGAGATGGAGTAGTTTCATTGATGAACATTACTATGTTGATCATATCTACTATATGATTCACGCTCGACCTTTCAGTCTCCGTGTTCCGAGGCCATATCTGTATATGCTTGGCTCGTCAAGTATAACCTGAGTATTCCGCGTGTGTAACTGTTTTGCACCCGTTGTATTTGAACGTAGAGCCTATCACACCCGATCATCACGTGGTGTCTCAGCACGAAGAACTTTCGCAACGGTGCATACTCAGGGAGAACACTTCTTGATAATTAGTGAGAGATCATCTTATAATGCTACCGTCAATCAAAGCAAGATAAGATGCATAAAAGATAAACATCACATGCAATCAATAAAAGTGATATGATATGGCCATCATCATCTTGTGCTTGTGATCTCCATCTCCGAAGCACCGTCGTGATCACCATCGTCACCAGCGTGACACCTTGATCTCCATCGTAGCATCATTGTCGTCTCGCCAAGCTTGTGCTTCCACGACTATCGCTACCGCTTAGTGATAAAGTAAAGCATTACAGCGCGATTGCATTGCATACAATAAAGGGACAACCATATGGCTCCTGCTAGTTGCCAATAACTCGGTTACAAAACATGATCATCTCATACAATAAAATTGAGCATCATGTCTTGACCATATCACATCACAACATGCCCTGTAAAAACAAGTTAGACGTCCTCTACTTTGTTGTTGCAAGTTTTACGTGGCTGCTACGGGATTAAGCAAGAACCAATCTTACCTACGCATCAAAACCACAACGATAGTTTGTCAAGTTGGTGCTGTTTTAACCTTCGCAAGGACCGGGCGTAGCCACACTTGGTTCAACTAAAGTTGGAGAAACTGTCACCCGCAAGCCACCTATGTGCAAAGCACGTCGGGAGAACCGGTCTCGCGTAAGCGTACGCGTAATGTTGGTCTGGGCCGCTACGTCCAACAATACCGCCGAACCAAAGTATGACATGCTGGTAAGAAGTATGACTTATATCGCCCACAACTCACTTGTGTTCTACTCGTGCATATAACATCAACATATAAAACCTAGGCTCGGATGCCACTGTTGGGGAACGTAGTAATTTCAAAAAATTTCCTACACACACGCAAGATCATGGTGATGCATAGCAACGAGGGGAGAGTGTGATCTACGTACCCTTGTAGATCGACAACGGAAGCGTTTGGTTGATGTAGTCGTACGTCTTCACGGCCCGACCGATCAAGCACCGAAACTACGGCACCTCCGAGTTCTAGCACACGTTCAGCTCGATGATGATCCCCGGACTCCGATCCAGCAAAGTGTCGGGGAAGAGTTCCGTCAGCACGACGGCGTGGTGACGATCTTGATGTACTACCATCGCAGGGCTTCGCCTAAGCACCGCTACAATATTATCGAGGACTATGGTGGAAGGGGGCACCGCACACGGCTAAGAATATGATCACGTGGATCAACTTGTGTCTCTGGGGTTCCCCTGCCTCAGTATATAAAGGATCAAGGGGGGGGGGTGCGGCCGGCCTAGGAGAGGCGCGCCAGGAGGAGTCCTACTCCCTCTGGGAGTAGGATTCCCCCCAATCCTAGTTGGAATAGGATACGTGGAGGGGGGAAAAGAGAGAGGGGGGCCGGCCCCCTCTCCTTGTCGTATTCGGACCAAGGGAGGGGAGGGGCACGCGGCCCATCTTGGTATGCCCCTTCTCTTTTCCACTAAGGCCCACTATGGCCCATATAGCTCCCGGGGGGTTCCGGTAACCTCCCGATACTCCGGTAAAATCCCGATTTCACCCGGAACACTTTCGATATCCAAACATAGGCTTCCAATATATCAATCTTTATGTCTCGACCATTTCGAGACTCCTCGTCATGTCCGTGATCACATCCGGGACTCCGAACAACCTTCGGTACATCAAAATGCATAAACTCATAATGTAATTATCATCGTAACCTTAAGCGTGCGGACCCTACGGGTTCGAGAACAATGTAGACATGACCAAGACATGTCTCCGGCCAATAACCAATAGTGGAACTTGGATGCTCATATTGGCTCCTACATATTCTACGAAGATCTTTATCGGTCAGACCGCATAACAACATACATTGTTCCCTTTGTCATCGGTATGTTACTTGCCCGAGATTCGATCGTCGGTATCTCAATACCTAGTTCAATCTCGTTACCGGCAAGTCTCTTTACTCGTTCTGTAATACATCATCCCGCAACTAACTCATTAATTGCAATGCTTGCAAGGCTTAAGTGATGTGCATTACCGAGAGGGCCCAGAGATACCTCTCCGACAATCGGAGTGACAAATCCTAATCTCGAAGTACGCCAACCCAACATGTACCTTCGGAGACACCTGTAGAGCTCCTTTATAATCACCCAGTTACGTTGTGACGTTTGGTAGCACACAAAGTGTTCCTCTGGTAAACGGGAGTTGCATAATCTCATAGTCATAGGAACATGTATAAGTCATGAAGAAAGCAATAGCAACATACTAAACGATCGGGTGCTAAGCTAATGGAATGGGTCATGTCAATCAGATCATTCACTTAATGATGTGATCCCATTAATCAAATAACAACTCCTTGTTCATGGTTAGGAAAAATAACCATCTTTGATTAACGAGCTAGTCAAGTAGAGGCATACTAGTGACACTCTGTTTGTCTATGTATTCACACATGTATTGTGTTTCCGGTTAATACAATTCTAGCATGAATAATAAACATTTATCATGATATAAGGAAATAAATTATAACTTTATTATTGCCTCTAGAGCATATTTCCTTCACCTCAGTGGTCTGCCGATGGCGATCCGAGAATTTAAATCAGCGAGGCTCTGGAGATAACCCATTACTCGCTGGGTCAAACGCTCTTGCGCGCTGACACACTGGACAAGGTTGGCCAGTACTGGGTCTCTCTCAATTCGTCCATCGGGAAAAGATGTCACTTCCCTAGGTGCTGCACAGCTCGGAAAGTAGTAATACCCTCGTTCGCTGGCATAGGGTACCGCAAATTGAAGGCGAACAATCGCTTTGTGTGCAGCTGCTTCTATGGCCATTTGCGGAGTTGGCATGGATTTCCCCAGGAAGGAGACTTCCGTGGGGTCTTGATTTGAGTTTACGGGAGGGATGTGCACTACTGCCCAATATTTCGAGGTGGATGAGGTGATTCTCGATTTGAGCAGCTCGTATTGGGGTGGCCGGGTAGAACCCATGGTACTGCAGGTAAAGTCCCACAATATTTTAACAAAGCTACCCGGGGTTGCATCAGGGGTTCTCAGATAAATGCTAGGGCTCGGCATGGCAAGAAAAGGTGGTGAGGGTTGTGCACAAGGTGAGGGGGTACTCGGCAAGGTCAGAGGTGGCCATTTATATAGCCTCCAGGCTGGGTTATTTACCGCGGTGAAGGGCAACTGGTTTGCTGGTTCTGCTCTCATGGGGTCGGGGTCAAAGCCATAGATACACACATCTCGCCAAAGCGACGCATTACCGTGGGTGTCGTTTGTTTTTGGTAGCTATGCCCGAAATAAAAAAAGCAACCACATATCAACACCGCTATTATTTAAATTAGGAGCGCACATGCAGACAACATTGTGGGGATACAAGATCACACAACTACAGGTTGTGGACAAACTGAGACTCGGTACTATTCGAGTGACTTAGTCCACCTCGTTTATATCTAAGCGGGCGTGCCTTGTGGATGTCGAGGCTTCTCGAATGGCCTCACCGTCAGGGTTAGCTGGAGGGGGTTGAGGAACTGTAGGGTCGGGGTAGTGATGATGACCATCACGGGGATTGTTGGCCACAATCCCGTTGGAGTGTGTTCCCAAAAGCCGACGGAGCACTTCTGGGGTCATCAAAGCACCTTGGTTGATGGCTGGGGCCGACCTCAAGGTCTCGATCGGTTGTCCGAACAACACGACTGGGTTGTCGGCATCGGGCCCATCTTCTCTTCTTGCCGGGGCTCGGTGGATCAGTTTTCCGCGAGCTGCGATCAGATCAGGGGTGATTTGATCGAACAGTCCCTCTAGTGCACTTACATAGCGCACCAGATGCAATAATGCAGGATCCGTCTCGTGTTCTCCGTTGGCAACTTGGGGTGGTCTACCATACCCGTCACGGCTGGGGTAGTAGTAGAAGGAGCGACAGTTAACTCTGGGCGACAAGTGCCGGAGTTGAACTATAGCTTCTTGAGCAGCTAGTTGGATGGCTTGTGGCTCAAAGGAAGTTGTCCTTCCGGTGAACCTGTAGGGGCGTTCTGGCGATAGACCCCTACCATAGACGTGCACAGTGGCCCAAAATTGACGGCTCTCACCGCTCATGGACCCTTGGTACACAACATATTCTGGGGGCTCTTCTAATGCAAAGGCACGACGAGTGAGGTTTGCTAGCACGGTCACAAAACCTCCAAGGTTGGTTGCTGTGGTCTCATTGTGAACAATGGTCCTGGCATTTGGATTGGTTTGGGGTAGAGGCTGTGCTGTGCTGGGTCGAGACTAGCGTGCCCTTTTTATAGAAAAAGGGGACGGAGTCTTCCTTCGCACGCTTGCGAAAAAGACTATTTAGGGGCCGGTCACTGGCGCCTGATCGACTGGCTAGGCTGATAGGTTGGGCCCCGACTGCCAAAAAGGTGTCGGGTCACTGTGTGGCTATCTTACACGAGTAGCTTGGCCGGGGTTTGGTTAAGGTCTGGTGGGTTGGTTTACCTAGGTTTTTGGACCTGGCTAAGATAGGATTAGCCAATGGTCAGCCTGGCTCTGATACCAAGTTTGTCAGGACCGGATTTTCGGGATATAATTTCCCAGAAAATGGCCCTTGTGCTCATCAGCCCCAGGATTACTGTTAGCTGACGAGGCACCAACTTGATACAGAAATTCCAAGCAAAGTACATAATATGTAGTACAAGACCATTCTGGCCTATGAGTACAACAATTGGTTTCTAGTGGTTGATGGCGGAAGTGGTTTGCGGATCATCAACGTCTATGGGACTCCATTTCCCACATGAATAGCTAACCAGGATAACTCCTATCTTCGCGAGGCTGCTAACACCATTTCGTAGGTTCCGGGGCTGTCATCACAACGCTCCTCTCCACGCAGGAAATCTGGCCAAGACAATAGCCAGGGACAAGCCTGTGAGTACTTTGAATGTACTCGCAAACATTAAGAACACAGGTATAATATAGCCACTGATAATCATGCTTTAAAATATTCTATGATCACTTCGTCAGTTATGAAATAAGTTTCATGATGCACGCAAGTAGATCATTTAAATAAAACATGAGTAAACAATCAGGGTCTAGAAATGAAAAGCACCGATCGTGTGTCTGAAGCGACGCCTCGAAAGGATAGTAATATGAAGCGTGCCTCAGTCGGGCGTCTGAGCGACACCACATAAAGGGCTTATAAGTAAATGAAATAACAAGCATGCCACAGTCGGGCGTCTGTGCGACACCACATAAAGGGCTTATAAGTAAATGAAATAACAAACATGCCACAGTCGGGCGTCTGAGCGACGCCACATAAAGGGCTTATACGCACAAATAATCACAGTGAATATCCAGGAGGTGGAACCGTCCCAGGGATACTCAATAATTCAAATAACATAATTGGTTAGTCCACAATAATAATAATCATAGTCATCATACGTCACAAGTCATAATCAATGTCCTGGTTTAGTAGTTTCTCCTCCGAAGACCGACACTTGACCCATCCTAGACTGTAGTCCTTAACCATGGACACGGCTATTCGAATAGATTTAATCTCTGCAGAAGGTGTACTCTTTACCCACTAGCAACGAATTTCCTTTAGTCCATCGGGACTAATTCCGTCTACGGTCTTTCATTCGAAAACACACCTGACCACACACACCAGCCTAACTTACCGGTGTCTGGAATCACCCTTGACACCTGTTAAACAAAACTCTAAGTGGGGAGGCTACAACCTCAACTAGCATGGGATCACAAAATTTATACCGCACGCAAACTAGGGGAGCTACCCCTTCGGCTACAACCGAAACACCCATGCCCCCAGACCAGGTGGCATGCCTACCGGATGCAGCCGGTATCTTCCACCATGGCCTCTCTGTACGGTGTGTGCTAGGAAAGTGGTTGACAACTTACTGAACCGTACCCTACCTATGGCAGGGACAAGTGGTAGTACAAAACAAGTATGGGGGTTACCGGAACAAGACTCGATCTATGGTCGACTCAGGAGGCTTAGGTATTCCCTGCATGATTAGCATAACAAATATATTTCACTCCGACAGACAGAATCACCACTCAGCATACCTCATCATGCCATACCGGACACAACTATCTTGACGAGGAACTAGAGACAAGCATCGTGTCTACCCAAGACAGAGGCTTTCCCGGTTTCCTTCCGGTAGGCATGAAGGCTATATGAGGGTGTCTGCTGTCACAACATATCAATGTTCAAAAGCACGGTATCATTAACATGCACTCACGAGTAGGATCATATCACCCTAATCAATAACGGAAATTTCAAGACATGGTGGTGTTGTAACCAATTTAAAACAACACACGACAATATTATGCCCGGGTTCAGAATGCTTGCCTTCAAGGTGTGGAGAGGTGAGGTGTTCTCCAAAACTTTTGAAAGTTTTCTTCTCTCTCCAAAAATCCTATTTAAGAAAATTTGAAAACAACACATACTTTCAAAACAGTACAAAAAAGTTGCTTGGAAAATTTTGAAATAAATATGAAAATAAACTAGACAATATTTGAGAAACAACAGAAAAGAATCAAGTCATTTGGATTTATATTTTAAAAGTTATAGCCAGTCAAAGTTTAGTCAATTCTGTTTTTTAAAATAAAACTGAAAAAGGGAAAACGTTTCGGGCAGAATACGTCTTCGAAGTAGAGGAGACGTACTCAGGGGTTTGCGCTTCCACTTACGCCAGCGTGGACTCGATCGGGGTCGCTGACAGTGGGTCCAGGGGGCCCACTGGTCAGGTTTGACCGGTCGCCCCGCCTTCATCCTCCTCTGGCCGAACAGAGGCGGGGGCTCCGGCGATCAACGCCGGCGAACGGCGGCTCCCCGCGGGCTCCAGAGGGTCGGGATGGATCCACAAGACTGGTGCGGTCCTCCCGGTGGTCGTTGGGTCAGCGGGGGTGGAGGGAATCGCCGGCGACGAGCTCCGCCGCGGAGGAAGTTTCGGGTGAAATTGGGGTTCTGCGATGCGGTGGCTCTGGGTTGCGTTTTGAGGGGTTGGGCAGCTCCGCGAGGTTGAGGGGAGTCGAGTGGTGGCGCTAGATGGACGGGAGGGGCTCGGGTTGTGATTGAATGGACCGGAGGGTGGCGGCGGCTGTACTGGCCGGAGATGGGGAAGAAGACCTTCCCTGGTCAATTACCTGCTACGGGGTGCTAGGTGGGGTGGCTTGAGGTCGCCTGAGGTTTCGGAGAGGCTCGGGCTCCTTATATAGGCGGTTGAGGTCGGCTGCGGCGATGGCCGTGGATAAGAACGCCGACGACCGTCATTCTGTAGGGGCAGGGCGACATGGCGGCGACGAGCGCTAGCGGACGGCCTTGCGGATGAGGTCGGGCTGTTCCACGAGCGAGCTGGCGCGCTGATGTGGTTCGGGTGGCGCCGTCGACGGCAGAGCCCTGCTGCGGCCATCGGCAGCTAGCGTCGGTGGCGCTGTGGGGCGCCAGGAGGAGGGGTCCAAGCGGCTCTGCGGTGAGGGAGGAGTCGGGGCGCTGGCTGCGAGTGGGGAGAGGCCAGAGCAGGCGCGGGGAGGCAGCCGTGCGACACGGCGGCTCGGGCGCCCGCACGTGCAAAACGCGCGCTCTGGGCGCGCCCAAAGCATGCACACGACGTGCTCGACCAAATGCCAGGGCATTCTAGAGTGCTCGAGTGCGGCTGGCAAATAGCAGACCTAGGTTAGGAGTAGCTAGGAGTTCAGTGGACAAGCCTGTTGGGTCAGAGGATCAAGTTCACAATGCAAACCAAAAACTCATGCCCAATCTGTCCATGCACTCAAGGTGTTTGCCAGAATGCCAATGGCATCTAGGCAACTCTTGGGGTGGCCCAAATTTCCAGATCAAAGTCTCTTTAGATGACACAGAGGGTGGTGAGGTTAGTTTGCCAAAAGCTCAAACTTGTTAGTGTAAGTTTTGCCAAACTTCAGTTTTGGACAGAAAGAAAAAGGCCTCATTGCATGCACTTAAAATCCTCCAATGGGTCCACTCTCCTAGACTTAAGGGTTTTGTATGGAGGTCTACTTGTAGGAAAAAGAATCATGGGTAAAAGAGCAAGATAAAATGGGGTTGCAGTACAAACCACCAAGATGGATCAGAATGAAAAAGAGGTTGATTCACTCAATTTTTTCAAAGGACATCAAAGGGTTTTTGCATAAAGTTGAATAATATACTCCCATGAACATCCCATAATTTTGGTGGAGGCTAGAAAGAAATATTTAAATGGGTTGTAGTGCAAAATTGCCCACTGGACCAAATTTGAAAAATTGGTGTAGAGCTCAAAATATTAAATGAATGAAATACATTTTTGCATAAAAGTGATTTAAAAACATCACATGACATCTCCAAATTTTGGTGAAAATATTAAATAAATTTATCAAGTGGTTGTAGTTCAAAAAAGGGCTCCAAAACTAATGGAAAATCATTTTAAGGAATAAAGTTCAGAGAGAATTAATTATGCAATTAAATTCCACTGATAATAGAAATGTTTTTGCTGAAAGGGCAAACAAGTCCAATAACATATTTGGAAAGTTTTTCATTTGAGGTAAAAACTCCATAATAATAAGGAAAAGAATGGCTCTGAAATCCACAGAAAAGTCCAGAAAATAAAAGTTTAAATTTCCTGGCAAAATTTTAATTAATAAAACAAGGAATTTTTTTTGGGGTGTCACAGTTCATCATTCCTGATTCAACCTATTATGAATGAACATGTTTGCAATGACAATTAGAGATTATAGTTGCTTATGCCATGCTTAATTAGCTAGGAGCTTATAATGGTCTATCTTGCGTGCCAACTTGCTATAAAAATGGTTGTGATGTGGCATGATGGGGTGGTATCCTCCTTCGAATGATTTAAGTGACTTGACTTGGCACATGTTCACACATGTAGTTTAAACAAATTAACATAGCCTTCGCGATATTTATGTTCATGGTGGATTATATCCTACTCATGCTTGCACTCAATGTTCATTAATTTTAATGCATGTTCGTGACTGTTGTCGCTCTCTAGTTGGTCGCTTCCCAATCTCTTTCTAGCCTTCACTTGTACTAAGCGGGAATACTGCTTGTGCATCCAATCCCTTAAACCCCAAAGTTATTCCATATGAGTCCACCATACCTTCCTATATGTGGTATCTACCTGCCATTCCAAGTAAATTTGTATGTGCCAAACTCTAAACCTTCAAATGAAATTCTGTTTTGTATGCTCGAATAGCTCATGTATCAACTAGGGCCGTCTGTATCTTCCATGTTAGGCGGGTTATTCTCAAGAGGAGTGGACTCCGCTCTTCACTCACGAGAAAATGACTGGTCACCGGGATGCCCAGTCCCATGCTTTATGCAAATCAAATCAAAATAATTGCAAACAAAACTCCCCTGGGACTGTTGTTAGTTGGAGGCACTCGTTGTTTCGAGCAAGCCATGGATTGATGCTTGTTGGTGGAGGGGGAGTATAAACTTTACCATTCTATTTGGGAACCTCCTATAATGTGTGTAGCATGGAAGATATCGCCATCTCTTGGTTGTTATGTTGACAATGAAAGTATGCCGCTCAAAATATTATTTATCTCTATTTCAAAACCGAGCTCTGGCACCTCTACAAATCCCTGCTTCCCTCTGTGAAGGGCCTATCTATTTACTTTTATGTTGAGTCATCACCCTCTGATTAAAAAGCACCAGCTGGAGAGCACCACTGTCATTTGCATCCATTACTATTAATTTATATTGGGTATGACTGGATCTCTTTTACCATGAATTACAATGTCTAGTCAGTCCTTGATCTTTAAAGGTGCTCTGCATTTATGTTTTGCGGTCTCAGAAAGGGCTAGCGAGATACCATCTTGTTATATCATATTATGATTGTTTTGACAAAGTGTTGTCGTCCGAGATTTATTATTATTGCTCGCTAGTTTATTATGCCATTGATATGAGTAAACGTGAGACCTAAGTGTTATTGTGAATATGGTTAGTCATAATCTTTGCTGAAAACTTGAATGCTGGCTTTACATATTTACAACAACAAGAGCAAACAGAGTTTGTAAACGTTTTTCTTTATTACTTTCAGGTTATCAACTGAATTGCTTGAGGACAAGCAAAGGTTTAAGCTTGGGGGACTTGATACGTCTCCAATGTATCTACTTTTCCAAACACTTTTGCCCTTGTTTTGGACTCTAACTTGCATGATTTGAATGGAACTAACCCGGACTGACGCTGTTTTCAGTAGAATTGCCATGGTGTTATTTTTGTGCAGAAACAAAAGTTCTTGGAATGACCTGAAACTTCATGGAGATTATTTTTGGAAATAATAAAAAATACTGGAAAAAGAATCAAGGCCAGGGGGCCCACACCCTCTCCACGAGGGTGGGGGGCGTGCCCCCTGCCTCGTGGGCCCCCTGGAGCTCCACCGACCTCAACTCCAACTCCATATATTCACGTTTGGTGAGAAAAAAATCAGAGCGAAAGATTCATCGCGTTTTACAATACAGAGCCGCCGCCAAGCCCTAAACTCTATCGGGAGGGCTGATCTGGAGACCGTTCGGGGCTCTGGAGAGGGGAATCCGTCGCCATCGTCATCATCATCATCATCAACCATCCACCATCACCAATTTCATGATGCTCACCGCCGTGCGTGAGTAATTCCATCGTAGGCTTGCTAGACGGTGATGCGTTGGATGAGATTTATCATGTAATCGAGTTAGTTTTGTTAGGTTTTGATCCCTAGTATCCACTATGTTCTGAGATTGATGTTGCTATGACTTTGCTATGCTTAATGCTTGTCACTAGGGCCCGAGTGCCATGATTTCAGATCTGAACCTATTATGTTTTCATGAATATATGTGAGTTCTTGATCCTATCTTGCAAGTCTATAATCAGCTACTATGTGTTATGATCCGGCAACCCCGAAGTGACAATAATCGAGACCACTCCTGGTGATGACCGTAGTTTGAGGAGTTCATGTATTCACTATGTGTTAATGCTTTAGTCTGGTACTCTATTAAAAGGATGCCTTAATATCCCTTAGTTTCCATTAGGACCCCGCTGCCACGGGAGGGTATGACAAAAGATGTCATGCAAGTTCTTTTCCATAAGCACGTATGACTATATTCGGAATACATGCCTACATTACATTGATGAATTGGAGCTAGTTCTGTGTCACCCTATGTTATGATTGTTACATGATGAACCGCATGTGGCATAATTTGCCATCACCGATCCAATGCCTACGAGCCTTTCACATATTGTTCTCCGCTTATTTCCTTTTCTGTTGCTACTGTTACAATCACTACAAAACCCAAAAATATTACTTTTGCTACCATTACCGTTACTTCCATACTACTTTGCTACTAAATACTTTGCTGCAGATACTAAGTTATCCAGGTGTGGTTGAATTGACAACTCAACTGCTAATACTTGAGAATATTCTATCGGATGTGGGGTTCCGGCAAACCCTTAAGGTTCGAACACTGGGGTGCGCGCGAAGTCTCTCCCTCCTACCGATCTACGCTCTAGCTCGCTAAGATCTCGCGGACGAACTCGACGAACTCGCAACATAGAGAGACACGGGGTTTATACTGGTTCGGGCCACCGTTGTGGTGTAATACCCTACTCTAGTGTGGTGGTGGTTGATTGCCTCTTGGGCTGATGATGAACAGTACAAGGGAAGAACAGCCTCCTGAGGTTGAGGTGTCCTTGTGCTTGTGAACTTGTGGCGTGAGGATTCGATGCCTCTACTGTGGTGGCTAGCTCTACTTATAAAGGCCCTGGTCCTCTTCCCAAATATCGAGTGGGAAGGGAGCCAACAAGGGCGGGCAAATTTGAAGGGGGACAGCTAGTACAAGCTATCCTGACAAAAGCGGTCTTCGCCTGCGAAAAGCTTTGGGGTGACGCCGTCTTGGGCTCCACGATGACCTCCACCTTGCCGTCCTCCTGGTCTTGGTCTCGTCGCACCAATATGGCAACCTTTGTATGATTCCTCGGTACTCTTCGCTTGCGTTGGCCTCCTTAGCACCAGAGAGGAAATAGAGACGCTGCGCGCACTGGCGCCCACCTGGCACCCACCTGGTACCATTCGTCATGGCTCACGTCTCGAGAGCCTCGTGAGGTTTGCCTTGCCTTGATATCTCCGCTCCTCGTGAGCCTGCCTGGCTAGGCCACTCCAGAGGAGGTCTTGCGTCGTCTTCCTCGCGAGGCTTGGACCCTCTCGAGGGTCTTTGGTGCCTTGTTGACGAAGATGGGTCGTACGGCCTGCTGCTTAGCCACGCTGTGGGCCGCAGGCAGGCAAGTATGGGGACCCCCGTTCCCAGAACGCCGATAGTAGCCCCCGGGCCCAAGGTGCGCTCGGGCTTGGCTTCGCGGTGAAGCCAAGGGTCAAGTTCAGAGCACCGGGGGCCCCAAAAGCCTGTGGCCTTGGTCGACGCATGGCGATTTATTGGACATGGGCTTCTCCGCTTCCCCACGCTGCCTTTGAATCCGCCTGGCTATGCGGCCCCTGCGGCCTACACAGTTATTCCTCTGCCTCCTATGCCTCGCTTCCCCAATTCCCCTGCTTCCTCGTGGCTCTTCTTCTCTTCTCCAATCTGACTTGCGCTCCGCCTGCTCCGTCACCATGGCGCCGAAACAAGCTGAGAAGGGGAAGATTCCTCTATCTCTTCTAGTTGCGCCTCCATCCTTTGCGCCGACGCTTGGCCGGTCTCGGGTGCTCAACGACAAAGCCATGGACAAGGTGCACCCGATGCTTGCTTCCAGCTTCAATGAGTGGGGGGAGACGGTGGCTTGGCCCGCGTCTCGCACTCACACAGCGCAGACGGCCACCGAGGTTCCAATCTTCATAGATGCCCTCTGGGCTGGCCTGATTCCTCCCTTCTCCGCCTTCTTCAATGCTGTGCTTGAGCATTATCAGATCCACATGCTGCATCTCGACCCTCAGTCTGTGACTCTTCTTGCTATCTTCGCCTTCGTCTGCGAAGCCATGGTTGGCATCGCTCCTTCGGTGGCTCTCCTCCGTCACTTGTTCTCATTGCATCTGGCCGACTGTCGGTGTACAAAACTAGGGGCACATTTTTGTACCCCTTTACCCGTGCACGGGCAGTCAGAGCCGCGCCCGTGACCACACCAAGCAGAGCAAGGGAGGTGAGCCAAGGTAAGACCGAAGCACAAGATGGCCAGAGCAACGCCAAGACCAAGACCACAAAGAGCAGAGGGACGAAGCAGGTTCCCCCGGCAAGACCCTTGCCGGGGCAGCCCGCCCCACACCAACGGAGTGAGTCACCCTTGCGCCCACGATCCCCAATGCCATCATCCGCGTGGAGCCAGGGCTCGGGAAGGCACCTCCAAGGTGGCATGCAGATCTTTGTGAAGACATATTCAAGGTCAATGAGGATTAGAAGACGACAATCCTCGGCAAGATCCTTGACGAGGAAGGCTACCAAGGCCCCCGGCAAGACCCTTGCTGGGGACGACAGCACGCTACGGCAAGACCCTTGCCGGGCCACCCGGCAAGGCCCTCGCCAAGCGCACCAGCAGGGCCACCGCCACGCCCGCACCAGCCATGTCTCCACCGCCGTTCGCATGCAGCTGCCGACCCAACCAGCTGGGTAGGCACCTGTGTGGCAACATGCAGCCCTTCGTGGAGGCTCCACCACCGCGCCACCTCAGCTGCCTGCCTGCCTACATGGCACCGCATGCATCGCTGGCCAGGGCGCGTGTCGAAGCTTGGAGGAGCGGCGACAGACGGGACGGGCCTCGCCCCCGTCCCTGATAAAGTGAAGGGACACCTAAGCCTCGCATTAAATGCGCTTTGTCCTGTAATACCAGCGATAACCTCGCAACACTGTTGCCTTTCCACCTCCTGTGTGCCACTGTGGCAACCCCTTTTCCTATAAAAGGAGGCCCAAGGCGACGAGGAGAAGGATTCGGCTTTTTGGAGCTCGTTACACCCCGTAGCTAGCTCAAGAACTCAGAATACATCCACCAAAGCAGGAGTAGGGTTTTACGCATCCTCGCGGCCCGAACCTGGATAAACGAACCGCATGCTCTCTGTTAGACCCGATCTACTCTCAACCCCGCGCCCCGCAACCGCAGTAGGGATTCTTGTGATCCCATTAGTGTCGTTTCCCACCGACATCTTTGGCGCGCCAGGTAGGGGGCGCATTTGTGAGAATCCGGTCTAGAAGTTAGCCTAGCGGTTCTTCATCGCCATGGCCCCTAAGAAGAATACGGCCACGGCGATCGGCTCATTGGGGTCCGCACGGTCCGTGCCGGTGCGGACGAGCAGGGGACCAGTCGCGGACAGGACTCGGGCCGCGTCCCGCGAACTCCAGCACCACCCAGGCAGTCGGAGCCTGGTGAGCGGCGTTGTTCGTGCACCAGACGATCGGCCCCATGTCGCCGGATCCAAAGACGGAGCTGGGCCCCCTGCTGGCAGCTCAGGGCCCTCCGGGGGTGTCGTTGCACCGACTCCGGATGGCGCGGCGACCTCCAGGACGCATACACCGGCAACCACTGCGCGTTCTTCCCATGGTGTGCGCGCCGAACAGCGTCACCACGTTGGTGACCTTGAGCACCACCGTGGGAAGAGCCCTGTGCGTCGTCAGCAAGATGAAGGAGTTCAACACGCTCGCCAAAGCATTGGTGGAAATGGCATGCAGCCGCTGGATCGTGACAGAGCTCCTTCTAACATAGTTAGAAGTCGAAGCGCGCCACGATCCACTCAGCTATCACCGCCACCCACGCCAGCGGAAGCCTTGGCACGCGCACAACTACTCCTTGACTTCCCTCCTGCTACAGAGAAGCTCGATGAGTGGAGGGCCACCATCCGAAGCCTCGTCGCTGTCGTGAACAAAGACGATCCGCGACCGGCGGGGCCCTCGGGTCGGCGCTCCACCGAACCACCACATGCTGGTGCTGGGAGGACTGGGGGAGCTGCGGCCACGGTGCACTCTCCTCCTCCTCGCCAGCCGCCGCGGGCGTCGGCCCGTCGCGACAACACTGGTGATAACATCTCCATAGCGTCGTCCGATCCACGGACCCTCCACGACCAGCGCCAGGTCCTTCGGGAGCGAGCTCATGAAGACGCTCGAACCACCGTCGAGCGCCGGCGTGAAACACGCCGCCAGTCGGACAAGCGGGCGGGACCCGCTACGGACCACCCGGCACCGGGGGGCCCCGGCGGCCTACCTTACGAGGTGGGCTGCCCGGCTTTTACCCATGAGCTGAGGCAGTTCCAGTGGCCGTCCCACCGCATGTTCAAGCCCGACGTCGGCGAGAAGTACACGGGCAAGACCCATCTGTCCGAGTTCCTCAGCATCTACACCATCACGATGCAGGCCGCTGGGGCTCGCGATGACAAGGTGCTTGCCAACTACTTCCCGCTGGCGCTCAAGCCCAATGTAATGTCTTGGTTGATGCACTTGCCGGCGGACTCCATCTCCTCCTGGTCAGATCTGTGCCATGAGTTCGTTGGCGCCTTCACAGGAGGCCACCAAGCTCATGGCCAGGCTAGTGATCTGCATATCATTCCCCCAGACGGAAGGGGAGACCCTGCGCAAGTACATCCAGAGATTCAGCCGGGTGCAGTACAACATCCCCGACGTTCATCCCGCCGTTGTGATTAGCGCGTTCCATCAGAACATGCGCAATCGCAAGATGCGCGAGGAGCTGGCGATTACCAAGGTTAAGGATGTGGCCGAGCTCTACGTTCTGGCCGACAGGTGCGCCCGGGCTGAAGATGGAAGGAAGTACCCCGGCGAAGACGCCGGCGCGGAAGCCGACTCTACCGTTGAGGACGCCGCCGCCCCGATGAAGAAGGGCCGGTGTCGTGACAGGAAATGCAAAGGCAAGGCCGTGCTTGCTGTTGAGGGATCTGACGATACCAGTGCCAGCAAGAAGGTCAAGGCAGACACCCCCGACAAGGAGATTGCCGGGTGCGCCGCCTGCCGGGCCTTGGCGGCTACCGACAAGCCAGGAAGCTCTGACAAGCAATACTGCAAGATCCACCACACCAAGGGCCACGATCTCCAGAACTGCCGACAATCGAGCTGCTTGCTGAGAAGCAAAAGGCTGAGTACAAAAGGCGGGACAAGGAGAAGGACCAAGATGGTGCTGAGGGATCCGGCAAGAAGCGTGGCGGCCAAGGAGGCCGCCCCGGCAAGGACAACCAGCAAGAGAGGCCCGCCCGGGGCCGCGACAAGAAACAAGAAGACGACGATCACGACGAGGACGACGAGTCTGGTGAGTAAGGGTTCCAGAAGGCTATGGAGGCCATGTGCGTCGATGGCGGCGCCTCGCTGCACACCTCTCACCACCAGCTCAAGCAGTGGGCGCGAGAGGTTACAACAACAGAGCCGTCGTTTGACGCTCAGAAGCCACTAAAATGGTCCAGCACGCCCCTCATCTTTGACGCCGAGGACCACCCTGATCGCACTACCGCGGTCGGGTGTTTGCCGTTGTTGGTTTCGCCAACAATACGCAACCTCAGGGTGAACAAGATGTTAGTTGATGGCGGGGCCGGCCTGAACCTGATCTCACCTGTCGTGATCAAAAGGTTGCAAATCCCTGACGGAGACCTCGAGGAAATGGGCACGTTTCAGGGGGTCAATCTGGGGAGAAGCCAGCCAAAGGGAAAGGTCACACTGCCCGTGACATTTGGAGGAGAGTTGAACTACCGGACGAAGAGGATTGTCTTCGACGTGGCCGAGATCCCCTTGCCCTACAACGGGATCCTCGGCCGCCCGACACTGGCCAAGTTCATGGCGGCATCACACTATGCCTACAACATGCTAAAGATGCCCGGGCCGTTGACCATCATCTCCGTCCCCTCCGACAAGAAGGACGCGCTGATCTGCGCCAATCAACTCTACCGGGAAGCAGTTGCAGCAGCTGCCTTCAAGGCACCTGCTCCTGCCGCCGAAGGCCCGGGAGGAAGGAAGGAGCCCGGCAAGACCTCTCGCACCCACTCCGGCAAGAGCACCTCCTTGGAGTGTTGTGCTACCATTGAGGACCTGCCAGAGAGCTTTGCTGACAAGAGCAAGAGATCCAGAGCCGAGCCGCCGCAGACCAAGAAGGTGCCCGTCGTGGAGGAAGGCACGGGAGGGGCCTTCATCATAGGCTCCGCCCTCAACAGAAAATAGGAAGGCGAGCTCGTCACCTTCCTGCGGGCAAATGTCGACGTGTTTGCATGGCAAGCGTTTGACATCCCCGGTGTTCCCAGGGAGGTGATTGAGCACCACCTAGCTGTCTGCCCCCACGCGCGGCCCGTCAAGCAGAAGGTGAGAAAGCAGGCTCTGGAGAGGCAGGAGTTCATCACAGAGGAGATCAGGAAGCTAGAAGCGGCAGGTTTGGTGAGAGGGGTGCTCCATCCGACGTGGTTGGCCAATCCGTTAGTGGTGCGCAAGGCGAATGGGAGGTGGAGGCTGTGTATTGATTACACAAATATCAATAAGGCTTGTCCTAAGGACCCCTTCCCATTGCCGCGCATCGACCAGATTGTTGACTCCACGGCCGGGTGTGATCATTTATCATTCCTTGATGCCTACTCAGGCTACCACCAAATCTTCATGACAAGAGAGGATGAAGAGAAGACATCATTCATCACCCCATGTGGTACGTATTGCTTTTTATGGATGCCTTTCGGGTTGAAGAGTGCTGGCTCAACGTTTGCAAGAGCAGTCCAAATTGGTTTTGAACCTCAGCTCCATAGAAATATGGATGCCTACATGGATGACATAGTGCTCAAAACCAAGGACGGGCCGACTCTTGTGCAAGATCTAGAAGAGACATTTGCCAACCTGCGCAAGATCAACCTCAAGTTGAACCTTGAGAAGTGCGTCTTCGGTGTCCCGTCCGGCAAGCTTCTCGGGTTCTTCATGTCACAACGCGGGATCGAGGCAAACCCAAACAAGATCAAGGCTATTGAGCAGATTGAGGCGCCCAGGCGGATCAAGGATGTGCATCGGCTCACCGGCTGCGTTGTCGCCATGAGCCGGTTCATCTCCAAGTCCGCCGAGCGCGCCCTTCCCTTTTTCAAGATCTTGAAAAAGGCGGGCCCAATAGAGTGGACCCCAGAAGCCAAGGCTGCGCTGTAGGATCTGAAGAAATACCTTTCCTCCACGCCAATACTAGTTGTGCCTAAATCACAAGAGCCGTTACTGCTGTATCTGGCAGCGACGAATCAAGTGGTCAGCGCCACACTGGTGGCACAAAGGGAGGTCGACGAGGAGGTAGCAATGACGGCAGGACCAGCAGATGGCGAGCCGAAGATTCTCCCGGCAGGGCCTGGTGCCGACGAGGCGCGGCCCCCGACAGAGTTTGGTGCCACCAAGGCGATGCCCGCATGGTCGAGTGAAGTGGTGCCCAAGAAAAAGATGATGGAGCACCTGGTTTACTTTGTCAGCTCCCTCATGCAGGGGGCAAGGTCAAGGTATTCCGGTGTGCAGAAATTGGTCTTCGGCCTCCTTATGGCCTCGAGGAAGCTGCGTCACTACTTCCAGGTCCACGAGATCACTGTCGTCACCCGCCTCCCATTGCAACGGATACTGTAGAACCCGGACGCAACCGGAAGGATTGTGGAATGGGCCTTGGAGTTGTCAAGCTTCGGCTTAAAGTTTGAGAGTACCTCAACAATTCAGAGCAAAGTCTTGGCGGAGTTCATCGCGGAATGGACCTCGACACCTGACGAAGAAATCCAGGAGACTACCCTCCCTGGCAAGGAAGTAGACCGCAACTGGATCATGTACTTTGATGGAGCCTTCTCGCTGCAAGGCGCCGGTGCCGGTGTGGTGCTCGTCGCACCCACCGGAGAGCACCTCAAGTACAAGATCCAGATGCACTTCCCCAGGGAGATGTCCACCAATAACACTGCCGAGTACGAGGGATTGCTTGCCGGTCTGAGGATCGCGGGAGACCTCGGGGTTAAGAAGCTCATCGTCAGGGTTGACTCGCAGCTTGTTGTCAGGCAGGTCAACAAAGATTATCAGAGCCCACTCATGGAAGCATATGTAGATGAGGTGGGGAAGCTGGAGGAACGCTTTGATGGTATCCAGGCGGAGCATGTCCCCCGAGCGGAGAACGACATTGTTGATTACCTGTCAAAGCGTGCCGCATTCAAGCTACCTGTGGAACCAGGTAACTTTTTGCTCCGGTTAACTCAACCATCCGTCGATCCATCAGCAGGGCAGAGCAAATGGAGAAAATCAGGCCCCGGCAAGTACTTTCCTACTGATCCCCCCGGGGCTGCCGGCAAGGGTACTGCCGCAGACGCTGAGCCTGCCCAAGAGCAACTGGCTACGGCGGGGCGTCAGGCCCTGGCCGTAGAGACAACCGCTCCCATGGCGGAAGAGATGCCTTTGGTCCTTGCCGTCGAGCCTCAGGCTCCGACATGGGCGCAGCATACCGTCCAATTCCTCCAAACAGGGGAGCTTCCCGAGGAGCAGGAAGAAGCAGAGAGAGTAGCCCGTCGGTCCGCCCTGTACCAGTTCATCGATGATGTGCTATACCGGAGAAGGTCGAACGGTGTGAAGCTCAAGTGCATCCCCCGGGAGGAAGGACTGGAGCTGTTGGCAGAGATACATGGAGCCATATGTGGCTCCCACATTGGGTCGAGGGCCCTTGCCGGGAAGGCGTTCCGGCAAGGTTTCTTCTGGCCCACCGCCCTCCAGGATGAGACGGCACTAGTCACCAAGTGTGAAGCATGCCAGTTCCATTCAAAGAATGTCGGGGGTTGGGTGTGACATATGCCAAAGGATGGCTTATCATGGTGGGAGCGAGTAGAACATCGCCGGTGCCTGGAAACGGGATAAGGCGAAGGCATGCACGCCGGCAAATCTTACCCAGCTTCAGCGCTCTCCGTGGAGATAACACCCCTACTGCTGCTCTGCGGGGTCTCCACATCATCACTATGGCAAAGTGTGTACAAGGTTGCTCCTTGAGCTGTTTCCTGGAGGTAGGAGAAGGCAAGGCTAGCTCTCTCCTTCCTCTATGATCTGGTCTAATGCTTATGGATTCGAACCGTTTCCATGGGTGCCCTGGGGGTTTATATAGGCCTACCCCCCAGGGGTACAATGGTAATCCGGCTAGGCGCGGGACCCAGCCGTCTGTCTCTTTGGCCGCCGTCTTCTCCGCCGACTGCTGGGGCCCGCTGACTGGTGGGCCCCGCCGACAGGTCCGGTACGGAGCCGACAGGCCATGTCCAACGCGGGCGGGTATTGCCGGCTGTAGATCACTGTAGCTGTGCTTCTAATGACGCAGGCTTGGTCGTGGGGTCGTGGCTACAGCCCCGCCGCCTGGCGGGCGATCACTGTCGCCACTCCCCGTCGCATCTGATTAATGGCGCATGGGCCCCGTGGGAGGGGCTGGCCGACTCTCGGGGGCCGACTCCCAATGGGTCTGATTGGTGGCGCTCTCGCCGTCTTCTGTATTCCCGCTGACTGGTGGGACCCGTTGTCCTTGGGTCGTACTGGCAGACCGTCGTGGGTATAGGACTCTACCCACTGGGGCTGACGTCAGGGCCGGTATGGCAACAGTGCTGCGCCGGACGGAGATCTCCGCGGGTACGGCGCACTATGGCCACACCTGCCCTTGGAAAGGGGCGGGAGTGGACCTTACTATGGCCACTCCCCGTCCCGTCCCTCCTTATGAGGGCATGGGGTCTGTTGGTGTCGCGGGCCAACTCCCCATGGCCGGCTTCTCTAGAAGTCGCCAGATAGGAGTCGGCTCATCCCAAAGTTGTCCCCAGGACTTGGCTATGAGTGGGCAGTAGGCTGCCTTGCCGCCGACTCTCAGAAGGCGGCTCTTCGTCCTGGGGTCTTGAGGGGCGCAGCCTGCCCCGATGTCTTGAAAGGTTTAGGGGCTCAGGTTAGCCTACCCGTGGCCCATTACTCCGACAGTAGTCCCCGAAGCTGGTGAGGCACCGAGGGTGACATGTCGAGGAGCCTCAACAGTTTCTTCCCTCCGGTGGTTGAATCTGGGCCTTGGTCGCCGTCTTCCTCCAAGCCGACTATCGGGAGCCGAACTTGCTCAGGCCGTCTTCCTTCAAGCCGACTATCGGGAGCCGAACTTGCTCAGGCCGTCTTCCTTCAAGCCGACTATCTGGAGCCGAACTTGCTCAGGCCGTCTTGCCCTCGAAAAGTTTGAATGTCACGGCGGGATCCAGGCAGCGTGCTTGATAAGCCTCCAGGTCGCCGCCCGTTGCGGGCCCGTCGCGTGGGCCACGCGGCAGGGCCAGTCTGCCCACCCACGCGTGCGACGGGACAGGCCCACAGGCGGGTCCCGCCACTACTGCACCTCGCCATGCGAACGGATCCGTTGTGGCCGCGCGGATGGTTGGGGTTCCCGTGCAGTAACTGCACGCAGTAACTTCGTGTGGTAAATCGTGGGGGTCGTGGGGTCCTGGGCGCAGTTAATCCCATGACTGCCCCATCGGCTTCTCAGCCCATGAGCCTATAAGTAGGCGGGGGGAGGGGTGCGGCGATGCACGCGCGCCCATATTCCCTACTCCCTTTCGCTCCTTCTTGCTTCTTCTTCCTCTCGCCGCCGCTGCTCCGAACCAAGCCACGCCCACAACGATGAGCTCATCTGTCGGATTTCGGGTTCCGGCAGACCCTTGAGGTTCGAACTCTGGGGTGCGCACGGAGATTACGCCCTCTACCTCTCCGTCTCGCAAAGATCTAAACTACTGAAAGAACAACACGAGAGACACAAGGTTTATACTAGTTCGGGCCACCATTGTGGTGTAACACCCTACTCTAGTTTGTGGTGGGTGGATTGCCTCTCGGGCTGATGATGATGAACAATACAAGGAAGAACAGCCTCGCGAGGGCCTGTTCTAGGCTGGGGGGATGAACTGCTAGGAGGAGTTCAGCCGCCCTTCTCTCTGACTCGCATCTATGCCTTTCTACTGATTTCTCGATGCCTCTACCCTGGGGGTGGCTAGTCCTATTTATAGGCAAAGGCCCTGGGCCTCTTCCCAAATATTGAGCGGGAAGGGCGCCAACAATTGGCCATTTTGAAGGGGAACATCTGGTACACTTATCCTGACTAAAGTTGGTCCTCGCCTGCCAAAGGCCCTGTAGTGACGCCGTTCTGGGCTCCACGATGACCTCCTTCCCATCGTTGGACTGGTCTTGGTCTCGTTGCACCGAAATGGATGCCTTTGCTTGATCCTCTCGCCTGCGCTTGCCCCCTTTGCACCAAAGAGGAAAGGGAGACACTGCGCGGGCTGGCGCCCGCCTGGCACCCTTGGTCGTCATGGCTTGCGTCATGGGCACCTCGTGAGGTACCCTGCCTTGATCTCTCCGCCTCCTCGTGAGCCAGCCTGATGAGACCGCGCCTGAGGAAGCTCCGTGTCGTCCGCCTCGCGAGGCTTGGCCCCTCGCGAGGGTCTTGGGTCTTGTGTTGATGAAGATGGGCCGTGCTGGGCCCCCCTTTGAGCCACGCCGTAGGCCGCAGGCAGGCAAGTCTGGGGACCCCCGTTCCCAGAACGCCGACAGTAGCCCCTGGGCCCAAGGCGCGCACGGACTTGGCCATGCTGAGAGGCGAAAGGGTAAGGGCGAAGCGCCGCGGGCCCTAACAGCCCGCGGCCTTGGGCGCCATGTGGCGGTTGATTGGACGTGGGCGTCTCCGCTTCCCCACGACGCCTCGGTGATCGCGCGGATTGGACAAGTCCCTGCATGCAGATCGTGTCATGATTACCTGTGATCGTGGAGGCCGACGGTTGGCCTTCGCCGGCTATAAGTACGGGACCGCGCGTGCCCTTCCAGTCCATCTCTCCTTGCTTCTCCTTCTCCTCCATGGCTCCGTCGAGGAAGTTCTCGGCTGCAGAGAAGGGGAAGGCCCACCAGGTTGAGCCTGCCTCTCCTCCGCCCAAGCGCGGTCGAGGGCGCCCTCGGAAGCATCCCGTGGCCGCCTCGGCAGCGTCCCGCGGTCATGTAGATGGTTCCCAGCGTGGTGGCGGGCGAGCCGCTGTGGCCGGGGGACGCGCTTTGGTCGCGCGCTCCCCCAGGCCGCGCTTTCGCGCTACGCGGGTGTTGCCGGAGTTCGTCATATGGTCGGCGGAGCCGACTTGCGCCCGGCTCCAACTCCCTTGCTTCCTCCTTGGTGAGCTCCCGGCCGGTGCCCCGGGTGGCCTCTGGCTTTAGGCGGACGGCTGCTGCAGCCGGGCCTCATGGGCTGCGCTGGAGGTCTCCGCCACTGGGAGCTTGGCCTTAACTCGTGGTTGGCAGGCGTTCACCCGTGCTCGCGGCCTGGGGCGCCGGTGCACCCTGCACTTTAGGTTTGACGGCGATGCCACCCCCTACGTGAGGGTGTTTGGGGAAGATGGTCGCCGCGCAGGGTGTTGCCCCGAGGACGACGACCGCGGCCGGGGACCCAGCCCCGACGACGATGGAGGAGACAGCGCCCGAGGCTCCCCAAGCTTCATCAACTCTTCTTCAAGCGACTCCTCCAGTGGTGGCTGCAGGTAGCCCCCACGCCGTCGAGCCTGCTTGGGAGGCGGCGGTACGTTCGCCCGTCGTCGCTCCCCGGTGAAGCGCGAGAAGGAGTCCACTTGAGCCCCGGAGGCAGCCCGAGTCGCCTCCGCAGGCCGGTGTGAGGCGAGCCGCGCCGGGCTTGTCCTTTCTTTTCCTTTTGTTTCCTGCGTAAAAGAAAACAGCTGCATGGAGCCCCGCGGGGGCGTGTTGGGGATTATTGCTGTTAACCATTACCTTGATTTCGTTTTCGCGCTTTTTAGCTATGTGTCTGCGCGTAGATAGTTCCCGGCCCCAGCCGAAGGGGGGCGACCGACCCAGGCCCTGTGTGTGTGTTGCGGTGCCCGAGGGGCATGGACTAGAGGGGTGCTCCCGTAACGAGCCCAGGCCGTGAGACCTTCAAACAGCTAGGACAGAAACGCTCGCGAGGGCGCTTGGTTATCCTCCCTCGCGAGGCCTTTCATAAGAGAAACCAAAGTGGGGAGCAAAAATCGACGAACCACAAACCAACGACGGCAATAGCTTCAATAAGACTTCAAATGCGAACAAACAAGCCAACTGCGGAAAGCAAATGAAAAAGCCGTGTCCGGCACCTAATCTAGTCTTCGACATCTTCTCACCAGCGCGGAGCTAAGTGCTGCCACTGGGCGTGGGAGGGAGCCCCAGGGCCTGAGGCCGGCGCTCCTGAGACTCCGGGGCGTGTACAGCCCAACTCATTATTACGTGAGAGTGTCACGGGCGGCGAGCTTCACAAGCGTTGGCCTTCTTCACAGGCTCCGGGCCTTTCTTCTTAGGGGAAATGAGCTTCACAGGCATTTGCCCTCTTCACAGGCTCCGGGCCTTTTCCAAAACGCGACAGCTTCACAGGCGTTCGCCTTCTTCACAGGCTCTAGGCCTTTCTTAAAACACGACAGCTTCACAGGCGTTCGCCTTCTTCACAGGCTCTGGGCCTTTTCCAAAAAGGGATAATCTTCACAGGCGTTTGCCTTCTTCATAGGCTCTGGGACTTTTCCAAAAAGGGATAATCTGCACAGGCGTTTGCCTTCTTCACAGGCTCTGGGCCTTTTCCAAAAAGGGATAATCTTCACAGGCGTTTGCCTTCTTCACAGGCTCTGGGCCTTCTAGGGGTAGAATCTCTGGAGGTGCTGGATGTTCCATGCGTTCTGGATCGGCTCCCCCTCCCGAGTCTCCAAGCGCACGGAGCCTGTCCTGGAAACATGAACAACCTTGAACGGGCCCTCCCACATGGGAGAGAGCTTGTGCAGCCCCTCCCTGGAGAGAACCGGCCTGAGCACGAGGTCTCCTACCTCGAGAGTCCTGGGGCGGATGTTGCGGCAGTGATATCGTCGTAGCGCCTGTTGGTACCTCGCCGCTCGCAACGCGGCTTCTCGGGGGTGTTCCTCCCCCAGCACGAGGTCCATCCCCCGCATGGCGTCCTGCTGCGCCTCATCGAACGCTAGGACCCGCGCGGAGCAACGTCTGACCTCGTGAGGGAGGACTGCTTCGGCTCCATAGACCAGGAAGAACGGGGTCTCTCCAGTCGGCTTGGTCGCGGTTGTGCGGATGGACCACAACACGGACTGGAGCTCATCGTACCAACCTCTTCCGCAGGCCTCCAGCTTCTTCTTGAATTTCATGGTCTTGAGGCCCCTCAGGACCTCCACGTTGGCTCATTCGGCCTGGCCGTTGCTCCGTGGAGGCGCCACCGAAGCGTAGCATATCTGCGTTCCAAGGTTAGCACAGTATGTTCTGAAAAGGTTACTGGTGAACTGCGAACCGTTGTCTGTGATGATGCGGTTCGGCACCCCGAACTGGCTCACGATGCCCCTGATGAACTTGACCGCGGAACCTGCGAGGATGGTGCGGACAGCCTCTACTTCTGCCCACTTGGTGAACTTGTCAATGGCGACGTAGAGGTAGCGGTAGCCCCCTGGCGCCCGAGGGAACGGGCCCAGAATGTCCAGCCCCCAGACTGCGAATGGCCACGAAAGGGGTATAGTCTGCAGGCCTCCCGCCGGCAGATGGATCTGCTTGGCGTGAAATTGGCAGGCTTCACAAGCCTTTACTAGTTCGACAACATCGTTGAGTGTGGTGGGCCAATAGAACCCACTGCGGAATGCCTTGCCAACGAGGGTCCATGATGATGAGTGATGCCTGCAGTCCCCGCCGTGTATGTCCTCCAGCAGCTCCTTTCCTTGCTCCCTGAAGATGCAGCACAGGGATACGTCGTTCGGTCGCTTCCGGTAGAGCCCTCCGTCCCTGATGCAGTATGCCGTGGCCTGCCGCGCCACACGCTTTGCTTCCTCCTCCTTCTCCGGCAGGGTCCCTTGTGTTAAATAACTCCGGAGTTCCGTGATCCAGCACTCCTCCTGAGGTTCCATTGTCAGGAGCAGGCGTGCCCTTGAGGTCGGGCCGCAGATCGGGGCTCCTGAGGCAGGTGGCTGGGGGAGTTCCTCCCGAGGCTGAGCAGTGTTTGATAATGACGGCTGGGCTGAGGGCTTGAAGAGCCGCTCTTCGAAGACGCCAGGTTTCTGAGGTAACCGCCTGGATGCCTGTCTGGCGATGTCATTGGCCTCCTGATTGCTGCCACGGGGCACGTGCTTCAATTCCACCCCCCAGAACTGCTTTTCCATCCTGCGGACCTCCGCTAGGTAGGCTTCCATGTGCTCATCCTTCGGCTCATACACCTTGTTGGAGAAGTTGACAAGGAGCTGCGAATCGCCCTTGACGGTGAGGCGCTTCACCCCCAAGGCGGCTGCGGCCTTCAAGCCCACTATCAGACCCTCATACTCCGCTATGTTGTTGGAGACCTTTTCACCTTGCTGGAAACAGAGCTGTACAGCGTAGTAGAGCTTGTCCTGAGTGGGCGATATCAGCACCGCACCAGCCCCAGCGCCGTGCCTGGAGAACACCCCATCGAAGTACATGACCCAGCCTTCCGGCGCCTCGCTTCCTGGGGAGAGGGACCGATCCTCATTGTCCTTGAGGCCTGGTGCCTCTGCCCATTCTGCCATGAAATCCGCTAATGCTGCTCCCTTGATGACCCTGGTCGTGCTGAACTCGAGCTGAAACGCCTGCAGTTCTATGTTCCATTCGGCGACCCTTCCGGCTGAGTTGGGGCTCCTGAGCACTCTCTCCAAGGGGTATGACGAGACGACCTTGATGGGGTGACCCTGGAAATAGTGACGCAGCTTACGCGAGGCCACCAGTAGCGTGAGGAGGAGCTTCTGAGGTATGGGGTACCGTGCCCTTGCGTCCCATAACACCGTGCTGACGAAGTATACTGGGTGCTCAACAAGGCTGAGAGCATCAGTGCTCGTGGCGCCCTCCGGAGGCAAGGGCGCCTCGCGAGGCGACGAGGCCTCTGGAGGTGGACCATCCAGGTGAGTGGCCTCTCCTGATTCCGGTGCACTCTTCGGCGGCTGATCTTCCTCAACCGTAGTTACGTCTCCTGTGGGCCTTCCTTGTTCTCGTTTTGCCTTGTTTCGAGCTGCTGCCGTGGTTCTGATTTGGCGCTCCTCCCTAACCGCCACCAGGGCTGCGCTGGCAGAGTATGGAGTGGCGGCGAGGTAGAGCAGCAGGGGCTCTTAAGGATGCGGAGCCACCATGACTGGGTGACTGGTCAGGTACCTCTTGAGATCTTGAAATGCCTTATCTGCCTCTTCAGTCCATTCAAAGGGCCCCTTCTTCTTCATTAGCTGGAAGAAAGGCAGCGCTCGCTCCCCCAGTTTGGAGATGAAGCGCCCTAGCGCGGTCACGCGTCTAGTGAGCTTCTGCATTTCTTTGAGGGTCTTTGGCGGCCTCATGTCCTCGACCGCCTTGACCTTCTCTGGGTTAGCCTCGATGCCTCGATGGGATACGAGGAAACCCAAGAGCTTGCCTGAGGGGACCCCGAACACACACTTCTCTGGGTTGAGCCGCAGTTCACCGCGTCGAGGCTCGCGAAGGTTTCCTCCAGGTCTTGTATTAGGGTCTTGGCCTCCCGAGACTTCACCACAATGTCGTCAACGTAAGCTTCGACATTCTTCCCGAGCTGCGGGCCCAGGGTGATGTGCATCACCCGCTGAAAGGTTGCCCCTGCGTTACGCAGCCCAAATGGCATGCATGTATAGCAGTACACCCCGCATGGGGTTAGGAAGGCGGTCTTCTCGACGTCTTCTACCGCCATCTTGATCTGGTGATATCCAGAGAAGGCATCCAGGAAGCATAGCAGGTCGCACTCTGCGGTGGAATCGACGATCTGGTCGATGCGGGGGAGCGGGAACGGATCTTGCAGGCATGCCTTGTTGAGGTTGGTGAAGTCGACACACATGCGTTCCTTTCCTCCCTTCTTGGGCACAACAACAGGGTTGGCCAACCAATCCGGGTATCGGACCTCGCGAATGACCCCAGCGGCTTCTAACTTGCGGGTTTCTTGGACGAGGAAGGCCTGCTTCTCTGTGGACTGCCGCCTGGCCTTCTGCTTCACGGGGAGCACGTTTGGGCACACGTTGAGGTGATGCTCGATTACGCTCCTGGGGATCCCTGCCAACTGATCAGGCTCCCAAGCGAATACCTTCTTGTTTGCGCACAGGAACCTGATTAGGGCCTCCTCCTTCTTAGGCTCGAGGTTGGCGCCTATGGTGAAAGTGGCACTGGAGGACCCGTCCTCGTCGACAGGTATCTGCTTGGTTTCTGCCTTGTCCTGGGTGAACAACTGCTTCTTCTTGGCGGGCGCAGACCCCTTGGGCTCGGGGGTCCCTGAGTCGGCGGGCTGTGCCGATGCCGCCGTCTTGAAGGCGAGCTTGAGTACCCGCAGAGCGTCCCCGGTGTCCCCGTGCACGGCGAGGACACCGCTGCTTCCAGGCATCTTCATGAGGTTGTACGCCGGGTGCGTGGCGGCCATGAACTGGGCCAGCGCTGGGTAGCCGAGGATGGCGTTGTAAGGGAGGCCGACGGGGGTGATGTCAGAGTCGACCATCTCCGTGCGGAAGTTGTCGTAGGTGCCGAAGGTTACTGGGAGCCGGATCTGTCCCAAGGAGCTGGATGATCCGCCCCCAACGCCCGAGAAGGGCCGGCTGGGTTGCAGCCGCTCCAGAGGTATGCAGAGGAGATTGAAGGCCTCAACCGAAAGCACACTGAGGCCCGCGCCACCATTGATGAGGGTTCTGGTGACGGCCACCTGGCAGATGGTGGGGGTGCACAACATGGGGAGCGTGCCCGAGCTAGCTGAGTTGGAGGGGTGGTCCTCCGAGCTGAAGGTCAGACCGACCTTGTGCGCCACCCGGTTCGGGGGAGCCCCCTGCCGCGCGGAAAAGGCGCTGACCCGACGGGCAAACGGCTTGACGTGGCGACTTGTGGGCGGCGCCTGCGAGCCGCCTAGGAGGGCCGCGATGACCGGGGGTGTTGATGTAGCGGTGCGGTCGTCTTGCCGCACGGACGGATGCTGAGATGACGCTTGCTGCTCGTTCCCCGCCGGGCCGGTGGCGGCGTTGACGGCGGGCGACGGGGAACGACGAGGACGCCCGCCGATGGGAGCCGTCTGGGCGACGCGGGAAGCGATGGCGGCCCGGCGCTTGGCGCGGGCGCGACGAGCGTCGGACATGGACGCGACAGCCGGAGGAGAACGAAGCGGTGCAAGACAAACTCCAGTGCACCCCTACCTGGCGCGCCAAATGTCGGATTTCAGGTTCCGGCAGACCCTTGAGGTTTGAACTCTGGGGTGCGCGCGGAGATACCTCTCCGTCTCGTAAAGATCTAAACTACTGAAAGAACAGCACAAGAGACACAAGGTTTATACTAGTTCGGGCCACCATTGTGGTGTAACACCCTACTCTAGTTTGTGGTGGGTGGATTGCCTCTCGGGCTGATGATGATGAACAATACAAGGAAGAACAGCCTCGCGAGGGCCTGTTCTAGGCTGGGGGGATGAACTGCTAGGAGGAGTTCAGCCGCCCTTCTATCTGACTCGCGTCTATGCCTTTCTACTGATTTCTCGATGCCTCTACCCTGGGGGTGGCTAGTCCTATTTATAGGCAAAGGCCCTGGGCCTCTTCCCAAATATTGAGCGGGAAGGGCACCAACAATTGGCCATTTTGAAGGGGAACATCTGGTACACTTATCCTGACTAAAGTTGGTCCTCGCCTGCCAAAGGCCCTCTAGTGACGCCGTTCTGGGCTCCACGATGACCTCCTTCCCACCGTTGGACTGGTCTTGGTCTCGTTGCACCGAAATGGATGCCTTTGCTTGATCCTCTCGCCTGCGCTTGCCCCCTTTGCACCAAAGAGGAAAGGGAGACACCGCGCGGGCTGGCGCCCGCCTGGCACCCTTGGTCGTCATGGCTTGCGTCATGGGCACCTCGTGAGGTACCCTGCCTTGATCTCTCCGCCTCCTCGTGAGCCAGCCTGATGAGACCGCGCCTGAGGAAGCTCCGTGTCATCCGCCCCGCGAGGCTTGGCCCCTCGCGAGGGTCTTGGGTCTTGTGTTGATGAAGATGGGCCGTGCTGGCCCCCCCTTTGAGCCACGCCGCAGGCAGGCAAGTCTGGGGACCCCCGTTCCCAGAACACCGACATCTTCCTCCGTAGCCGCGCCTCCTGCGGTGCGCTTCGGTGTGTGGGACGGCTCCGAGATCAACAACAATGATATTGAGGTCCTCCGCAAGACGCGGCCGTTGCCCGGCAGGGGCTTAGTGCGGGTCCGCCTCGCGCCGGAGGGGGAAATATCGCCGGCGCCGGAGGAGGGCGAGCGGGTCTTATTCCGCTCGCACCTTATGCGCGGCCTGGGGATGCCGGCGAGTGGCTTCTTCCGCTCCTTCTTGGAGTTCCACGGGCTCCAGCCGCACCACCTTACTCCAAACACGGTGGTGCTGCTGGCTGCCTTCGCCACCCTATGCGAAGGCTTCCTCGGCGTTCTCCCCACCATCGAGCTCTGGGGAATTCTTCCAATCCAAGCTTGGCACCCACGTCGCCGGCGTGCCGGCCCAGTGCTGTGCGTTTATCACGATGTGCAGACCAGGGGCCGACAATCCGTTTCCCACCATCGCGCTGATTAAGTCGGTGAAGATGTGGCAGCGGTCCTACTTTTATGTGAAGAACGTCGCCCCAGAAGGCGACTGGGTTAACCTGCCGGCTTACGAAGCCGGCGCGCCGGCTGGAAGGCTCCCCAGCTGGTCCCACCGAGCCAGAACGCTGTCTCCTGCTGGTGCCGCCGCCATCGCACGACTCCGAGTGCTGACATAGTCGGAGGGCTTTACCGGGGCCGACTCGCTGGCCGCCTTTGTGGCGGGCCGAGTCCTCCCACTCCAAGGCCAACCTCACCTGATCTGTCAGATGAGCGGTCATCAGGACCCGAGTCGGATGTGCTGCAAGGACATGCCCCACGCGGAGGTAGCGGACACGCTGAACTACATCGCAAACTGCAGTCTTACCGCGGATTGGCGGTTCGCAAGGAGCCGTACTCGCGCGCCAACCCCCCGCCTATTGTAAGTCGTCTTTCTTCTTCTGTTTTCTTTTGCAGCCGAGTCTGACTTGTCCAGTCTGACCTTTTTAGTTTTTTGGATCAGAACCCCCTCATCCAGCCATCAGTCGGCACCACAGGGCCGCCCCGCCAATTTTTCCCCGATCGGGCGGAGAGCGACGTCGACGACCCTGACATGGGGGCGGTGGCGATGGAGGCCGACGCCGAAGGAGGTGGAGGAGAAGCAGGCGGCTCCAGGACCTCGGCCACCTTTGACGACTGGCCTGATGACGACGCCGAGGGGGAAGTCGCCCCGCACCACCAGCCAAAGGTTGGCCAGCCAGGCGCGAGTTCCTCTGCCGTCTTGGATGCTCAAGGCGGCGCGAAGAAGCGCCGGGCCGGGCCTTGTACGCTTGGCGGTCGGTCAAAGAAACCCAAGGCAGCGGCTGCTGCGACCAAGCGGGAAGAGGCGGCCGCGAAGGCCAACCGCTTCTGCAAGGAAGTGAAGAAGCCGCCACTGGTCTCTGCGTAAGTGCCTCCGCCCTTTGTCTTATTTTCTTTTTGTGGATCTTGTCTGAGTCTTTTATATGCTTCCCTCGCTTCAGGGCTCCCCTCACTCTTGAGAGGGTTTCCGCCGCCTCCATCATGGGGTCGGCAGAGACGTCGGCCACCACTCGGCGGATTGACCCCGCCGCCGACCTCCGAGAGGCGACGGAGTGGAACGCGCAAGAGAAGCGCGACGAGGAAGAGGCCGCCTGCCTGGAGAAGGCGGAGGCCTCCGCCCAGAAAAAGCTGGAGGAGGCCGAGGCCGCCGTCGCGGTGAAGCGGCGGGCCGAAGAGACCGCGCACCGCCGATCGGCGGTGTTCGTCACCCCACTGAACTCCGCGCCGCCGCCTCCAGAGTTCACGGGCCAGTCAGGGGAAGCCGGCGGCGAGTTCCTGATCATGGAGACGGAAGGCGGCGATGCCTCTATGCCGGACGCGGTCGTGCCGCCACCGCCGCCTCCGCCGCCATCTGGGAGCACGCAAGGCAAACAGCCGGCGGAACCGCCGGTGCCGCCGACTGAAGATGAGGCCATGGCGAAGCTACTCCTCCAAGTCGGCTCGCCAACGCGCCGCCGTCTTGAGAAGGCGACTTCGGTGCCACGCCCCTTGGAGACCGGCACCGTCAGCTCGACGATCCCAGACGCCGAGGTGACGAGCGCCGCACCCATAGGGTGTGTGCGAGGAGGCGGCACGGGCCCGCTGAACCAGGCGCTTCTGGACGTCCAGACAAAGCTGCGAGCTGAGGGCGACACTATCCAGAACTGCACCAAGGAGCACCTGGCGTCGCGGGCAGCCGTCCGGGTATGCTTTCTCCTTTGTCTTTGTTTTCTTGTTCCTTTCTGTGGGGGCGCGCCAGCACACCCACTGGGTGTAGTCCCCGAGTTTCGGGCCGGCTGCTGAGCAGGCGGCTTGGAACTCCAATTGGCGAGTTCCAAGTACTAACTTTTGTCTGAAATACTTGTCACAGGATTATCACAACCTCCGCGTCACCGCCTTCAACCGCAACGTTGAAGAGCTGGGCAAGCGGACTGCCGACTTGTCAGAGAGCCAGAGTGAGTCCTTTTCCTTCTCTGCGGGGGCGTGCTGGCGCACCCGCGGGCTATAGTCCCCGAGATTCGGGCCGACTGCTGAGCAGTCGGGCCGGATCTTCCCGGCGACCTTCTTTGTTGATGACTTAACGTCCTCTTTCTTCCTTTTATTTAGAGGCCAACGCCACTCTTCAGCAGCAGTTGGGCGAAGCCAACACCGCGTTGCGCGCCAAGGGGGAGGAGTGCAGCAAACTCGCGGCAGAGCGCGACCTACTGGCCGCACAATTGGCGGAGCAGAAGGAGCTGCTTAAGAAGGTGCAGAAGGAGGCGGAAGAGAAGGAGACTGCCCTCCTGGCCGAGTTCGCAAGCGGGCGCTCCTCCTGGACTGACAAGGAGGTATTGCTGGCCTCCTGCTTCCATGAGATTGAGGACATCGTCTATGGTGAGTTTCTTTACTTTCTTTCTTCGAGCTGTCGTCTATAGGTCGGGCCGACTCCTGATTTTTTGACTTGCTTCTTCATTATTTTCGTCTTGGCAGACTTCTTCCCCGGCCACTCGCAGGCTGCCAATCAAGCCATCGAGGCTGATCGCGAGGGGCGGAGGGCAAGTGGCGTGGAGATCGCCGCCGATGCCCCTCGGACCCTTGATGAGCAGTTTCTGAGCATCGAGGCTCGTCTACGGCCGGCCCATCGGATGCTGCGCCGGCTTCAACGTGTCGGCGCTCAGGCGATCGCTGCCCTGTGGCCAGACATGCAGGCTCTGTGCACCCCCAGTCGGACTGTCGACTGGCTGGAAGTCACGACTGGCCGTCTTGAGGCCTGGAAGGGTTCCTCGGCTCGGGCTGGAGCGCGCGAGCCTTGGAATTTGTCAAGGCGTGGTATCCGGGGCTGGAACTAGACCGGCTGGCCACACTCCGGTCAGAGGCCCAGCCGGAGCTGGCAGCCGCGGAAGACGCCCTTATCAAGCGCGTCGCGGCGATCGCCGAGTACACCGACACCAGCATCTTCGTCCCCGAGCGGGCTGAAGACGGCGAGGAGTCACCGCCGGAGTGGTTTGGATGAACCCAGACTACGGCAAGGACTCGGCGGAGGTGATCGGCTCCAGCGTCGAGGAGGAAGGCGAGGTGGAGGACGGAGGTGAGACGGGGGCACCACAAGACGGAGCGGATGGCCAGCCTCAGCTCGACCGCGTCTCCAGCAACGTGCCGCGCCCGACCGAGCCAGCTGTTGCCGGAGGTGATCAAGACGAGACTGCCCAGCCGGCCGCCCGAACGCCTGACACCGCCGTCTCCTCCGACCCTTCGAACCCGTCTGCCGCTTCTTAGGCTGCCGCCTTATCTTTATTTTATCTGCTTTAGTAGTCTTTGAAGAACTTGTTAATTCGCACAATTCCACCCACGGGGTGTATTTTGAACTTCTTCTTGAAGATTCGGCCAAGGCCCTTTGTTATGTAAATATTTATCCGACTTCTATCTTTTCTTGCTCTTTGCTCCTCTGGCTTTTTCCTTTGCCGCCTTCCCTTAGTTGCCGTCTTTGCCAGTCAGACAGCCGCTCTGCGGACTGCCGCTGGGTCAAATGCTTGGCTTTTTTGGGAAGGCAAGTACTTAGCTGTTTTAGAGTTGCTTAGCAGGTCGAATAGAAGGCGGCAAGCCAACTGCTCAAGAGTCGGTTTTGCGAAAAAGAGGCTGGAAGGCAGGCTTAAAGATATGTTTATGCTTTGAGTCCTTAGCCATTTTTCATGTGGACGCCCATTCTTCCTTACTCCTCCCCACCAGACAGTCGCTCTGCGATTTGCGGCTTCTGACAGGAGACGGCTTAGGCGCCACACACTACTTGTCCGGCTGCAGGAAGCATTTCATAATGCAAAGCGGCAAGTCCCCGGGACGACTAGTCGAACCCGGTGCCAAGCGGCATAACAAAGAGTAACATACTCGTATGCATAATTCTTATCACACAGATAAAAGAGGGCAGTCCCCGAGCTCATCTCGGGGGCCCCGAAGTCTTGGTACTTTAATACAAAAGGTAGCGTGGTACATACTGCATCAACTGTAAAATCTTCGGAGGAGATTTGCATTCCAAGGCCGCTTCGTCTCTTTGTCGGAGTCGTCCCTCTTGCGTGCTCGGGGCTTCTCAGCGTCGATCAGATAGTAGGAGTCATTGCCCAGCACTTTGCTGATGATGAAAGGGCCTTCCCAAGGCACCGACAGCTTGTGCTGGCCGGCTGTTCGCTGGATCAGTCGGAGCACAAGGTCCCCCTCTTGGAAAGATCTTGGCCTGACCTTCCTGTTGTAGTATCTGCGCAGGCTCTGCTGGTAGATGCTGGACCGGCTGAGTGCCAACAGCCGACCCTCTTCTAGCAGGTCGACGCCGTCTTGACGTGCTTCTTCTGCTTCCTCCTTGGTGTACATGGTGACTCGCGGGGAGTCGAACTCTATGTCCGTTGGGATGACGGCTTCAGCACCATAGATGAGGAAGAAGGGCGTGAAGCCGGTTGACTTGTTTGGAGTCGTGCGCAGACTCCAGAGGACGGCTGGCAACTCGTCAAGCCAACAGCCGGCCGAACGCTCCAGCGGTTCGACCAGTCGAGGCTTGATGCCGGACAGGATGAGGCCGTTTGCTCGCTCCACCTGGCGGATGGGCAACGGACGCTAAGTCCAGTCGGATGCCCTGTGTCGCGCAAAAATGGGCCAAGACACCTTTGGCAAAATTTGTGCCGTTGTCGGTGATGATGCTGTGTGGTATGACGTACCGAATTGTGATGTCGGAGATGAAAGCCACGACAGTCGGACCATTCAACTTCTTGATGGGCTTTGCTTCTATCCACTTGGTGAACTTGTCCACCGCGACAAGTAAGTGAGTTAGGCCACCTCGCGCCGTCTTGAACGGTCCCACTATGTCCAGGCCACAAACTGCAAAGGGCCAGGCGATGGGGATGGTCTTGAGTGCGGAAGCCGGCTGATGCGGCTTGGAGCGGAACTTCTGGCACCCCTTGCATTTTTGGACCAATTCCTTGGCCTCTTGTAAGGCAGTCGGCCAGAAGAAACCATGTCGAATGGCTTTGGCGATGAGTGCTCTTGAGGCCGCATGGTGGCCGCACTCGCCTTGATGGATGTCTTTGAGAATTGCCTGGCCTTGCTCTGGCTCCACGCAGCGCTGGTAGACACCAGTGACGCTGCGCCTGACCAGCTCTTTGTTGACTATGGTGTAGGCTGCTGCTCGGCGTTGTACTTGCCGAGCCAAGATCTCATCGGTCGGTAGCTCTTTCCTCACCAGGAATTTGAGGATGGGCTAGGCCCATGAGGGTGCTGCTATTTCTTCGACTGCCAGAACTGCGACTTGGACGAGGGCGGCTGGCCTGGGAGGCGGCGGGCTAGAGTCAGCAACCGCTTCTTGGATTGATGAAGTCCCCTGGCCGACTGGTGCAGCCCTCGGGCCGAGTTCTGGAGTCTTCGGGCTGGCCGCCGCAGTCCCTGGGCCAGGCTCTGAAGTCCCTGGGCCGGCTTCGACTGCGGCGATTCTGGAGCCATCTGCCAAAATTCTCGTGCCGTCTGCTGGAGCTCTGGAGTCAGATCCAACTTCTTTAGGAGGAGCCGACACGAAGATGGAGTCTGATTCTGGTGAAGGCTTGACAGACGGCTTGAGGAGGCGCTGAAGGGCGACGCCGGATGGTATTGCTTGACGGATGGAGCCGATTAATGCCCGGGTGTCTGCTTGGTCATTGTTGTTTCTCGGCCCATGGAGGAACTCGCACCCCTCAAAATATCCACTGAGTTGCTGCACGAGGAAGCGATAGCTTGCCATGTTTGCATCTTTGGCGTCCCAGTCACCAAACGACTGCTGGACCACCAAGGCCATAACATAGGATCCGGCGAATGCCAAGTTCTTTGGCAAGCCGGAGCCCGTGAATGAGCACCTCGTATTCGGCGACGTTGTTGGAGGCGGCGAAATGGATTTGTAGTGCGTATTTGAGCTTGTTGCCTTTAGGAGAAGTGAGGACAACGCCGGCTCCCAAGCCGGTGCGCATCTTGGAGCCGTCGAAATGCATCCGCCAATGGGTGGAGTCGGGCGCTGGCGGTAGGTACTGGGTCTCGGCCCAGTCGACGAGGAAGTCGGCCAGTGCTTGCGACTTGATGGCGGTGCGGGGCTGGTAATAGATGGTGTAGGGGGCCAGCTCTATGGCCCACTTGGCCACTCGGCCAGAAGTATCTCGGCTTCCGATGATCTCGGCTAGTGGGGCTGTGCAGACCACAGTGATTGGATGCTCTTGAAAGTAAGGCTTCAACTTCTTGGCGGCAAAGTGCACGCCGTAGCACATCTTCTGGTAGTGGGGGTAGTTCTGCTTGGAGGTCGACAGCACTTCGCTCAGGTAATATACCGGCCTCTGGACAGGTAGTGCCTTGCCTTCCTCCTTACGATCCACCACAATGACTGTGCTGACTACTCGGCTGGTGGCGGTGATGTATAGGAGCATGGGCTCCTTAGGAGTCGGAGCCGCCAGAACAGGTGGAGTAGTCAGCATCTTCTTTAACTGGAGAAAAGCTTCGTCTGCCTTGTGGTTCCACTCGAAAAAAGTGGTCTTCTTCATGAGCTGGTATAAGGGGAGAGCTTTCTCGCCCAGCCGACTGATGAATCGGCTGATGGACGCCAAACAGCCGGTAAATTTTTGCACGTCCAGTAGTCGGCTGGGTACCTACATCCTCTCAATGGCCTTAATCTTTACTGGGTTGCACTCTATGCCGCGTTCAGAGACCAGAAAACCAAGGAGCTGGCCGGCTGGCACTCCGAAGACGCACTTCTCAGGGTTGAGCTTGATCTGGAATCAGCGCAGGTTCTCAAAGGTCTCCTTGAGGTCTTACAGCAGTGTTCCACGCTTCTCCGTCTTCACCACCACATCATCCACGTAAACATGGGCGTTTCTGCCGAGTTGCTTGAGGAGGCACTTCTGCATGCAACGTTGAAAGGTGGTGCCGGCATTCCTTAAGCCAAACGTCATGGTCAGGTAGCAGAAGGCTCCAAACGGCGTGATGAAGGCGGTCTTCAGTCTGTCAGCCGGGTTCAGCTTGATCTGGTGATATCCTGAATATGCATCTAAGAAGCTCAACAGCTCGCATCCGGCTGTGGAGTCTATCACCTGAACAATTCTCGGCAGAGCAAATGGGTCCTTGGGGAAAGCTTTGTTGAGGCTTGTGTAGTCAATACACATTCGCCATTGCTTGTTCTTCTTCAGCACCAGGACCGGGTTTGCTAGCCATTCTGGAAAGAATACTTCCATAATGAAGCCGGCTGCTAGGAGTCGGGCTATCTCTTCTCCGACAACTCTTCTCCTCTCTTCTGATAGGCGGCGCAAGGGCTTCCTGACTGGCTTCACATCAGATCGGACATGTAAATTGTGCTCGGCGAATTCCGTCGATACACCTGGCATGTCTTTGGGGGACCATGCGAAGATGTCCTGATTCTCACGGAGGAAATCGACGAGCTCGCCTTCCTATTTGCTGTCGAGGTTTGCGCATACGACAGCGTACCTCTCTGGGTGCTCCGGGTCTAAGGGTATCTTCTTCGTCTCTTTGGCCGGCTTGAACGAACCCTCAGCCTCCGACTCCTTGGGGTTGGGCGACATATCTGGCTGCTTGCCGGCCATCGCTACAACCCGGTCAAGGAGCCGCTTCTCTGCCGCGATCACCAGGGACTCGGCCAACCGACTACTTTCAGCCGCACAAGTAGACGACTTCCGGTAGTCGCTGGCTATGGTCAGAATCCCCTTGGAACTCGGCATCTTCATCTTGAGGTAGGCGTAGTGGGGAACCGCCATGAATTTGGCCAAAGCAGGTCGGCCGAGCAACACATGGTACGGGCTCTCGAGGTCCACCACTTCAAACCAAACTGGCTCCCGACGGAAGTGATCTTTGTCTCCGAAGAGGACATCTATCAGGATCTTGCCGATGGGTGTGCAGGAAAGGCCAGGAACTATGCCATGGAATACAGTCCGGCTGTTCTGAAGCTGTCTTTGCTTGATTCCTAACTTCTCCATGGTGTCCTTGTACAGGATGTTGATGTTGTTGCCTCCGTCTATCAGAAGTCGCGAGAAACGAGCTGCTCGTCTATCTGTGGCAAAGGTGGCATTCAAGACCAAGGCGTAGGAGCCCGGACTCGGCATCACCTCTGGGTGATCAGCTCTGCTCCAGCTGATAGGCTTCTCGGACCAGTGCATGAACTTTGGTGTCTCTGATGCTACTGCATTCACCTCCTGCTGCTACAGCCGCCTGCTGCATCGATCATCGACCACACTAGTGAACACCACATAGGCTCCATGCTCTTCTGGGTACTCGTCTTGCACTGCGCCGACTGGCCTGACAGCCGGCTGCTGAGGCGGAGGAGGAGGCTGCTGCCCAGCCGGCAGGGGAGGCAGGAGGCCGTCTCCCTTGGCGATCCTGGTGAGCCAGTGGCACTTCCGGGTGGTGTGGTTGGACGGCTTCGCGCCGCTGTGGAACTTGCAAGGACCATCCAGAGTCTGCTCGTATGAGAAAGCCGGCAACCAGTTGGGCTTGCGCCCTTCCGTCGCTTTGGCGGAGGCCGCCCTTCCGGCTGCTGGTCTTCGACTGTCGCCACCTGCCGGCTGCTGGAAGTCGGCTGTGGGGCCTTACGCTTGTGGTCGCTTTGCTACTGTCGCCGACTGACGTCTCCAGCCAGAGTTCTAGGAGCCTGAGGGGCCACTTTGCCAGTCGCACTAACTTGAATCTCTGCCTTCATGGAGGAGTCGGCCGTGGCATACTTGTCTGCTATGATCAGCAGCTCGTCGAGGGTTTCTGGCTCGTCGCAGAGGAGCTTGTGCTAGAGTAGGGTGCCTTCTCTGCACCCGGTGGTGAAGTACTCGATAGCCTGCACCTCGTGCACGCCCTCGCAGGAGTTCCGAAGCTCGGCCCAACGCGTGAGGTAGTCGTGAGTCGACTCGTTGGGGCCTTGCACGCACAAGGAAAGCTGGCGAGGCTTGGGAGGTCGCTTGTACGTACTTGTGAAGTTGCGGACGAAGGCATCGGTGAAGTCAACCCAGCCGTTGATGCTGCGGGGCTTCAAGCTGTTCAGCCACGTCCGGGCCGTGCCCTGGAGCATGAGTGGAACGTACTTCACGGCAACTCGCTTGTTGCCGTTCGCTATGTTGACGGCCGTGGAGTAGTCAACTAGCCAATCCTCCGGCTTCACGGAGCCGGTGTATTTAGGAGTATCTCTTGGGAGCGTGAACCCTCTGGGAAATGGCTCGTCCCGGATGCGGGGGCCAAAACACGGTGGGACCAGCTCGTCTTCTTCTTCCAGCGCCAGGGATCGGTGGAGTCGGTCGATCCGGTGGCGGGCGTCGTTTTCTCTGACTCCCTCTCGGCGGCCAAGGTGGTCACCGAGAGTCGGATGGTCAACAGGCAGCGGGGAGACTCGCCTTTCTTTGCGAGGAGGAGGAGGTGGACAGTCGTCCTGCCGTTCTACTGCTCTTGGGCGGCCGTCTTGATCGCGCTCGATGGTGATGTGAGTCCGACTACGGCTGGCAGCCGGCTCCTTATCTTTTCTTCCACGGACCCCGCCAGTCAGTGTCCGAGACGTCGCGCCTTGGTCTCGGCGGGGTGGTAGATCGTCGCTTTGCCGCTGCGGCGCCTCTGCGCATCATCCGGCCTTGTTCTGCGTGGCAGCCGCGTCGAGGAGCCGCTGGACTCGCTCCGTCATTAGGCAATGTACTTCGCCCTCAAAATTATCCAGCTCGTCTGCCACCGCCTGGGCGGCTCGGATGTTCTTCGCAGGCATGGCGTATACGGGGCGATTTGTCCCGAATAGGTTGGCGATGGCAACGCCGCGCTATTGGACCGCGCCAAGGCGGCTAGGCCCAGTTGGAGCCGGTGAGCCGCCCACAGCGCGATCCATCTCACGCTGGTAGGCCTCTGACAGGTGTCTCATGCTAGCCAGCTTCTTCGCGCCTTCGACGAGCTGGAGGCGGTGCGCCTCCAGCGTCTCGGCGTCGGCGTCTTCGGGAATGGGCGCGGTCAGGTCTTGCAGCGCCGCGTCGAGTGGGTCATGAGCTCCTCCGCCGGAATGCTCGTCATGACCGATCACGAACACCTCTATGACGGTGCTTCCGCCGCTCTTCGCGCGAGGGAGCGGCTCGTCATAGACCACCATGTTGGTGGGGAACGCGTCGAGCGACGCGGTGTCGGAGTCGACCAGCATCGGGTCAGTGGAGCCTACGGACTCCAAGTCCACGATAGGCTCACGGGCGACATGGAGTTGGTCGAGGAGGCCTGCGAGGAGGCTCTCGGGGCCGCCCGTGCCTGCGTCGGATGTAGGCTCATCGGAGAGGCGAACCTCGCCGACAAGATCGGTGAGGTAGATGGCTGCGCAGGCGATCTCAACGCCGTGTAGTGCGTCGGCGCAGACTCCGTGTGGCGTGCCGGGCTGGCTGCTCTCGCCAGGGAGGAAAAGGGTTCCCGTCCAGAGCAGGTCTCCGGACGACGGTGCACCTGGCCCCATGGTGGGCGCCAAATGTCGGGGGTTGGGTGCGACATATGCCAAAGGATGGCTTATCATGGTGGGAGCGAGTAGAACGTCGCCGGTGCCTGGAAAAGGGATAAGGCGAAGGCATGCACGCCGGCTAATCTTACCCAGCTTCAGGGCTCTCCGTGGAGATAACACCCCTACTGCTGCTCCTCGGGGCCTCCGCATGATCACTATGGCAAAGCGTGTAAAAGGTTGCTCCTTGAGCTGTTTCCTGGAGGTAGGAGAAGGCAAGGCTAGCTCTCTCCTTCCTCTATGATCTGGTCTAATGCTTATGGATTCGAACCCTTTGCATGGGTGCCCTAGGGGTTTATATAGGCCTACCCCCTAGGGGTACAATGGTAATCTGGCTGGGTGCGGGACCCAGCCGTCTGTCTCTCTGGCTGCCGTCTTCTCCGCCGACTGCTGGGGCCCGCCGACTAGTGGGCCCCGCCGACTGGTCCGGTACGGAGCCGACAGGCCGTGTCCGGCATGGGCGGGTCTTGCCGGCTGCAGATCACTGTAGCCGTGCTTCTAATGACGTGGGCTTGGTCGTGGGGTCGTGGCTACAGCCCCGCCGCATGGCGGGCGATCACTGTCGCCACTCCCCGTCACATCTGGTTAATGGCGCATGGGCCCCGTGGGAGGGGCTGGCCGACTCTCAGGGGCCGACTCCCAACGGGTCCGATTGGTGGCGCTCTCTCCGTCTTCTGTATTCCCGCTGACTGGTGGGACCCGTTGTCCCTGGGTCGTGCTGGCAGACCGTCGTGGGTATAGGACTCCGCCCACTAGGGCTGATGTCAGGGCCGGTATGGCAACAGTGCTGCGCTGGACGGAGATCTCCCTGGGTACGACGCACTGTGGCCACGCCTGCCCTTGGAAAGGGGCGGGAGTGGACCTTACTGTGGCCACTCCATGTCCCGTCCCTCCTTATGAGGGCATGGGGTCTGTTGGTGTCACGGGCCGACTCCCCATGGCCGGCTTCTCTGGAAGTCACCAGATAGGAGTTGGCTCATCCCGAAGTCGTCCCCGTGACTTGGCCGTGAGTGGGCATTCGGCTGCTGTCGGAGTAAATAGCCATGGGTAGCCTAGCCGGCTTCCCCTGGCCCTTCTGAAAAAGTTACGAGCCCGCCCGGCTCTCAAGAATCCAAGACATGGGGCCGCCTTCCCCTTGCTGGCTGCCACCCAGGCCGGCTTTCGGAAGGCGGTCCGACTTTAGCCCTCATGAGAAGGCCGACTCCAAGAAGCCGGCCATGAGAAGGCCGACTCCAAGAAGCCGGCTCTCATAAAGTGGTCGAGACCGTACCCTCAAAGTTTGCACCCACCTAACGGCGGAGCGACGGGGCGTGGCTACAGTGAAGCCTGCCACCCCCGAATCCCGGAGCACGCCTGGCACAGTGCGCCGTACGGGGTAGGCATGACCCGTCCGGCGCGGCACTGTTGCCATGTTGACCCTGGCATCACCCACAACGGGCCGCCAGCGTGGCCCACAAACGGTGGGCCCCCTTTGAGGAGAGAGACGCCCGAAGGCGGCCATGCCTCCAACCAGTCGGCCCAAGACAGAGCCGGCTCCCTGCAGCCGGCTTGCCGCCTCCCTCGAAGAAGACGCCCCATTAAGGAGACAAGACGCGGTGAGGCTACAGCGATCGCCTGACAGGCGGCGGTACTGTAGCCGCGCTTACCACGACGAAGGCCACGTCAACAAGATGGAGCCACAGTAACCAGCCGCCGACCAGGCCCTGGACAATGGGGCCTGCCTATCGACCAAGGGGCCGGCAGCCGGCGGGACCCACTAGTCGGCGGGCCCCAGCAGCCGGCGCAGAGGCCGGCGAGCGCAGTCACAGACGGCTGGGCCCCGTGCCCAGTCGGATTA
Organism: Triticum urartu; assembly: GCF_003073215.2. Lineage (NCBI taxonomy): Eukaryota > Viridiplantae > Streptophyta > Magnoliopsida > Poales > Poaceae > Triticum > Triticum urartu. The sequence goes on along the minus strand of NC_053023.1, from coordinate 90,107,426 downwards.
CCATTGTGCCCCCGGGGGGTAGGCCTATATAAACCCCCCGGAGCACCCATGCAAAGGGTTCGACCCCTTGCTAGTTCTAGACACCACACAAGGAGAAGAAGCAGGCTGGCCGTGCCCTTCTTCCTCCTCCCACCAAACAGCTCAAGGAGCATTGTGTAGCTACTTGATTCATCTAGTGAGCATGCGGAGACCCCGCAGAGCAACAGTAGGGGTGTTATCTCCACGGAGAGCCCCGAAGCTGGGTAAGATCCGCCGGCGTGCACGTCTTCGCTTTATCCCGTTTCCAGGCACCGGCGATGTCTTACTGGCTCCCACAATGATAAGCCACCCATTGGCATATGTCGCACCTACCACCCGACATTTGGCGCCCACCATGGGGCCAGGTGCACCGTCGTCCGGAGACCTGTTCTGGACGGGAACCTTATTCCTCCCCCGCGAGCGTAGCCAGCCCAGCACGCCCGATGGCGCTTGCCACGATGCGCTGCAAGGCGTCACCAGCATCTGCGCGGCGAGCAGCCTCGCCGATATCCTCGACGAACCTCTCATCTCCAACGAGCTCGCCTCCGATGCGGGCACCGACCACCTCGCCAACCTTCTCAGCCAGCTCCATGTCTCCAGCGAGCCCGCTGCGGACCTGGAGTCGGTTGGCTCCACTGACCCGATGCCTGTCGACTCTGACACGGCCTCCTATGACACCTTCCCCACCAACGTCATGATCTACAACGACCCGCTTCCTCGAGCCGACGGCTGCGATGCTGTCACCACCGAAGTGATGGTTGTCGGCCACGGCGGCCCGGCCGACGAGAGCGCCCGCGACGCCTCGCACGCGGCGGCTCACGACTTGTCCGCTCCCCTCCCGGCTAATGCCGACGACAAAGCACTGGAGGCACGCCGCCTCGCCCTCCTCGCAGAGGGCCGGAGGCTGGCTTCCGTAAGACGCCTCATTGAGGCCTATCAGCGCGAAGCTGACCGCGCCGCCTCCGGCCACTCGGCCCGCAGTCGGAGCCATGCATGACGAGTTCCCTGACGAGCAAGCAACCTACACGATCTTCTACCAGCCCCGCACTGCCATCAAGTCCCAAGCACTGGCCGACTTCCTCGTCGACTGGGCCGAGACCCAGTACCTGCCGCCGGCTCCCGACTCCACCCATTGGCGCATGCACTTCGACGGGTCCAAGATGCGCACCGGCTTGGGAGCTGGGATCGTCCTTACCTCTCCAAAAGGCGACAAGCTCAGATACACACTACAGATCCATTTTGCCGCCTCCAACATTGTGGCCGAGTACGAGGCGCTCATACACGGGCTCCGGCTTGCCAAAGAACTTGGCATTCTCCAAATCCTATGTTATGGCGACTCGGACCTGGTGGTCCAGCAATCATCCGGCGACTGGGACGCCAAGGACGCGAATATGGCGAGCTACCGCTTCCTGGTCCAACAACTCAGCGGATACTTTGAAGGATGCGAGTTCCTCCACGTACCACGAGCCGACAACGAGCCAGCCGATGCCCTGGCTCGAATAGGCTCCACTCGGCAAGCAATTCCAACCGGTGTCACTCTACAATGCCTCCTCAAGCCATCTATCAAGCCGTCTCCAGAGTCCGATTCCATCTTTGTGCCACCTGACCCCGATGCGGCCAGGTCCGGCTCGAAGAACCAAGTAGGTGACCCCAAGACTCCCGTAGCCGGCCCGGCGACTTCGGCAGCCGGCTTGGGGACTTCGGCAGCCGGCTCGGGGACTGCGGTAGCCGGCCCGGGGACTGCACCAGCACAACAGCCGGCGGCCGACTCCAGCACTACACCGCCCAGCCCGCCCACCCTGGTGGCAGTAGCCACATTGGCAGTAGAGGAAGTCGCGGCTCCATCATGGGCTCAGTCCATCCTCAACTTCCTAGTAAACCAAGACCTGCCGACTAACGAAACAGAAGCAAGACAAGTCCAACGTCGAGCCGGAGCATACACAATCGTCAACAGAGAGCTCGTCAAGCGCAGTGTCACTGGAGTCCTCCAACGGTGCGTCGAGCAAGAGAAAGGCATTGCAATCCTCAGAGACATTCACCAAGGAGAATGCAGCCACCATGCGGCCTCAAGATCACTTGTCGCCAAAGCCTTCCGCCATGGTTTCTTCTGGCCGACTGCTTTGGATGATGCCAAAGAATTAGTTAAACATTGCAAGGGGTGCCAACTCTTCAGCTCCAAGCAACACATGCCGGCCTCGGCACTCAAGACCATTCCCCTCACTTGGCCCTTTGCCGTTTGGGGACTGGACATGGTGGGCCCATTCAAGACGGCGCGCGGCGGCATGACGCATTTGCTCGTCGCCATGGACAAATTCACCAAGTGGATTGAGGCAAAGCCGATCAAGAAGCTGAATGGGCCGACTGCTGTGACATTCATCGCAGACATAACAACACGGTACGGCGTGCCACACAGCATCATCACCGACAATGGCACGAATTTTGCCAAAGGAGCCTTGGCACGTTTCCGCGCAGCCCAAGGTATCCGGCTGGACTTAGCATCCGTCGCCCACCCGCAGTCAAACGGCCAGGTCGAGCGAGCCAACGGCCTCATCCTCTCCGGTATCAAGCCTCGACTGGTCGTACCTCTGGAGCGCTCAGCCGGCTGTTGGCTCGATGAGCTGCCGGCTGTCCTCTGGAGTCTGCGCACTACACCAAACAAGTCAACTGGCTTCACCCCTTTCTTCCTTGTATATGGTGCCGAGGCGGTCATCCCAACTGACATCGAGTTCGACTCGCCTCGAGTAACCATGTACACGGAAGCGGAGGCCAAGGAAGCACGAGAAGACGGCGTCGACCTGCTGGAAGAAAGCCGGCTGTTAGCCCTCAGCCGGTCTGCCATCTACCAGCAGGGTTTGCGCCGCTACCACAGCCGGAAGGTCAGGCCAAGATCTTTCCAAGAGGGCGATCTTGTGCTCCGGCTGATCCAACGAACAGCCGGCCAGCACAAGCTCTCAGCCCCTTGGGAAGGCCCCTTCGTCATCAGCCGAGCTCTAGGCAACAACTCCTACTACCTGATCGATGCACAGAAGCCGAAGGCACGCAAGAGAGACGACTCCGGCAAGGAGTCGGAACGACCATGGAACGCCAACCTCCTTCGAAGATTTTATAGTTGATGAAATGCAGTATGTATCACGCTAACTTTTGTATTAAGTACGAGACAATAGGCCCCCCGAGGAGGGCTCGGGGACTGCCATCCCTTATTTATGAATGAAAAGTATCATGCTTATGACCTTGTCATTTCATTTACTTGTTCCGTCCGGCACCGGGTTCGACTAGTCGGCTCGGGGACTGGCCGACTGGAGTTATATTAGAAGTCCTACTCGCAGTCAGATAAGTAGTGTGCCGGCTCCCAAGCTTTCTCTTGCCAAAAGTCGCAGTTCGAAGAACCGGCTGTCCGACTGGCAAGAGTTAAAGGCAGGAACAGGCGCCCACACGAAAAAATGGCTAGGGACTAACGGACTAATATAACAAAAGCCGGTTTTTCTCCCACCGCCGAATGGCTACCAGAGTAGCCAGCCGGCCGGTTTCCATTCACTTCACTTCAATCCAAGAAAGCTCAAGTACTTGCCTCCCCAAAGAGGGAAGGCGGCAAAGGAAAAAGCCTAAGGATAAAAAGCATACGCGAATGGAAACCAAACATGCACATAATAATATTTACATAAAAAGACCTCCGAGAGGCCAGCATTCAACATAGTTTGGATACACCCCCAGTGGGTGGAACTGCGAAAACTTAACAAAGATTGTTCAAAAGACAACAAGCAGGAAAGATAAAGACGGCAGGTCAAGCTGGCGGAGCGGCCGACGAGCCGGACTGGTTGGCGGGGACGGTCGTGCCGGCTGAGGGAGCGGCCAGCTGGCGAACTTCGGCTTGGTCGCCGCCTCTTGCAGAGGGCGCGCTTCCACGCGCCTCGTTGCTGGAGGCACGGTCGGCCTGAGGTCGGCCGGTTGTTCCACCGGTCGGCTCGACGTCTTCGCCGTCCTCCTCTTCGTCATCCTCGCCTTCGTCACTGGAGGCAATCTCCTCCGCCGAGTCCTCGCCCACCTCCGGGTTCAGCCCGAACCACTCCTCCGGCTGAGCAACACCGTCATCATTGATTTTGGGTGCGAAAACGCTGATGTCGGTGCACTCGGCGATCGTCGAAGCTCGCTGGGCGATAGCCGGCCTCACCTCCTCCAGCTCCGCGTTGGCCTCCATCCGCCAAGTGCGCAGCTGGTCCAGGCTCAGCCCTGGGTACCAAGCCCGAACGAACTCCAACACCCTCCCTGCTCCGAGGCGGGCCGCCGACGCCTTCCAAGCCTCAAAGCGACCAACTGCGACCTCCAGCCAGTCGGCAGTTCGGCTTGGGGTGCGGGGGATCGTCTCGCCGGGCCAGAGGGCGGCCAACACTTGCGCCCCGGCACGTTGGAGCCGGCGAAGCATCCGATGAGCCAGCTGCAACCACGCCTGGACAGCCAGGAGCTGCTCCTCAAGTGTCCGATTCGCATCCGGCGCGATGTTGGCCCCCGCCTGACGACGCGCCTCGCGATGGGCCTCAATGCTTTGGGCGGCGAAGGCGGAGTAGCTGGGGAAGTAGTCTGCACCAAAAAACAAGCAGCAGCTCAAGATAAGCCAAAAACCCAGGCGGCAAGGGGCAGGGGAGGGCCGAGGAAGGCGGCTTACCATCGAGCAAATCCTCGATCTGGTCGAAGCCTTCATCCAGGGCTTGCCGGGTCTCAGACCAGTTCGCCGCCTCGGTCTCATACTCCGCCCTCAAGGCGGCTTCGCTATCCTGCGCCGCCTGCAGGGCCGCCTTGTGGCTCTCCTCTTGGTCGGCCAGCTTCTTGGCTAGGCGATCCCGTTCCTGGACCAAGGCGGCACACTCGGCCTCCTTGGTATGAAGGGCGGCCTTCGCTTCGCCGAGCTCCTTCCTCAAGTCGGCGTTGGCCCCTGAAGACAAAGAAAAAGAAAAACCAATAAGGAAAGAGTCGTCAAGAAAGATCCGACCGGACTGCGCAGCAGTCGGCCCGAATCTCAGGGACTACACCCAGTGGGTGCGCTGACGCGCCCCCACAGGAGACAGACAAGATCGAGTACTTACTTCGGCTGTCGGCCAGGTAGTCGGTCCTCCGGCTCAACTCCCGAGCCTGGGAGTTGAAGGCGGCAGCACGAAGGTTGTGATATTCCTGAAAGTTCAGAAGAAAGCAAAGTAAGGTAGCCGTCGAGAAAGATCCGACCCGACTGCGCAGCAGTCGGCCCGAATCTTGGGGACTAAACCCAGTGGGTGCACTGACGCGCCCCCACGGAAGAAATTAAGAAAGCAAAGCAGCCAAGAACGAAGGACTCACCCGGATAGTGGCTCGCGTTGACAAGAACTCCTGGGTGAACTGTTGCAGCAGGGCGTCCTGAGCTTGCAGCCGGCTCCGGACCCCTTGAGCCGCCACATTCAGCTCGCCTGTCCCCCCGCTGGGAGTCCACTCGGACGTGGCAGTGCTGGCCGCCTCTAGATCTTCCGCCGACTGGCCTGCGCCCGCGACTCGGCGCGACTCCGGCGGAGCGGCGCCTCCCCCTGCGCGCCGGTTCGTCGCCGGTTGCACCTCAAGGCCGGCTCTGTTCTCCGGCTCACCTCCGGTCGGCCCCTCTGGCGCCGCTGACGATTGGCCGCCTTGGCCCGCTCCGGTTGGCGCTGCTGGCGGCGCTCTCCTCGCAAAGGCCACGGGGTCCTCCCCCCTCTCCATCAGCGGCGGGTCTTGGACGATCTCCTCTGCCAAGGGCAATGGGGTGTCGGGGGCTACGGCTCGGAGAGGAATGGCGAGCAGCGGAGGCTGGTTGCGCGAGCTTTCCGCCTCCGTCTCCGCGGTAGACGCCTCCGTATGGGCCTTGGCTGCCGCGTCGGCCTGCTCCCTCGCCGCCTGGGCGGCCGCCTTCTCCGCCACCTCGCGCTCCTCCCGCGCTTCGCGGGCGTTCCGCTCTGTGGCCTCCCTGAGATCGGCACGGGGGTCCACGTGGCGGGAGCTCGAAGACCCTCCAGCCGGCCCCACGACGGAGCCGTCGGGACCCCGCTCAAGGGAAAGCGGCGCCCTGTCCAGCAAGCGAGAAAAAGTTAAGAAGAATATTCGAAGAGAAAGAGAATGATGACGAGCATGCGGCAAGGCAATTGAAGACTTATGCTGAGACCGCCTGAGGCTGCTTCACCGCCTTGCGGAAGCGGGCCGCTTTCGCAGCCGCCTCGTCTCGCTTGGTCACCGCGGTGGAGGCTTTGGACTTCTTCGGCCGACTGCCGAAGAGGCCTGAAGCGGCCCGGTGCTTCTGTGCGCCGCCGCCGGCAGCCGGCGCGATAGACGAGCCCGCGCCCTGATGGTCGGCCGCCGGCTGGCGACGCGGGGCGACTTCGGCTTCGAAATCGTCCGGCCAGTCCTCAAAGCTCGCGGTGAACCTTGAGCCTCCGGGCTCGGCGCTGTCCCCCACGACGGCGTCTTCCATGGCGGCCGCCCCCAAGTCCGGGTCGTCAACGTCGTTCACCGTGCGGTCGGGGGCATACTGGCGTTCAATCCCTGCCGCCCCGGACGGCGGCGCAAGAAGAGGGTTCTACTCAAAAGAACCGACTAGTCAGAGGCCGGCCGTCATGAAGCCGGCTGACGACAAAAATAAGATAGAGAGAAGCTTACCACGGGCAGAGGATTGGCGCGAGAATACGGCGCCTTGCCGTATTGCCAGTCCCCGGCGAGCTTGCTGTTGGCGATGTAATTAACCATGAGCGCCACCTCCGCGTGGGGCATTTCCCATGTTCTCAGCCGGCTTGGGTCGAAGCGGCCGCTCATCTGACACATCATATGGGGCCGGCTTTGGAGAGGAAGAATCCGGCGCTCCATGAAGGCGGCCACCAAGTCGGCCCCGCGCAGGCCGGCGGCGCAATCATCACCCGAAGCCGGGAGATGGCGGCGTTCCCGGCCGGAGACAGTGACCGGGACCGGAAACTCCACGAGGGCTGCCTCCCAGCCGGCGGGCCGGCTACGTAAGCCGGCAGGTTGATGTAGTCTCCTTGATCGGCGACGTTCTTCACGTAGAAGTACGATCTCTGCCAGACCTTCACCGACTGGATCAGGAGGATGGGCGGGAATGGGTTGTTCTCGCTCGCCCTCCTCATGGCGGTGAAGGCCCCGCAGGGGGCTGGCACGCCGGCGACGACGGTGCCGAGTTTGCTCTGGAAGAACTCTCCCCAGAGCTCCAGCGTGGGGAGCAGCCCCAAGAAGCCTTCGCAGAGGGAGACAAAGGCTGACAGCAGCATCACCGCATTGGGCGTGAGGTGATGCGGCTGGAGGTTGTAGAACTCCAGGAAGGAGCGCAGAAATCCGCTCGCCGGAAGGCCGAAGCCGCGCAGGCAGTGCCAGCGGAAGACGACCCGCGCGCCCTCCTCCGGCGCCGGCGAGATCTCCTTCTCCGGCGCCAGGCGGACCTGTACGAGGTCGGCGCCGGGCAGGCGCTGAGTCTGGCGGAGGAACTCCACATGGTCTTCATGGACGTTGGAGCCGTCCCACGAGCTTGATAACGCCATGGGAGCAGGACGATGTGGGGGTGCTGTGATGGGAAGCTGCGACGGCAGCGAGAGGAAGAAACGAGGATTAGGAGGGGCGGAGCGAGAAAGAGCGTGCGAACCTCTATCGCTCTCCCTCCTCCCCCTACTTATAGGCTTGCGTGGCGGAGCCGAGGAGGCGCGGCGTGGGGAAGCGTGGGGATCGATCGTGCCCACCCCCCACGTCCCGTGATTATTGAGCCTTAACGGCGAAACAAAACTGCCTCGAGAAGGCGAGCGGCCCCTGTGGGCCACGGAAGATCCGCGCCCGGACCAAGGCTCGCGAGTGGCGGGCCCAGGCCTGCGGCAGCGTCCCGTCGCGCGCGTGCGCTCGCAGGATCTCGCTGCCACGTGGCTGCGGGAGGGCCCGTGGTCAGCACGCAGGTCCCCCCTCCTCCCGCCTACAAGACGCGGGGCTCTCGGAAGTCGGCATATGCCCGCAAAGCCGGCTCTTCAGGATGGGAAGCTGACCAAGCTTCTCGTCCCCCTGCTCGCCTCGGAGCTCGATCAGCTTCGGGGACTACTGTCGGAGTAAATAGCCATGGGTAGCCTAGCCGGCTTCCCCTGGCCCTTCTGAAAAAGTTACGAGCCCGTCCGGCTCTCAAGAATCCAAGACATGGGGCCGCCTTCCCCTTGCTGGCTGCCACCCAGGCCGGCTTTCGGAAGGCGGTCCGACTTTAGCCCTCATGAGAAGGCCGACTCCAAGAAGCCGGCCATGAGAAGGCTGACTCCAAGAAGCCGGCTCTCATAAAGCGGTCGAGATCGTACCCTCAAAGTTTGCACCCACCTAACGGCGGAGCGACGGGGCGTGGCTACAGTGAAGCCTGCCACCCCCGAATCTCGGAGCACGCCTGGCACAGTGCGCCGTACGGGGTAGGCATGACCCGTCCGGCGCGGCACTATTGCCATGTTGACCCTGGCATCACCCATGACGGGCCGCCAGCGTGGCCCACAAACAGTGGGCCCCCTTTGAGCAGAGAGACACCCGAAGGCGGCCACGCCTCCAACCAGTCGGCCCAAGACAGAGCCGGCTCCCCGCAGCCGGCTTGCCGCCTCCCTCGAAGAAGACGCCCCATTAAGGAGACATGACGCGGTGAGGCTACAGCGATCGCCTGACAGGCGGCGGTACTGTAGCCGCGCTTACCACGACGAAGCCCACGTCAACAAGATGGAGCCACAGTAACCAGCCGCCGACCAGGCCCTGGACAGTGGGGCCTGCCTGTCGACCAAGGGGCCGGCAGCCGGCGGGACCCACCAGTCGGCGGGCCCCAGCAGCCGGCGCAGAGGCCGGCGAGCGCAGTCACAGACGGCTAGGCCCCGCGCCCAGTCGGATTACCATTGTGCCCCCGAGGGGTAGGCCTATATAAACCCCCCGGAGTACCCATGCAAAGGGTTCGACCCCTTGCTAGTTCTAGACACCACACAAGGAGAAGAAGCAGGATGGCCGTGCCCTTCTTCCTCCTCCCACCAAACAGCTCAAGGAGCATCGTGTAGCTACTTGATTCATCTAGTGAGTATGCGGAGACCCCGCAGAGCAGCAGTAGGGGTGTTATCTCCACGGAGAGCCCCGAAGCTGGGTAAGATCCGCCGGCGTGCACGTCTTCGCCTTATCCCGTTTCCAGGCACCGGCGATGTCTTACTAGCTCCCACAATGATAAGCCACCCGTTGGCATATGTCGCACCTACCACACGACAACTGCCTTGCCACCGACTCTCAGAAGGCGGCTCTTTGTCCTGGGGTCTTGAGGGGCGCAGCCTGCCCCGATCTCTTGATAGGTTCAGGGGCTCGGGTTGGCCTACCCGTGGCCCATTACTCCGATAAAGAAGCTTCATCAACCAGCTCAAGCCCTTCAAACAATCCCTCTCTCCTGGCCATTCTCAGTATGGGGGCTCGATATATTGGGCCCTTTCCCCCGCGCTATCAGGGGCTTTGAGTACTTGTGCGTTGCAATCGACAAGTTGACAAAGTGGCCAGAGGTGGAAGCAGTGAGGAAGGTGACTGCTCAGTCACCTTCAAAGGACTGGTCTGCCATTTTGGTGTGCCAAACAGAGTCATCACTGACAACGGCACGCAGTTCACAAGCCACACCTTCATGCAGTACATCCAAGACCTCGGCAGCAAGGTCTGTTTTGCTTCCGTGGCACATCCACGGAGCAACGGCCAAGCAGAGAGGGAAAATGCTGAAGTGTTGCGAGGCTTGAGAACGAAGACCTTTGACAAGCTGCACAAGAGTGGAAGGCGCTGGATTGATGAGTTGCCGGAGGATCTTTGGTCGATCAGGACGACGCCAAATCGGGCCACCGGCCAGACACCTTTTGCCCTGGTATACAGGGCGGAAGCAGTTCTCCCCATGGAACTCATACACGGGTCACCTCGAGTGCTCGCTTATGATGAGCTTGAGCAAGAGCTGTTGCGCCAAGATGACGCGACACTCCTTGAGGAAGATCGTCTTCGGGCGGCTGTGAGAGCGGCATGCTACCAGCAAACCTTGCGCCGCTACCATAGCCGCAAGGTTCATGCCCGAAGCTTTGAGGAAGGCGACCTTGTTCTTCGGCGCGTTCAGTCGACCAAGAATTCCAACAAGTTGACGCCGAAGTGGGAAGGCCCTTATCAGGTAATACGAGTCACCAGGCCCGGCGCAGTCTGCCTGGAGACCGAGGATGCCGTACCAGTGAGTAACTCCTGGAACATCGAGCATCTTCTAAGTTTTACCCATAAGGCGCGGCTTGCCGGGCCTCCCGGCAAGCCACCTTTTGTACGAGCTTTGTCGACAAGGCATGTGACCCTCTGTACAAAGCCAGGCGCAGACCCTGAGCATAAATAAATGAAGCACTAGCGCCCTAAGTTATAGCATGCATGCTAGGTCGAGTCTCGTCCTTGGTTAGGGTTGATAGTGCTTAGCGGCAGCTAACCCCCAGCTTAGAGGTCGAGTGCGCGTCTTTCTGTTCTTCTCTGTCTTCTTTGGTTCGCAGGACACATGAATATCCTTGCCGAGCTGCTTTGGAAGAAAGGGGACGGACCGGCGCCCGACCCCGGCAAGCTAGAATTGCCGGGGGCTACAAGAGCAAAGATCCACCCGCGGCAAGCCAAGGTTGCTGGGGGCTGCAGATTCTGATAAGTTCTCTATCCCTTATCATGCGTTTCGTTATGGACTGAGGTATGTGAAACCTCATTTTTATCCTTAGGCTACCATGCTCCCCTCATTCCGGACCCTGGGACTCGTTTCCTGGGACCGAGTTTGGTCGTAATCGCGGCAACAAGGAAATGAAACGAGGAGCCTAAGCCCACCTCATCCCTGCCTCTGCCAAGGGCGTGAGAAAGGTCGAACGAAGTGGGGGGACGGCAAGGCCTGTTGCCGGGTGAGAAAACGTTTATCTTAAAGGTAACAAGGATTTACTCCTTGTCGTGGGTTTCACCTATGAACGAAAAACCCGGCAAACATCCCTTTTTCATTAAAAAACATTCTATACAGGTACAGTTCATACGAAATGAAAAACACGAACAAGGGGATTACAAGTTCTAAAGTTGACAAAGGCCCGAAGGCTTACAAGACTAAAAAGAGATAAGGTGCCCGTAATCCCTTTCTTGTCCCTCTCTCCAGGAAATGGAGCAAGGAAACAGAAGGGAAAAAGGGGCGCCTAGGCGAGCTACGAGTGGAAGAAGACACCAAGAGAACATCTTGGAGGCCGTCCAAGGGCTGGATGGGGATGGCGGCGCCGGAGGCAGAGCTTGAAGACGAGGCGGCAGGACATCGGTACGCGACGAAGGCGTCGGTGCCCGCGTACTCCGACTTGATGGCCTTGCCGCCCGCCCTCTTCCTCTTACGCAGCCTCCCAACACCAGCCGCCCAAGGAGACGACCCCGAGAAGTTCAAGGAGCCGGCGACACGGATGATGGGGTCGCCGGTGCCGCTCGGAGCGGCGCCCGACACCAAGTCGGACCTGTCATCCTGCCGCCCGCTAGCCTCGTCGTCGCTGCCGTTGTCTTCCTCGCCACTCTCGCTCGAGGAGGAATCTTCGTCATCAGAAGAGCTCTCCACCCAGCACCTTACGCGAGTCCCGAAGTGCCCGAAGATCTTGAGGGAGAGAAGGCCACCCTCCATTAGTTTGAAATGGAGAGTGAGCCCATCCGTCAAGCTGTGGAGGCGAGCAAAGGTCTTCCACCCTCGGTGGAGATACATGACATGAGGGGCAAGGAACTCGACGTCGGCCCATGTGCCGCTGATCCCGCAACCCCTCATATGCAACCGCAACACCTGCAGCGGATCCAGCTCCTTCTCCCGCGCGAATGGAGTCGGGAGGCGAAGGCGACGACGTGGTGGCTGGCGCAGCCTGACGAAGAATTCGCAGGGGTTGTCCCCGGCGTTGCCCTCCATCGGAGGAGGAGCTACTGGCAGAGGAGAGGCTGATCTGCCGCCCCGTCCTCCTCTCCCTCGAGCACCATGACGGCCTCGACCTTGCCCCCTCCCCCTTCCTCTAGCGGCCGGCCCCGCCGCTACGAGTTCTTGGGAAGGAGCGATGCGCTGTTTGGCCGAAACCCTCGCCGCCACCGATGAGGCATCGCCACGCCCCCTCGCCATGGCAGAAGAAGAAAGGAAGCAGGAATGGGGAGAGGCAGATGACGAAAGATTGAGAGGCACTGTTCCTCCCGCTCCCCTCTTTATAAAGGGGCAGGGCAGGGCTCGGCTGCCCCCTCTCGGCCAATCCGGCTTGTTAAAGTGACCACAAGCGGGGTCGTCGACTGCCCTCCCCGCTCCATTGAAGGCGCGTGGGAATCGAGCCACGCATGCGCACAACTTCCCACATCCCGCACGCCTATCATTCGCTCTGCATTATGCATGCAGCGAACGTGGCACAGGAGGCGGGCGCAGTAGGGACGCGTGGAGCGACGGTTCCCAAGCAAGGGTAGTAAATGGGAAGCGGCCCTGCGGTCTCAAAGAGACACGCAAGCCATCTCTTTACTGTCCACCATGTGATGACGCCAGCATGCTTCCGTCATGCGCGCGCACGACCCCCACATCGCGCGTTCAACGCGGGTTGTGGAGAAGCGCAGCGGACAGAGTAGTTACCGCGGTAAAAACCGCCCCGCCTGCCCGCGCACCGTTTTTGGCCTGACCCAACAACGTGTCGCGCTTATGTGTGGCCCAGGCCCGGGGTCTCTTGTCGCTGTACAAAACTAGGGGCACATTTTTGTACCCCTTTACCTGTGCACGGGCAGTTAGAGCCGCGCCCACGACCACACCAAGCAGAGCAAGGGAGGTGAGCCAAGGTAAGACCAAAGCCCAAGATGGCCAGAGCAACGCCAAGACCAAGACCACAAAGAGTAGAGGGACGAAGCAGGTTCCGCCGGCAAGACCCTTGCCGGGGCAGCCTCGGCAGCCCCGGCAAAACCCTTGCCGGGGCAGCCCGCCCCACACCAATGGAGTGAGCCACCCTTGAGCCCACGATCCCCAACGCCATCATCCACGTGGAGCCAGGGCTCGGGAAGACACCTCCAAGGTGGCATGCAGATCTTTGTGAAGACATATTCAAGATCAGATGAGGATTAGAAGACGACGATCCTCGGCAAGATCCTTGCTGAGGAAGGCTACCAAGGCCCCCGACAAGACCCTTGCCGGGGACGACAGCACGCTACGGCAAGACCCTTGCCAGGCCACCCGGCAAGGCCCTTGCCAAGCGCACTAGCAGGGCCACCGTCAGGCCTGCACCAGCCAGGTCTCCGCCGCCGTTCGCATGTTGCCGCCGACCCAACCAGCTGGGCAGGCACCTGCATGGCAACATGCAGCCCTTCGTGGAGGCTCCACCACCGCGCCACCTCAGCTGCCTGCCTGCCTACATGGCACCGCATGCATCGCTGGCCAGGGCGCGTGTCGAAGCTTGGAGGAGCGGCGACGGACGGTACGGGCCTCGCCTCCATCCCCGATAAAGTGAAGGGACACCTAAGCCTCACATTAAATGCGCTTTTTCCTATAATACCAGCGATAACCTCGCAACACTGTTGCCTTTCCACCTCCTGTGTGCCACTGTGGCAACCCCTTTTCCTATAAAAGGAGGCCCAAGGCGACGAGGAGAAGGATTCGGCTTTTTGGAGCTCGTTACACCCCGTAGCTAGCTCAAGAACTCAGAATATATCCACCAAAGCAGGAGTAGGGTTTTACACATCCTCGCGGCTCGAACCTGGATAAACGAACTGCATGCTCTCTGTTAGACCCGCTCTTCTCTCAACCCCGCGCCCCGCAACCGCAGTAGGGATTCTTGTGATCCCATAGGTGTCGTTTCCCACCGACGCCGACCCACAGCAATGCTCGGGGTGCGTGAGCTTCCAGGCCGTGGCTGTGACGGCGGGCGAGGGGATCGATTTCGAGCTTCCTCCATCCACGAGCGAATTCCAGACACGATGAGTGTTCGTCTATGCCGGTGTGCTCAGTCCTCTACTTCAGGCTCCGTCGGGGCCCGCTGTTCCTAACTCCGGCTGGAGCCATTAGTGGCTCGCGAGCCCCGGCCTTGCCCGGGTCTGGCTCAGGTTGAGGTTGCTGAAGGATCATGGCGTAACTGCACCGATGGCGGTGAAGGAATTCGTCGAACGCCGGGTCGCTCTGCTTCACCACCATTCTCGCCCAATGTGGACCTTGCTCAGCAGCCAGGACCACATGAGGTTTCAGGAGTCCGGGCTCCTCCTCGGGACGCGGCAAACAGTGCTCAAGGTCCTGACGGGTGTCTTTCTGCCGGCTGAACTGCCTGGGAAGAACTGTTTGCTATACCGCTCCAAGAATAAGGATGAATTTGTAAATGACATGCCTCTCTTTGATGAATGGGGGCCGCGGCTGATCGGCCTGGAGGGGCCTCGTGAGAACCCCGTCGTCGTGGTTCCCTTCCTTGCCACTGATGCTGAGCTCGCCCCAAGTGACGGTGCAGGTGGGTGAGCTCAGCCGGAGGCCGGCGGCTCGAGTGCTGAGGAGCATGTGCCGAGTGGTGATCCAGGGGCATCATCCTCAGGAGCCTGCCACTCCCCTTCTGAGGCATTGGCTGCTGAGGAGACGCTGCATGCGACTCCCGAGGCCAAGGCTCCAGGAGCCTCGGGAGGTCGTGGTGAAACGGTGCCCGACTGTTCATCGCAACCGGGCACCCCTGAAGATATTGTTCTGAGCTCTTCTTTGGCCCTGCTATGCACCGGCCGTCACATCCAGCATTTCGGTCATCTTTGTGTGGACTTCGAGGAGCTCCGCAAGAGGAAAGGATCTCCCAGCGGTAGCAACATCTTTGGACCGCTGAAGCGGAGGAAGTACATCACCGTTGACGTGTAAGTATCGTATCGCTGTGGCTCTCTTTATGCTGCTTTCTTCTTTTGACGCCAGTCTTTCAGGGCTCCTTCCACTGAGGCTGCTGAGTCTCCTGAGAACCGGCCTCCTTCTTCCTTAACTCTTCCGCCGGTCACGAGTGCTCCGAGTTTGCTGATTGCCCCTGGAGGAGGGTTGGTTGAAGGGGCACTCCTGCCTTCCTGGCGCGCTGAACCTGCGGCCTCGTCGCTCCTCCCCCTTGGTCTGGCGTGGAGCCTGGCAGGCGTGCCCAAGACTCCTCCGCTGGTCCTTGACGGCAATTTGTTGGCTTCGATCCTCGGCTCTTCTTCAAGCAGTGAGCCCCGACCGGCTTGGGCTTCTCATGAGGACGGGCTAGTTTCGGGTGTGGCGCCAGTCCCCTGCCGAGGGGTGGCGCGCCGCTTGGCGCCCCGCCCACATCCCCTGAGGTGGAGGACGAAGAAGGCCGGGCATTCGAGGTTGAGCGCGGGCGGAGCACGGTTCGCCATGAGCTCTTCCAGGAAGCGATGAACGCGATGAGCCGACTTGGTGAAGAGCTTGCGAGTGTCGATTCGCGTCTTGAGGCTGAAGGTCTTCGGCTGGCGGAGGAGTGGCGCAAGCTGAAGGTGGCCATCAACCTCGGCCGCTATCAGCGTGACTTTGAGAACGCGAAGACAGAGGCGTCTCTCAAGGTTTCCCACGAAGCCCGCTCACGAGCCTTGGAAGAGGCTCGCGAGGCTGATCGCCGCCGCGAGCCTGCGGAGAAGCGCGTGTGGGAGCTCCAGGCCTGGAGCGCGTCTCTTGAGTAGCAAGTGGAGGCGCGCAGGGCTTCTCTTTCATCACTGAGGGGGACGCCCACGGAGGAAGAGGAGGTCCGGAAGCATGACGAGGCGCTGGCCCTGGAGGCCATGGAGCGTAGCCGCGAGCTCGAGCAACTGGAGACGAGGGAGCGTCAAGTTTCCCAAGCAGAAGACGCCGTCGGGGCTCGTGAGGCTCGAGTTGAGGAGAAGGTGAACCGCCGGGTGGCCAAGGTTCGCGCGGACCTGGTGGGCAGGTACGACGTGAAGCTGAAGCTCGCGGGCGTGGAGGACGAAGCCACAGCCGCCGCCCTGGTCATGGCGCAGGCGGACTTGGCCTCCGCCCACGCCGAGTTGTGTTCCCTCCGGAGGCGAGTTGATGACGCAGAGGCCGTCGTGAGGCAAAACACGGAGGAGGTGCTCCAACGTCGAACGCTGGAGCGCGAGCATGTCCCTATGCTTCAGGATCTCCGAAACAGGGCCAATATCGCCCTGGGCCATATTTGCGACGCGGAGGCGCCGACCCCTCACTCAAATGATTATGCCAGCCACCTGACCTTTTTCACCGAGGTGGTCACGTGCCTGGATGCTCGATCTGCTAGAGCTCGCCAGCTTGTGGAGGAAAGGGGTCGTGGCCTGCTCGAGCGCGCTTTCTCCCGCGTCTTCAGCCATCGAGGATGACGCGGTGGTGGTGGTCGCAGATGAAGGCGCCGTGGTTGATGATGGCGTCGGGGGCATCACCGATGGCGGCGACAATGCTGATGAAGACGGTGATGACGCAAGAGACTCATCCACGGGTGACGCAGCGAGCGAAATTTCTGGCTGATCCTTTGTTCTCCTGTCATTTCACCCTGAGCACAAACTCGGGCGTGGCCCTTGAAAAACTTGTGAGAGCATTTTGAGAGGGGGAGCCCCTCATGTAAGCAAACTGCAGTTTTTACTTTTCCATGCGGTGTGGACTTGCGAATCCTGATGCGAGTTTTCTGTCTTGGTTTACCTTAGTCAGCGCCAGCTTTGAGCTAGGCTGCGATGTGTCGAGTTCCTGAGAACCTTGCGGAGCTCGTCGCCCCGTTGGAAAGGGCCTACGTGAGGTGAGCACCAGTTGTAGCATTAGCGCGCGCTTGGCGCGCGCGTGCTTCGTGCAGTCCCGCTCGCGAGGAGCTCGTGGGGGAAAGGTGACGGACATGAGTCCCAAACAAAACGAGATCCAGAAGGCAAGAAATTGCTCAAACGAGAAAAGGCTCCCCCCGTGCGCATCGATAAAAACTCAGCTTCAACTCAAATCCAGATCCAGAAAGCAAAGCTACAGAAAGAGAGATCCAAAGCAAAAGGCCGCGTCCGGCACCTAGTCTAGTCTTCTGGTCTTGAAGTCTTCTCACCGGTGCGGAGCTAAGTGCTGCCACTAGGCGTGGGAGGGAGCCCCAGGGCCTGAGGCCAGCACCCCTGAGACTCCGGGGCGTGTACAGCCCCAACTCATTATTACGTGAGAGTGTCACGGGCGGTGAGCTTCACAGGCACTGGGCCTTCTTCACAGGTACCGGCCTTGCTTCATATCGCCAGACGAGGGCCCCGCCTTGCGCCACTCTTGACCTCCTCTTAGCCGACCGGTCACCAAGACGACACAGAGGAGGGAAAGAGGATGCCAGCGGTTCCCTCGGTGACCACAGTTCCTCCGCCGGGGCAAAGGTTGTCGAGGCCTCCCCGGAACAGGGCCTACCTCCGGGTGTCGTTAGGCGTCGCGTGCCGTGGGGAGGGGCCTTGCTCCTGGCTCCCTCTTGGTGGCCCCTAGCATGTCTCCCTTGTTGGGACGGGTGCCGCCGTGCCTGGGTCGTCGATCGACGCTGCAACCTGATTCATCTATAGACCATGGTTAGCATAAGCCTATTCCCGAGAGACTAGCGGTACCCTGTAGTTGCCGCTGCCGGCGCGATCGTTTTGGTTCTCCGTTGGTTCTTGGAAGGCTTCGGCTCCTAACGCCCCCTCTCCCCAATATTCTCTAGTGAATGGGCCGAGGTCGTCCTCTGGTGCGTACCCTTGGTCCATCATGCGGGGCACGTAGGCTTCCGGGGCCGTCACACCGAACACCTCGCCGTGGTGCCCCACGCTCCATGTTGCCCCGCCCATGACGGCGTTCTGGGGATGACAATAAGGCATCCGGCCAGGACCATGGGGGGCGACGCTTGCACTTGTGCTTGTCGAGGGCGGCGTGGGGGAGTTGAAGCCCCCTACGCCGCCGGCCGTGCTGATGTTGATGAAGCCCCCGGGCGTAGTTGATGGCGCGCGGATGTGGTGAGGTTCGTCGCACGGCCCTGCAGTGGCCTGGGGAGGAAGCCGATAGCAGAAGGGTGGTGCTCCCGACGCTGCTGCGTCCAGCAGCTCGGCAACATGCTCAAGCAGCCTGTCCCGGCCGCTCTCCATCAGCCTGCATCGCAGCAGCTCCCTTGCCACGGTGAGCGCTGCCCGCATGTTTGCTTGCTCCCGCCGTGAGTGCGGCGCCATTGCTGCGGCATGACTCGCCGCTCTTGCCGCGGCTCGTACCTGTCATGGGGTGAGGGCGGATGACGCCTGGCCGCGCTGCGCGCGCCCGGCGGGGTTTGGCGGCGCCCGTGCCGCTTGGAGTGCAGGGTCAAGACCTTCATGGGCAGGCAGCGCTGCCCGAGCTGGCCAGGCTATCCAGCGGTCGGAGCCGGCCCTTGAATCGCCAGACATCGTGGCTGGGGTGCGTCGGAGAGCTGACTGGCGGAGAAGAAGCTCCGGCGCACCCCTACCCGGCGCGCCAAATGTCGGATGTGGGGTTCCGATAAACCCTTAAGGTTCGAACACTGGGGCGCGCGCGAAGTCTCTCCCTCGTACCGATCTACGCTCTAGCTCGCTAAGATCTCGCGGACAAACTCAACGAACTCGCAATAGAGAGAGACACGGGGTTTATACTAGTTCGGGCCACTGTTGTGGTGTAATACCCTACTCAAGTGTGGTGGTGATGGATTGCCTCTTGGTCTGATGATGAATAGTACAAGGGAAGAACAGCCTCCTGAGGTCGAGGTGTCCTTGTGCTTGTGAACTTGTGGCATGAGGATTCGATACCTCTACCGTGGTGGCTAGCTCTACTTATATAGGCCCTGGTCCTCTTCCCAAATATCGAGCAGGAAGGGAGCCAACAACGGCGGGCAAATTTGAAGGGGGACAGCTAGTACAAGCTATCCTGACAAAAGCGGTCTTCGCCTGCGAAAAGCTCTGGGGTGACACCGTCTTGGGCTCCATGATGACCTCCGCCTTGCCGTCCTCCTGGTCTTGGTCTCGTCGCACCAATATGGAAACCTTTGCCTGAGGCCTCGGTACTCTTCGCCTGCGCTGGCCTCCTTAGCACCAAAGAGGAAATAGAGACGCTAAGCGCACTGGCGCCCGCCTGACACCCGCCTGGTACCGTTTGTCATGGCTCACGTCTCGAGAGCCTCGTGAGGTTTGCCTTGCCTTGATATCTCCGCTCCTGGTGAGCCTGCCTGGCTAGGCCACTCCAGAGGAGGTCTTGCGACGTCCTCCTCGCGAGGCTTGGACCCTCGCGAGGGTCTTGGGTGCCTTGTTGACGAAGATGGGCCGTACGGCCTACTGCTTAGCCACGCTGTGGGCCGCAGGCAGGCAAGTCTGGGGACCCCCGTTTCCAGAACACCGACATATTCTTTGGCTCCCCTTGTGTCGAATCAATAAATTTGAGTTGAATACTCTACCCTCGAAAACTATTGCGATCCCCTATACTTGTGGGTTATCACAATGTTACTAGATAAACAAATGTCAATCTTTCCAGTTTGAGAAATGGCAACATATCCAAAAATGAAAGATATGCAAATCTTACCCAATTGTTTGTATGTGGTTGCACACGGGTCATTCAAAACAACCGTTTGTGTTGAAGGGATGCAGAAATCCTGCTCGGCACATTTTCCCTTGGCTTCATGGGGAAGTTGTCGGTTTGCATACGGGAGTTCTAACTAAAACGTTTGTGATGAGTGTTTTATATTTAAAAACCGTTGACGTTTTTTCCAAAAGAAAATCGTTTGATAAGCCTGTACACTAGGAGAGAAAAACGCAAGTTCTTTCAAACCATATCTTTCATTCAGTCACACTGCGAATTTATATTCATATGATCGAGAATTCAAGATACAGTATTAAACCCAAAAAAACTATTTCTGGCGGCAGCGGAGGTGGCGAGCCGCGCCGTCATTGTCGTTGTCGTCCTCCGGGACGCCGTTGTTGAAGTCTTCATGGAAGCACAAAATGTTCTTCACTTGTAAATCAAACATCAAGTCATCGCGCGATCGACGGGCGGGGCGCGGGAGGACGGCAACTGGCGCCGCTAAGAGGTAGCGGTCGACGGCAGCGTCCCATGCTGCTGAGGGGGGGGGCGCACGGGCACGGGCGTGGCAGGTGCAGCCAAACGCATGGGGACCGACGCCACGGTGGGTCGAGGGGCGCGCACGGGCGCGACGGGTGCAGCCAAACGCACGGGGGCCGGCGACACGGTGGGCGGAGGGGCGCGCATTGGCACGGGCACGGGCGCTGGCATGTACACGAGCTCGCGCAGGTCCACGGATACCTCGCTGACACCCGCGGCTTCCAGCCCTGCGATAGTGCTCGGCGACCAGCCCGTCAATGCTACGGGGATGGTCGCTGGCATGGGCGCGTGGATGGGAGCTGGGACGGGAGCAGGGGCAGCAACTGTCGTGGCCAGCTCGTTCTGGGCCATGTCCATGAGGCCCCATTCCCCCTTATTTTCTATCTCCTCCGGCTCGGAGTTGACTTCACCAAACTTGAAGACTAGTGGCAGATGATCATTCTGCGCCAGGGGGGTGGAGGTCTGCGGGGAGGGGGGAGGGGAATGGGAGGCAAACAATAAGGCCTCCTGTATTAAACAGTGGCTCGGGCGCCATTAATGGAGAGGAAGGCGGGCGGCCATGGAAGTCAAAGGGCTCGCTTCCCAGTGAGCTTGCGCAGCGTAAAGCTCGCACGCTTCCTGGTGAGCCTGCGCATTGGAGGACAGCTTGCACGCCTCTCGGTCAGCCTGCACACCGGACTGCGCTTGCACGCCTCCCGTTCAGTCAAGGTCAAGCAGCTGTCTGCACGGCACCTCCTATAGCCATTAAAACAAAGGCACGTGGTGTCACTTGAATGGTTAACAGAACGCACACGTTTTGAATTATACAAACGTTTGAGATATTAAGTGGCAGCTATTTTTTCAAAATGCCTTTGTTGGCTGTCATTATTCGAGTGCGCCTTCTCTCAAAATGGACACGAAAAACACCACATCATGTCAGGCGCCATTCCATGATAGCATGCCAAGTTTCATGAATTTTAGACGAGTTTTGGATTTACTAGAATTTAAAAACCAGGCATCTCAATGTTTTGTCGGCAATCAACGGTGCCCTGGTGTTTGAAATTCATTCCCATTTATTGCATGGGACCTAAGCATGCACCAAAGGACACAAATTTGATTTTTCAACCAATTTATATGCACTGGAGCATGCACATGTAGTTCAAATTTGAATTATGCACATAAATGCATTGAAAACTCAGTTAATGCATAAAAATGTCCAAAAGAACCCCAAAAAATCACAAAAATTGACACAACACTCCTGTTGTTCTATGTTGACACGAGAAATTTTTTGGAAGCAATAAGAGGCAGTGGATATCGTTTCTTCCCCAAAGGTGGGACGTTCCCTACCGAAACCATGATCCTTGTTGTGAGAAGCTCTGGTTTGTGAGAAGCATATACCCAGACATGCCCCAAACGGGATAAAAAATTACCACGGCATGTTGATGCCGCTCCACGAAAGCATGCCAAGTTTCATGAATTTCAGAGGAGTTTTGGATTTACTAGAATTTAAAAATGAGGCATCTCAATGTTTTGCCAGCAATCAACGATGCCCTGGTGTTTGAAATTCATTCCCATTTCTTGCATGGGACCTAAGCATGCACCCAAGGACACACATTTGATTTTTCAATCAATTTATATGGACTGGAGCATGTGCATGTAGTTCAAATTTGAATTATGCACATAAATGCATTGAAAAATCAGTTAATGCATAAAAATGTCCAAATGAACACCGAAAAATCCCAAAATTTGACACAACACTCCTGTTGTTCTTTGTTGACATGAGAAAATTTTTGAAAGCAATAAGAGGCAATGGATATCGTTTCGTCCCCAAAGGTGGGACGTTCCCTACCTAAACCATCATGCTTGTTGTTTGAAGCTCTGGTTTGTGAGAAGCATATACCCGAACCTGCCCCAAATGGGAATTTTTTTTAACATGGCATGTTGATGCCGCTCCATGATAGCATGCCAAGTTTCATGAATTTCAGGCGAGTTTTGGATTTACTAGAATTTAAAAACTAGGCATCTCAATGTATTGTCGGCAATCAACAGTGCCCTGGTGTTTGAGTTTCATTCCCATCTCTTGCATGGGACCTAGAAATTCACCCAAGGACACATATTAGATTTTTGAACCAACCTTAGTGCGTTGGATAAAATGCCTAGCAATCCCAGTTAATGCATGAAAATGTCCAAACGAACCCCGAAAAATCACAAAAATTGACACAACACTCCTGTTGTTCTATGTTGACACTAGAAAATATTTGAAAGCGATAAGAGGCAATGGATATCGTTTCGTCCCCAAAGGTGGTACGTTCCCTATCGAAACCATCATGCTTGTTGTGAGAAGCTCTGGTTTGTGAGAAGCTTATACCCGAACCTACCCCAAATGGGACAAAATTTTCACCACGGCATGTTGATGCCGCTCCATGATAGCATGCCAAGTTTCATGAATTTCAGAAGAGTTTTGGATTTACTAGAATTTAAAAACCAGGCATCACAATGTTTTGCCAGCAATCAACAGTGCCATGGTGTTTGAATTTCATTCCCATCTCTTGCATGGGAGCTAGAAATTCACCCAAGGACACACATGTGATTTTTCAACTAACTTTGGTGCATTGGAGCATGTGCTTGTAGTTCAAATTCTAATTATGCACATAAAATGCCTAGAAAACCCAGTTAATGTATAAAAAGGCCAAACGAACCCCGGAAAATTCCAGGATTAAACACAACACTCCTGTTGTTCTATGTTGACACTAGAAATTTTTTGAAAGCAATAAGAGGCAACGGATATCGTCTCGTCCCCAAAGGTGGTACGTTCCCTATAGAAACCATCATGCTTGTTGTGAGAAGTTCTGATTTGTGAGAAGCTTATACCCAAACCTGCCCCAAACGGGACAAAATTTGTACCACGGCATGTCGGGTGCCCTTCCATGATAGCATGCCAAGTTTGATGAATTTCAGACGAGTTTCAGATTTACTAGAATTTAAAAACCAGACATCTCAATGTTTTGCCGGCTATCAATGGTGCCATGGTGTCTGAAATTCATTCCCATTTCTTGCATGGGACCTAAGCATGCACCCAAGGACAAAGATTTGATTTTTCAACGAATTTATATGCATTGGAGCATGCGCCAAATTTGAATTATGCACATAAATGCATTGAAAACTCACTTAATGCATAAAAATGTCCAAACAAACCCGAAAAAATCACAAAAATTCACACAACACTCCTATTGTTCTTTGTTGACACGAGAAAAAACTTGAAAGCAATAAGAGGCAATGGATATCGTTTCATCCCCAAAGGTGGGACGTTCCCTACTGAAAACCATCATGCTTGTTGTGAGAAGCTCCGGTTTGTGAGAAGTATATACCCAAACTTCCCCAAATGGGACAAAATTTGTATCACGACATGTCGGGTGCCCATCCATAATAGCATGCCAAGTTTCATGAATTTCAGATGAGTTTTGGATTTACTAGAATTTAAAAAACCAGGCATCTCAATGTTTTGCCGGCAATCAACGGTGCCATGGTGTTTGAAATTCATTCCCATTTCCTGCATGGGACCTAAGCATGCACCCAAGGACAAAGATTTGATTTTCCAACGAATTTATATGCACTGGAGCATGCGCCAAATTTGAATTATGCACATAAATGCATTGAAAACTCACTTAATGCATAAAAATGTCCAAAAGAACCCCAAAAAATCACAAAAATTGACACAACCCTCCTGTTGTTCTATGTTGACACGGGAAAACAAACTTGAAAGCAATAAGAGGCAAGGGATATCGTTTCGTCCCCAAAGGTAGGACGTTCACTACCAAAAACCATCATGCTTGTTGTGAGAAGCTCCGATTTGTGAGAAGCATATACCCAAACCTTTCCCAAATGGGACAAAATTTGTACCACGACATGTTGATGCCGCTCCATGATAGCATGCAAAGTTTCATGAATCTTAGACGAGTTTTGGATTTACTAGAATTAAAAAACAAGCCATCTCAATGTTTTGCCGGCAATCAACAGTGCCGCGGTGTTTGAAATTCATTCCCATTTCTTGCATGGGACCTAAGCATGCCCCCGAGGACAAAGATTTGATTTTTCAACGAATTTATATGCACTAGAGCATGCGCATGTAGTTCAAATTTTAATTATGCACATAAATGCATTGAAAACTCACTTAATGCATAAAAATGTCCAAACGAACCCTGAATAATTTCAATTCTTTTATGAGCACTGCAGATAAAAGGTCTAGCAATTCAAACACCGTCCATTGCCGCTGTGACCCCATTATGTAATTCAAATCAAGACCAAAAATCAAGTAGATCCCACACAGTTTATTATAACCGACCGTGTGAGATGCAGCACAAAATATCTTTGGACCGTGTTTGAATAAGGGACCGTGTTTGATGACACTTTGTGTGCCAGTTTTTTGGCTGAAGCGATTCCAAATTTTCGGCTTCCATAGAAATATCTACCTCCCCGCCCCCTCCCCCTTACCAAAAGCCACATTTCCCCTCTTTCCGCCTTCCTTTCCAAGTTGAAACCTTCAATCCTTGCTTGCAGCGCTGCCTCCTCCTCGTCGGCGACCCTCCTTCACGCTACTCGGCCTCGCCTATCCAGGCAGGTAGTTCACACCCGACGCCCATCCTCCTCCTCCTTCCACATCCCACATGCCCCGACCGCCGGCGCGTGCGTGACACCTTCCACCCAAATCACCGACCCCTCCACCAAATAAGCGCCAGCCTAAGCCATGGTGCACGCAGTATAGCCAGGACCTCAAGGAGCATTTGGCAAAGGAGAAGCAATCACGGCCGCACGCGCGGATGAGGTTGCGATGGCTGCTATTCGTGCCGACCCCCAGATCTTGGAGGAGCACCTCGCCGTCGAGGCCACCGTTGAAGCCTCGAGCACCGATGCCACGACGCGGTTGGCTGCTTTAAAGACAGTTCGTGGAGTTTTCTCGAGGCCACCGTCGGTGCCTTCGATGAAGACTGCAAGGTGTTTTCTCAGCGTGCACGTGCTTACCTCATCTCGAGAGCGAGCAGGTTGGTGCCCAGAGCGTCTCAGGCAACTCACCACTACAACGAGGGGACCCACGATGCGGAGGCCTCGCCCTCTTCCATGTCCAAGGAGCCAATCGTCATCGATATCTCCAACAATGAGGAGTAGCTTCTCTTATTAGCTCACAATAAGGACCCATGTTCACTTTGCTAGCTACTTCCTTTCCTTAACAAATTCTAATGAATTGTGCTATCTACTTTTACCATGCAATCTTCTGCTATAGTGTATATGTTCTATATGTCGTGCAAAGTGGTGTTCAATTAACTGCTTGGTTCAATTCTGCAAATGTGATATTCAATTCTTCAGGGTGCAATATTTCCAAGTTGTTAAGCATGCTTGGTATGGTTAACTGTCTGATCTTCTATTAGGAGTATGTTATATTGTTCAATTGGTGTTTAGTTAACTGCTTGGTTCATTTGTTGTGGCTTGGTTCACTTGTTGTGGTGTTTAGTTAACTGCTTGGTTCAATTCTGCAATGCGATGTTCAATTGTTGTGGGTGCATTCTGTTATTGTATACCATGTGAGGAATAAATCGAATTTAGCTGTACTAAATACATGAGAAACAAGTACAATTGCTATATTTCCAAGTTTTTAAGCATGCTTGGTTTGGTTAACTGTGTGATCGTCTATTAGGAGTATGTTATATTGTGCAATGTGGTGCTCAGTTAATGTTTGGTTCATTTGTTGTGGTGTTTAGTTAACTGCTTGGTTCAATTTTGCAATGCGATGTTCAATTGTTGTGGCTGCATTCTCTTATTGTATACCATGTGAGCAATAAATCGAATTTGGCTGTACTAAATACATGAGAAACAAATACAATTTCTCTATTTCCAAGTTGATAAGCATGCTTGCTTTGGTTAACTGTCTGATCTTCTATTATGAGTATGTTATATTGCAATGTGGTGATCAGTTAACGTTTGGTTCATTTGTTGTGGTGTTTAGTTAGCTGCTTGGTTCAATTCTGCAATGCGATGTTCAATTGTTGTGGCTGCATTCTGTTATTGTATACCATGCGAGAAATAAATCGAATTTGGCTGCACTTGATACATGAGAAACATATACAAGTGCTGTATTTCCTAGTTCTTAATCATGCTTGGTTTGGATAAATGGGTTTTCCATGTGGCTTGAATTAATCTGATTAATCTGATGAATCTGCAAAGGTTTACAAGATGGTACTAACTATTATACCTTGCCTTTTTGTATTTCTTTGCCCCATTTCCAATATAGAGAAGATATTTATGCACATCCTTGTTTTCAGGCTTCACTAATGATTACCTCTCAAACCACCTCTATGGCCAGGAGGCGAGGAAAGTTTTCATACAACAGCCATAGTTCAATATTGAAGTGTTCCTAAAGAGGTCGAAGGATGGACGGTCAATCATCCATAGGCACTGGCCTAAAGTTGCAAAGACCTTCAACATGAATGAAGGCTCAGTATTCTCGTTCCGCTTCAGCAGTTTTCCAGATGAGATGCATCTCTCTATGTACCGTCTATGATGCTATTTTCGAAAGGTTCTAGATGTTGCATGTGAAACTTCCTGCTGGTGCAGTTGTGTAATGGGGTAGCTGAGTGCTGAAGCTATATCATGTTGTACTCCGATGTATTTCAATTATGAAATCATGCTTCCTTAATATGGAAATGGAAGGTTTACCTCAAGCCTTTAAGACTACTATGTTTTCTTATTTTTATTAATAAAAGTTGCAGTGGGGTGTTTACCGTACTGTTTATAGTCAAAAAAATATATATGGAAATGAAATATATTATGTGCTTAATATGAATGTAAATTAGATTAGTAAATGGATTATTAATAATAGGGCAATTATCCTGCTAATGGCGAATTAGCCTGCTAGTTGAGTTTTGATATTGCAAACGGTTGTTGAAAAAATACCATGGGCGATGACCTGAGGCAACACACACAGTTTCTAGGAATAAACCGTGTTGGATCAATGAATAATCACACACAACTTTCTCTTGAAAACTGTTTGCGTTAGGCCACCTTGCGCAAACGTTTACCACATAAAAACTGTGTGTCATGGACAGCCTTTGCCACACAGTTTCTTCTACGGACTGTGTGTGCTACATTCAATAATGCAAACGATTTAACAGAAAAAATTGTGTGTGATGTACCTGTGAACGGAAACGTTTTCCTTGGAGCGACTGTGTGGGATGTGCATACGAATGGAAATGTTTACCGGGGACTGACTGTGTGGGATGTACTTGCGACCGAAAACAATTTCGCCGTATAATTGTAAATTTTAGCTCTACTATATGTATTTCCGTATTTGAGTGCTCGCCGGTCGCACACGACCTCATTTTGCCGAACGTGTGTGCCAGGAGGGCATATCCCCGACGGTTTCTGGGTCGTGTGGGAAGGACCCCCCTATCGCCCACACTCACTTGGCGACTGTTCCAAATGCCGTCACGGAAAGGGGTTTTAAACCGTTTGTTTAGGACCGACGCGTACCAGTGCTATCTCATAAAAGATTTAAGTGAAGCACAGAGAGCAATTCTAATAAGTCATGATATAATTTTGGCTCTCTCAAATAGGTGTGTCCAGCAAGGATTGATGACTTAAAACACAAAATAAAACAAGCAAAGACACATATCATACAAGACGCTCCAAGAAAAACACATATCATGTGACGAATAAAAATATAGTCTCGAGTAAAATACCGATGGTTGTTAGAAGAAAGAGGGGATGCCACTCGGGGGCATCCCCAAGCTTAGTTGGGTGCTCATTCTTGGATAATAGCTTGGGATGCCGGGGCATACCCAATCTTAGGCTCTTCTATCCTTCCTTCATCCATCGTAAGATAACCCAAAACTTGAAGACTTCAATCACACAAAACTCAACAAAACCTTCGTGAGATCCGTTAATGTTACGAAAACAAAACACTACTATAAGTGTTGTGTTAACCCGATTCATATTTTGTTTTTTTTATTATATCTACTATATTCCAACTTTTCCATGGCAAAAACTCATCAAAGAAAACCATAGAGCCATCAAAATAAGCACACAACACAAAGAAAATAGAGTCTGTCAAAAACAGAATAGTCTGTAGTAATCTGAATTATTTGAAAACTTCTGGAACTCTAACAATTCTGAAAACTTTGGACGTCCTATGAAATTTGTATATTGATCTTCTGTAAAAAAACTCAGATTAGAATCACGTTTCTGCGATTTACTAAAATTGTTTTCGTGAGCGCATAGGTTTGTGTTTTTTCAGCAAGATCAAACAACTATCACCCAAGAAGATCCTAAAGGCTTTACTTGGCATAGACACTAATTAAAACACAAAAAACACAATCATAACAGTAGCATAATTGTGTAAACACACACGAACAGAAAGCAAAAAGCAAAAATAAATTTTATTCATTGGGTTGCCTCCCAACAAGCGCTATAGTTTTACGCCCTTAGCTAGGCGTAAGGCAAGGATCTAAGTTTTGTCATCTTTAGTTTGAGATCCATAAGAGGCCCTCATGATTGATTCATATGGTGGCTTAATTCTTGTTCTAGGAAAATGTTCCATACCTTTCCTCAAAGGAAATTGGAACTTAATATTTCCTTCTTTCATATCAATCACGGGCTTTTCACGATTCATACCATAAAAATCAAAGATTTCCCTAGCTTCCCTTATCATGTAGTCAAACTCGTTCATAAGAACGAGAGTGGCTAAACTTTCAGCCCTAGGATTCTTTATTTT
This sequence comes from Triticum urartu, assembly GCF_003073215.2. Classification (NCBI taxonomy): domain Eukaryota; kingdom Viridiplantae; phylum Streptophyta; class Magnoliopsida; order Poales; family Poaceae; genus Triticum; species Triticum urartu. The sequence continues at coordinate 90,078,639 of NC_053023.1, read as the reverse complement.
GGGGAGCTCAAAAAACAATCTTTGCAAAGTAGAATGTGTACGAATAAATTTACTTTCAAGTTTTAGAACTACTGCTGAAATACCATCCGCATAAGATCTAGTAGTTTTAAGTATAGGAGCATCATCAAGACTCAGATTTCCAACAGAATTGAAAAATTCTTGGATACGTTCCTTTCCCATAACGTTCCCTTGCCCCAAGACAAAAGTTTTAGCATCCACATTGCCTATACGTCCAATCTTAGGAGTCAGGCCATCATCTGTTGGTGCCATACCAAAATCACTCATGGTTGCAAGCAAAGAATAGATCTGATGAGAAAATGGCGAACAAAAAAAGGGAGGCGAATAAAACGGAAATTTTTTTGTGAAGTGGGGGAGAGGAAAATAAGAGGCAAATGGAAAATAATGTAAATTGCGAGGAGATGAGATTTGTGATTAGGAACCTAGTTATGTTGAAGATCCTCCCTGGCAACGGCGCCAGAAATTCTCCTTGATGGTAGCTGGAACTACATCGGTATTTCCCCGGAGATGGAGGGATGATGTAGCACAACGACGGTAGGTATTTCCCTCAGTTACGAAACCAAGGTATCGAACCAGTAGGAGAACCAAGCAACACAACGTAAACAACCCCTGCACACAAAGAACAACACCTCGCAACTCGACGTGTTAAAGGGGTTGTCAATCCCTTCCGAGGTACAGCGCCTTGATACGTCCATTTTGCATCATGCTTTTATATCGATATTTATTGCATTATGGGCTGTTATTTCACGTTATGTCACAATACTCATGGCTATTCTCTCTTATTTTACAAGGTTTACATGAAGAGGGAGAATGCCGGCAGCTAGAATTCTGGGCTGGAAAAGGAGCAAATATTAGAGACCTATTCTGCGCAACTCCAAAAGTCCTGAAACTCCACGAAATATCTTAAAATAAATAAAGAAAAATCCTCGCCAAAGATGAAGTCCAGGGGGCCCACACCCTGCTCACGAGGGTGGGGTGCGCCCCCCCTCCTAGGGCACGCCCCCTACCTCGTGGGACCCTGGTGGGTCTCCGATGCCCATCTTCTCCTATATGAAGTCTTTCGATGAGAAAAAATAAAGAGCAACCTTTCGGGACGAGACTCCACCGCCACGAGGCAGAACCTTGGCGGAACCAATCTAGAGCTCCGGCAGAGCTGTTCTGCCGGGGATACTTCCCTCCGGGAGGGGAAAATCATCACCATCATCATCACCAACGCTCCTCTCATCGGGAGAGGGCAATCTCCATCAACATCTTCACCAGCACCATCTCATCTCCAAACCCTAGTTCATCTCTTGTATCCAATTCTTGTCTCAAAGTCCGGGATTGGTGCTAGTAGGTTTCTAGTAGTGTTGATTACTCCTTGTAGTTGATGCTAGTTGGTTTATTTGGTGGAAGATCATATGTTCAGATCCTTTATGCATAATATTACCCCTCTGATTATGAACATGAATATGCTTTGTGAGTAATTACGTTTGTTCCTGAGGACAAGGGAGAAGTCTTGCTATTAGTAGTCATGTGAATTTGGTATTCGTTTGATATTTTGATAAGATGTATGTTGTCTAACCTCTAGTGGTGTTATGTGAACATCGACTACATAACATTTCACCATTATTTGGGCCTATAGGAAGGCATTGTGAAGTAATAAGTAGATGATGGGTTGCTAGAGTGACAGAAGCTTAAACCCTAGTTTATGCGTTGCTTCGTAAGGGGCTGATTTGGATCCATATGTTTCATGCTATGGTTAGGTTTACCTTAATACTTTTGTTGTAGTTGCGGATGCTTGCAATAGAGGTTAATCATAAGTGGGATGCTTGTTCAAGTAAGAACAGAACCCAAGCACCGGTCCACCCACATATCAAATTATCAAAGTACCAAACGCGAATCATATGAACGTGATGAAAACTAGCTTGATGATATTCCCATGTGTCCTTGGGAGCGCTTTTCCTATTATAAGAGTTTGTTCCAGCTTGTCCTTTGCCACAAAAAGGATTGGGCCACCTTGCTGCACTTTATTTACTTTTGTTACTTGTTGCTCTTTACAATTTATCTTGTCACAAAACTATCTGTTACCACTTATTTCAGTACTTGCAGAGAATACCTTGCTGAAAACCGCTTATCATTTCCTTCTGCTCCTCGTTGGGTTCGACACTCTTACTTATCGAAAGAACTACGATATATCCCTATACTTGTGGGTCATCAAGACTCTTTTCTGGCACCGTTGCCGGGGAGTGTAGCGCCTTTGGTAGGTGGAATTTGCTAAGGAAAAATTCATATAGTGTGCTAAAATTTACTGTCACTTGTTACTATGGAAAGTAATTCTCTGAGGGGCTTGTTCGGGGTATGTTCACCCCGTCCAGTAGAGCAAAGAGTTGCTCCTCAACCTACTGAACCTATTGAAAATGAAACTCCTTTTGAATTTCCTTTGGGTATGATGGAAAAAGTGCTAGCTAACCCTTTTATAGGCGATGGAACAAAGCATCCTGATGAACACTTAATATATGTGGATGAAGTTTGTGGATTATTTAAGCTTGCAGGTATACCCGATGATGTTGCTAAGAAGAAGGTCTTCCCTTTATCTTTGAAGGGAGACGCATTGACATGGTATAGGCTATGTGATGATATGAGATCATGGAACTATAAAAGATTGAAATTGGAATTTCATCAAAAGTATTACCCTATGCATCTTGTTCATCGTGATCGCAATTATATATATAATTTTTGGCCTCGCAAAGGAGAAAGCATCGCTCAAGGTTGGGGGAGGCTTAAATCAATGTTACATTCATGCCCCAATCATGGGTTTTCAAGGGAAACAATTATTCTAAATTTGTATGCTCGGCTTTCTGATAACAATCAAACCATGCTCGATACTTCTTGTGCTAGCTCTTCTATGATGAAGACCATTGAATTTAAATGGGACTTATTGGATAGAATTAAACGCAACTCTGAATATTGGGACCTCGACTAAGGTAAGGAGTTAGGTATGACACCTAAGTTTGATTGTGTTAAATCTTTTATGGATACTGATATTTTCCGTAAGTTTAACAGTAAATATGGACTTGAATCTGAGATAGTAGCTTCTTTCTGTGAATATTTTGCTACTTATGTTGATCTCCCCAAGGAGAAGTAGTTTAAATATCATCCTCCCATAGAAGTAAAAGTAGCTGCACCTATTAAAGTTGAAGAAAAGACTGTCACTTATAATGATCCTATTGTTCCTACTTCTTATGTTGAGAAACCACCTTTCCCTGTTAGAGTAAAGGATCATGCTAAAGCTTCAACTGTTGTTCGTAAAAGCAATATTAGAACTTATACACCTCCTGAGCAAGTTAAAGTAGAACCTAATATTGCTATTGTTAATGATCTCTTGTCTGATAATATTGATGGGCATGTTATTCAGTTCAATAGTGAAACTGCTAGAATTGCTAAGCCTTGTGCTAAAGATAAACATAGACCTGTGGTAGGCGTGCCTGTTATTTCTGTTAAAATAGGAGATCATTGTTATCATGGCTTATGTGATATGGGTGCTAGTGCTAGTGTTATACCTATTACTTTGTATGAAGAAATTAAGCATGAAATTGCACCTGCTGAGATAGAAGATATTGATGTCACGATTAAGCTTGCCAATAGAGATACTATTTCACCATTGGGATTGTTAGAGATGTTGAAGTCTTGTGTGGGAAAAATAAATATCCTGCTGATTTTCTTGTTCTTGGCTCCCCACAAGATAGCTTTTGTCCCATTATATTTGGTACACCCTTCTTGAACACTGTTAATGCTAGGATAGACTGCGAAAAGAATGTTGTTACTACTGGCTTGGATGATATGGTTCATGAGTTTAATTTCTCTAAATTTAGTAAACAACATCGTGAGGAAGAATTACCTAGTAAGGATGAAATTATTGGTATTGCTTCTATTGCCGTACCTCCTAGTGATCCTTTAGAACACTATTTGCTAGACCTTGAAAATGATATGTTCATGAATGAAAGAAGGGAAATAGATGAAGTATTCTTTAAACAGGAACCTATTCTGCAACACAATTTGCCTGTTGAAATTTTAGGGGATCCTCCTCCACCCAAGGGTGATCCCGTGTTTGATCTTAAACCGTTGCCTGATAATCTTAAATATGCTTATCTTGATGAAAAGAAGATATATCCTGTTATTGTTAGTGCTAACCTTTCAGAGCATGAAGAACAAAGATTATTGAAAACTCTGAAGAAGCACCATGCCGCTATTGGATATACTCTTGATGATCTTAAGGGCATTAGTCCCACTCTATGTCAACATAAAATAAATTTGGAAGCAGATGCCAAACCAGTTCATGATCCTCAACGACGTATGAATCCTAAAATGAAAGAAGTGGTAAGAAAAGAAATACTCAAGCTTCTGGAGGCAGGTATAATTTACCCCGTTGCTGATAGTCAGTGGGTAAGTCCTGTCCATTGTGTCCCTAAGAAGGGAGGTATTACTGTTGTTCCTAATGATAAAGATGAATTGATTCCACAAAGAATTATCACAGGTTATAGGATGGTAATTGATTTCCGCAAATTAAATAAGGCTACTAAGAAAGATCATTACCCCTTACCTTTTATTGATCAAATGCTAGAAATATTATGCAAACATACACATTACTGCTTTCTAGACGGTTATTCTGGTTTCTCTCAAATACCTGTGTCAGCTAAAGATCAATCAAAGACTACTTTTACATGCCCTTTTGGTACTTTTGCTTATAGGCATATGCCTTTTGGTCTATGTAATGCACCTGCTACCTTTCAAAGATGCATGATGGCTATATTCTCTAACTTTTGTGAAAAGATTTGTGAGGTTTTCATGGACGAATTTTCCATCTATGGTTCCTCTTTTGATGATTGCTTGAGCAATCTTGATCGAGTTTTGCAGATATGTGAAGAAACTAATCTTGTCTTGAATTGGGAAAAGTGCCACTTTATGGTTAATGAAGGTATTGTCTTGGGGCATAAAGTTTCTGAAAAAGGTATTGAAGTTGATAAAGCCAAGGTTGATGCTATTGAAAAGATGCCATGTCCCAAGGACATCAAAGGTATAAGAAGTTTCCTTGGTCACGCCGGATTTTATAGGAGGTTCATTAAGGACTTCTCAAAAATTTCTCGGCCTCTTACTAATTTAATACAAAAATATGTACCGTTTGTCTTTGATGATGATTGTGTAGAAGCATTTGAAATACTTAAGAAAGCATTAGTCTCTGCACCCCTTGTTCAGCCACCTGATTGGAACCTACCCTTTGAAATTATGTGTGATGCTAGTGATTATGCTGTAGGTGTTGTTCTAGGGCGATGAGTTGATAAGAAATTAAATGTTATTCATTATGCTAGTAAGACTCTAGACAATGCTCAAAGAAATTATGCTACTACTGAAAAAGAACTTTTAGCAGTTGTATTTGCTTGTGATAAGTTCAGACCCTATATTGTTGATTCTAAAGTAACTATTCACACTGATCATGCTGCTATTAAATATCTTATGGAAAAGAAAGATGCTAAACCTAGACTTATTAGATGGGTTCTCCTACTACAAGAATTTGATTTGCATATCGTTGATAGAAAAGGAGCTGAGAACCCCGTTGCAGACAACTTGTCTAGGTTAGAAAATGTTCTTGATGACCCACTACCTATTAATGATAGCTTTCCTGATGAACAATTAAATGTATAAATACTTCTCGTAGTACTCCATGGTATGCTGATTATGCTAATTATATTGTTGTTAAGTTTATACCACCTAGCTTCACATACCAACAAAATAAAAAGTTTTTCTATGATTTAAGACATTACTTTTGGGATGACCCACATCTTTATAAAGAAGGATTAGATGGTGTTATTAGACGTTGTGTACCTGAGCATGAACAGGAACAGATCCTACGCAAGTGCCACTCCGAAGCTTATGGAGGACACCATGCTGGAGACAGAACTGCACATAAGGTATTGCAATCCGATTTTTATTGGCCTAATCTCTTCAAGGATGCCCGTAAGTTTGTTTTGTCTTGATGAATGTCAAATAATTGGTAATATTAGTAGACATCAAGAAATTCCTATGAATTATTCACTTGTTATTGAACCATTTGATGTTTGGGGCTTTGATTATATGGGACCTTTTCCTGCCTCTAATGGATATACACATATTCTAGTTGCTGTTGATTACGTTACTAAGTGGGTAGAAGCTATTCCAACTAGTAGTGATTGTCATAACACTTCTATTAAAATGCTTAAAGAAGTTATTTTTCCAAGGTTTGGAGTGCCTAGATATTTAATGACTGATGGTGGTTCACACTTTATTCATGGTGCTTTCCGTAAAATGCTTGCTAAATATGATGTTAATCATAGAATTGCATCTCCTTATCACCCGTAGTCTAGTGGTCAAGTAGAATTGAGCAATAGAGAGCTCAAATTAACTTTTCTTCTTTTTCTTCACTTTATCCCTGCAAAATGTAACAGAATAAACGGAAACAGAAACAAACTATTTATAACATGTCAATACTGTCATTTTTTATGCAGAACTAGATATGAGCATATATTTCCAGAATTACATGGTGTGAATATTGTATGAGTAAGATTATAATGGAAATGAATTTTGATAGGAGCCCACTTTCGACGAGTATTTATCTGATAGAGCTAAATAATCAGGGCATTTACCTTTTGGTAATATTATTATACTATACTACCAGTATACTACTCCACTTGGATTTTTTAGATGAGCAGATCTGAGATAGACATTTGTTCAAGTGGCTATAGGTAGGCTTGAAGAATTCTCATCGGTTCAAGTGGCTACAGGTAGTCGCACAGCTGGAATATAGACTACTAGTACTATTTGAAAAGAAAACAAGAGTAAATCTGAATGTACTAGTCAGATCCGATCACATTGAGCTAGAAAGAAAATTCATCAGGAAACAGATGGCCCGTGACTTACTTCCAGACGTTGAGGATCTTGTTGTGCCCGGCGAAGACGCTGCGGAGCGCGTCATGGACGGACTACTCACAACAATAGCTGCCGCAGATGAACTTGTTGTCCTGCAGGTAGTCCAGCAGCCAGGAATTAAAGATAGCAGGGCTAGAACTAAAAGAACTAACATCTTAGAAAGCAACAGGAGATAATTCATATATGCAAAATACATATGAAGTGGTCTTCACCAAATTTGTTGAAACATGAACGAAATGTTTTAGCAGTACCAATGATACATGTCAAATTAATTGTTCCTGTCATGACAATGTAAAAGTAGTACTTGCATGCCAATGAAGACTTGCTTTTGTCAGATTCTATGAGGTTCAAGACATGTGTAATTGTGCCAAGTTCACTTGTAATGCCATTATTCATGATCTGAACTTTATCCTCCACAAAATAAAATAACAGTTGATCCATGCGAATGATACTTAATTTTGAAGCTACTGTTAATTTATAAACTGAATATAAAGTGAGTTTATAAATTCAGAAACAGAAAATTTAGTTAGGCTACTGTTAACTGAATTTTGGAGTGTATACTTAACAAAGGCTTCATTTGAATGTACAGTCAAATTAAAAAAATGTGTTCATGGGGCAACAACACTAAGAACTGAAAGAAAAAGGTGCAGAAAAAAGCTACTGAAAAACAATATCAGAAGTAGTGCAGACGCTGTTGAGGCGCTGACTGAACCATTGATAATACTACCGGCATTGTCATGTTTTCAGTGCTACAACCTACTTATCAATCTTACCAGAATAGCTCTGATATTTCATTGTCCTACATATGTGCATAAAATTCTATCATTGAAGGGAATAGACCATGAATGCACACTGACTGACCTGCAAATCTTTCAGTTTGATGCCAGCGGCAATGGAGATCAGAAGCTTTTCTTCAGACAACAAGGGCTTGAGCTCAACCAGAACCTGCTTCACTGCAATTTCATATGTGGATAATCTCATAAGCGTGCAAAACAAAATCCCAAATCGTAAAATCAGAGGCGTCAGCGATTGCTTTCAGGGACTAAGAAAATACTATCTGGAGAAGAAACGCATCAGTGATTGATTGCCTTGAGGGGCTAATGATACGAGTTTGTACACTTACCAATCTGGGGCTTGACGGAGATGACGATCACGTCGTTGTCGTCGACAACCTACGGCGAGAAGGAAAAAACATCACATGAGATACAAAGTGGTTGTCAAGCGTGAACACGTGACAGAGACAGAGATGCTTCGCTGCTTCGAGCGGAGTGAGGGAAGGCGGGGTGAATCATATGCGGGGATGAGCAGGAGGCCGGTAGACCGACCTGGGCATTGGATGCGAGGATGGTGGTGCCAAGGGAGGTGAAGGCGGCGCCGCGCTCGAGGCGGCGGTGGGGCGCGATGCGGACGGCGAAGGCCGGGAGGACGCCCGACGCCGTGACGCCCCGCGCGATGCTCTCGGCCAGGTTCCCCGCGCCGACGAGGCCCAGGCGGAACGCGTCGCCGCCGCTCACGGGGGCGGGGGCGGGCGCGGTGGGCTGGGGAGGCGCGGCCGCCATTGCGAGGAGAGGGGAGAGAGGGGTGCGGCGGCTGGAGAGTGGTGAGGCTCCGCACTGGGAAGCACCTTGGCGGAGACCTCTCGGGAGGCGGGCCGGGCCGAAGGGAGCAGCCGCCGCAGGGACCCTCCGCCGCGGCGGGGCGGCGCCGTCGAGGCGGGAGACGGTGGGTGGAGCCTGGCTGAGACCTCCATCGGCAGGCAAGCGCTCCGGTTGGTGGGGAATTTTCACCTCGTCTCTGTCGCCAGTGGGGTTGGGGGAGAAGAAGAGGGAGGCGGGGCTCCTCGGATTGCTCGTCGTGGAAGGTGGCTCGGCATGGTCGGGAGGGAGAGGAAGAGGCGGGCGGCCGGGGCTTCCCGATCTAGATCAAAGTCGAGGGAGGTGGGTGGGTGTGTCAGGAGGAAGGGGAGGGGAGAGAACGTGACTAGAGGGAGGCGATAAGGGCTGATAGCAATGGCGCACTGGTAGGGGTGCGCCATACGTATAGATAGCAATGGCGCATCTCTTACTGGTGCTCCATTACTAGTTAAAACTAGTAATGGTGCACTATCCCCTGATGCGCCATTAGTATTTTCGAAAAAAAATAAAATAAAATTATTTTTTACTAGTGGCGCATCGTGGATGTGGTGCGCCATTAGTATTTGGACACTAATGGCACACCAACACATGGTGCGCCATTAGTATATAGTAGTGGCGCACCACATGTGTGGTGCGCCATTAGTGTCCATATCATCTATAGCCGTTTTCCTAGTAGTGTGCTCAATAAGGTTTCTGATTCATACTTTCGCATTGTGAATTGATCATCACTTGAATATAAGTAATCATATGACAAAATCTATATATGTTGCTGTTATGAGAATAATCCTGATGCCTTCATGTCCGTATTTTATTTTTATCGACGCCTCTACCTCTAAACATGAGGTCATATTTATTGTTATCGGCTTTCCGCTTCAGGACAAGCGAGGTCTAAGCTTGGCGGAGTTGATACGTCCATTTTGCATCATGCTTTTATATCGATATTTATTGCATTATGGGCTGTTATTTCACGTTATGTCACAATACTTATGGCTATTCTCTCTTATTTTACAAGGTTTACATGAAGAGGGAGAATGCCGGCAGCTAGAATTCTGGGCTGGAAAAGGAGCAAATATTAGAGACCTATTCTGCACAACTCCAAAAGTCCTGAAACTCCATGGAATATCTTAAAATAAATAAAGAAAAATCCTCGCCAAAGATGAAGTCCAGGGGGCCCACACCCTACTCACGAGGGTGGGGGCGCGCCACCCTACCTCGTGGGCCCCCTGGTGGGTGTCCGACGCCCATCTTATCCTATATGAAGTCTTTCGATGAGAAAAAAAATAAAGAGCAACCTTTCGGGACGAGACTCCGCCGCCACGAGGTGGAACCTTGGCGGAACCAATCTAGAGCTCTGGCAGAGCTATTCTGCCGGGGATACTTCCCTCCGGGAGGGGGAAATCATCCCATCATCATCACCAACGCTCCTCTCAGCAGGAGAGGGCGATCTCCATCAACATCTTCACCATCACCATCTCATCTCCAAACCCTAGTTCATCTCTTGTATCCAATTCTTGTCTCAAAGTTCGGGATTGGTGCTAGTAGGTTGCTAGTAGTGTTGATTACTCCTTGTAGTTGATGCTAGTTGGTTTATTTGGTGGAAGATCATATGTTCAAATCCTTTATGCATATTATTACCCCTCTGATTATGAACATGAATATGCTTTGTGAGTAATTAGGTTTGTTCCTGAGGACAAGGGAGAAGTCTTGCTATTAGTAGTCATGTGAATTTGGTATTCGTTTGATATTTTGATAAGATGTATGTTGTCTAACCTCTAGTGGTGTTATGTGAACATCGACTACATAACACTTCACCATTATTTGGGCCTAGAGGAAGGCATTGGGAAGTAATAAGTAGATGATGGGTTGCTAGAGTGACAGAAGCTTAAACCCTAGTTTATGCGTTGCTTCGTAAGGGGCTGATTTGGATCCATATGTTTCATGCTATGGTTAGGTTTACCTTAATACTTTTGTTGTAGTTGCGGATGCTTGCAATAGAGGTTAATCATAAGTGGGATGCTTGTTCAAGTAAGAACAACACCCAAGCATCGGTCCACCCACATATCAAATTATCAAAGTACCGAACGCGAATCATATGAACATGATGAAAACTAGCTTGATGATATTCCCATGTGTCCTCGGGAGCGCTTTTCCTATTATAAGAGTTTGTTCCGGCTTGTCCTTTGCTAAAAAAGGATTGGGCCACCTTGCTGCACTTTATTTACTTTTGTTACTTGTTGCTCGTTACAATTTATCTTGTCACAAAACTATCTGTTACGACTTATTTCAGTACTTGCAGAGAATACCTTGCTGAAAACCGCTTATCATTTCCTTCTGCTCCTCGTTGGGTTCGACACTCTTACTTATCGAAAGGACTACGATAGATCCCCTATACTTGTGGGTCATCATGCCTCAAGATAGGCAAACGGACATGAGGTAAATTGTAGTAGATTGATAGATCGAACGCCAAACTAAATAAATAAGAATAAATTGCAGTAAGGTATTTTTGTATTTTTGGTTTAATAGATCTGAAAATAAAAGCAACGGAAAAGTAGATCGCAAAGGTAAATATATTGAGAAGAGACCCCGGGGCCGTAGGTTTCACTAGTGGCTTCTCTCGAGAAAAATAGCAACGGTGGGTAAACAAATTACTGTTGGGCAATTGACAGAACTTCAAATAATTATGACGATATCCAAGCAATGATCATTACATAGGCATCACGTCCAAGAGTAGTGGACCGACTCTTGCCTGCATCTACTACTATTACTCCACACATCGACCGCTATCCAGCATGCATCTAGTGTATTAAGTTCATGGAGAAACGAAGTAATGCAATAAGAACGATGACATGATGTAGACAAGATCCATTATCTATTGCGACAGATAGGGATATCATCTTTTTATGCTTAGTAGCAACGATACATACGTGTCGGTTCCCTTTCTGTCACTGGGATCAAGCACCGTAAGATCGAACCCACTACCGGGCACCTCTTCCCATTGCAAGATAAATAGATCAAGTTGGCCAAACAAAACCAAAATATCGGAGAAGATATACGAGGCTATAAGAGATCCACTACTGGAATCTGGCACTTTGCCATCTGCCATGGCAGATGGCAAAGGCATGGTCGGGCTGATGGCAAACAGTTTGTCTGAAACCCTGCCGGCAAAGGCTTCTTTGCCATCTGCTGGCTGATGGCAAAGACCCTGTGGCTTTGCCATCAGCTGGCAGATGGCAAAGCCTCTTAACGGGGTTAGCCCCGTTAGAAGGCTTACGACATACTTTGCCGTCAGCCAGCAGATGGCAAAGGCTGCAGGCTCTTTGCCATCTGCTAGCAGATGGCAAAGGTTGCAGGCTCTTTGCCGTCTGCCAGCAGATGGCAAAGTATGCAGGCTCTTTGGCGTGTGCCAGCAGATGGCAAAGGCTGCATGCTTTGCCGTCTACCAGCACATGGCAAAGAGCTTTGCCATCTGCTGGCAGATGGCAAAGAGCCCAAATAGGCCAGCCCAAATTTTACATGTAGATGACACGTGGCCTCTTTGCCATCTTCCAGCTGATGGCAAAGCTCTTTGCCATCCGCCAGAGATGGCAAAGTGACTATATTACCCCATTTAATTTTGTTTTTTCTTATATCAATTCATTTTCACAGAAAATTAAACACAAATATATTTATATGACCAATATAGCATATTCAACACATATTACCAATAGTCATGAACACATATATCCAATACATGTTACCAATAGTAGCAAGTTTCATCCGTACATATACATAGTTTCATCAATATTACACAGTTTCATCCATAGGTAGCAAGTTTCACAAGGTCAAAACAAAAACTAAATACAAGCACTCCATCAACCCAAGCTTCTGGGATTTTAAGCAAATCTGTAAAATGGGAAAGAAGAAAGTTAGAAGAAGAAGACTAGAAGAAGAAGATTATTATGATGCAACTAAAATGTGAAGATTATTATCATGCAACTTATATATGTAAAATAGGTCATTTTGGAGCTAAGTATGGTTATTATGTCATTTTTGAGCTAGCTAAGCATACTAAGTCATTTTGGTGTAAACCATGCTAAGGTCATTCTAGAGCTAAGTAAGGTTATTATGTCATTTTGGAGCTACCTAAGCATGTGAAGTCATTTAGGAGCTAAAATATGTCATTTCTTAAGCATATTATGTCATTTTAGAGTTAGCTAAGCATATTAAGTCATTTAGGAGGAAAAGATGCTAAGTATAGGTCATTTTAGAGCTATCCTAGGTTAAATAGGTCATTTTGAAGCTAGCTAAGCATATTAAGTCACTTTGGAGAAAAAAATGCTAAGTATAGGTCATTTTAGAGCTATCCTAGGTTAAATAGGTCATTTTGGAACTAAGTAAGCTTATTATGTAATTTTTGAGCTAGCTAAGCATATGGAGTCATTTTGGAGGAAAAAATGCTAAGTATAGGTCATTTTAGAGCTAGCCAAGGTTAAATAGGTTATTTTGGAGCTAAGTAAGGTTATTATGTCATTTTGGAACTAGCTAAGCATATGAAGTCATTTAGGACCTAAATATGTCATTTCTTAAGCATATTATATCATTTTAGAGCTAGCTAAGCATATTAAGTCATTTTGGAGGGAAAGATGCTAAGTATAGGTCATTTTAGAGCTATCCTAGGTTAAATATGTCATTTTTAAGCTAGCTAAGCATATTAAGTCATTTTGGAGGAAAAATGCTAAGTATAGGTCATTTTAGAGCTATCCTAGGTTAAATATGTCATTTTGGAGCTAATTAAGCTTATTATGTCATTTTTGAGCTAGCTAAGCATATTGAGTCATTCTGGAGGAAAAAATGCTAAGTATAGGTCATTTTAGAGCTATCCTAGGTTAAAATTTTAGAGCTATCCTAGGTTAAATATGTCATTTTTAAGCTAGCTAAGCATATTAAGTCATTTTGGAGGAAAAATGCTAAGTATAGGTCATTTTAGAGCTATCCTAGGTTAAATATGTCATTTTTAAGCTAGCTAAGCATATTAAGTCATTTTGGAGGAAAAATGCTAAGTATAGGTCATTTTAGAGCTATCCTAGGTTAAATATGTCATTTTGGAGCTAATTAAGCTTATTATGTCATTTTTGAGCTAGCTAAGCATATTGAGTCATTCTGGAGGAAAAGATGCCAAGTATAGGTCATTTTAGAGCTACCCCAGGTTAAATAGGTCATTTTGAAGCTAGCTAAGCATATTAAGTCATTTTGGAGAAAAAAAATGCTAAGTATAGGTCATTTTAGAGCTATCCTAGGTTAAATAGGTCATTTTGGAGGTAAGTAAGCTTATTATGTAATTTTTGAGCTAGCTAAGCATATTGAGTCATTTTGGAGGAAATAAATGCTAAGTATAGGTCATTTTAGAGCTAGCCTAGGTTAAATAGGTGATTTTGGAGCTAAGTAAGGTTATTATGTCATTTTGGAGCTAGCTAAGCATATGAAGTCATTTAGGACCTAAAATATGTCATTTCTTAAGCATATTATATCATTTTAGAGCTAGCTAAGCATATTAAGTCATTTTGGAGGAAAAATGCTAAGTATAGGTCATTAGCTATACTAGGTTAAATATGTCATTTTGGAGCTAATTAAGCTTATTATGTCATTTTTGAGCTATCTAAGCATATTGAGTCATTTTGGAGGAAAAAAATGCTAAGTATATGATTATGTCGCTAGTATCCATATGGCAGAGAACCTAGGCCGACATGACTAGTCATATAACCAAGGTGGCACAAACGTACAAGGACAGGCATACATGACCCAGCAATGCACGTGTCGGTCATCAGCGAGTGCAACCAAGTCGTAGCAAGCTACAAGGACTTAGGTGATACACCGCGTGACATTTCCCCGTAGGGACAGACACAAGAGCAAAGAAGGACACATGCTGGTCAATCCATGTGTTCCGGAGCAGTAGCGAACTACCATGGCTCAGTGGAAGCACTAGGAGGCATTTCCCTATATGGAAGGCTACCAAAGGCACACGACTAGGTGTCGAATCCCACACATACAATGCATTTCAAACATACACATATTATGCACGATATGTGTACATCGACGGCCGCAAACACAATGTAATGGAGGAAAGGCTACTGAGTCCGTATAACAAACCTGGAATTCGATTTCCACTGGTCGTAAACGAGGCAGTATCTCAGGATCAGAGCTGGTCTGGTGCTTCTTGATCTGCGGGAGAGTGCTACTACAACGTATCAGTCCATTACCAATGGATAACGAGCCATGGGACCTCCCGCCACCAGATATCATCACCAGCTCTGGATCAAGAGGCCGGCTCGGGTTAAAGTCCGGCCCTTTCCTCGCCTTCCCGTGCTTAACATACTGCACCATCTTGTGGTGGGAGGCCTCGTTGCTGATGTTCTTTGCATTTTCGAGGTCAGACTCAGAGAATGCCTTGGCCTTCTTGTACGGTGCAATATTGGACATGCCATAGAGGTCGAACAGCTCTGGCACTGGATCCTTGTTGTGTTTTCACTAAAAGAGAGGAACAGAGTATTAGTTAAGGACTCAAACTAGCACAAAGAATTAATTTGCATGAATCATCAAGCAAACCACACATACCCAGTTTTTCCCGTACCCATGTAGGTTGATGCTGCCTAGATGGTGTGGCACACCTTTCATTTTGAGACGCTTCTCCTTTGCAATGCTGTGGGCGACGCGCCATTGGGGAGAGTAGCACTCATCCACCAATGCCTCCCAGCAGTCCATCTTGTCCGCACACCATCTCGGGGGCACCTAAGTTAAGCAAGAGAAATTTGAGCGCTACGCCTATGAATCAAATCAAGGAAACTAAGTACAAGGCCTTAAGAATAGGTAATTACCTTCATGTACTTCTCCTTACTCAGATACTTGTCCCGACACTTCTCTTTTCTCCTCCTAATACCAGTCTGTGCTAAGTAGTCTCGAACAGCCTGCGTCCGAGCCTCGTGCCGAAAGTTTCCAAGTAGGTGCCTGCACTCGGCGTCGATAACCCGAGCCGCGGCCTCCTCCTGTCCCTCAGCACACCTGTAGAAGGTCTGCAATCAAACAAGAAAACACGGATTAGAAGGTCTGCAATCAAACGAGAAAACACATGTAGAAGGTATGCAATCAAAGAAGAAAACACAACGTAAATGGCAAAGGAGAAATTACCCAAAACGTGGCGATCACAATGTCGGCCACCGTGTCGCACTCGACATCGCCAACCCTATGCTCCAGTGGGGTCGGGGCAGCCAAGTAGTGCTCCCAGGTCATTCCTAGCTCTGGAACCCGGCCCTCATCAGGCAACGTGACCCACCCCGGGAAACACTAGCGACAGATCACACCAAGGACAGTGTTGGGCCTGCGGACACCATCTTCGCGTGTCCAAGAACTGCAGTATGACAAGGCCAACGCATTAGATATTCGAAGAAACGTCAAGGTAAAAGGTTAAAAAATAGTAAATGCACTTACTTCTCCCCGTTAGGCGCAATCAACCACCTCTGGTCGGGGGTCGCCAGGGTGGGCGGGAGCTTTATATGACCATGCTGGTAGACTTTGCGCTCCTCAACCCACTCACCCTCGCTATAGCTATCAGGACTATAGTCTGCACCCTGAACACGACCATGTGCACTCGACTCCGTCCAGTCCTCCCATGGGCTCGGCTCTGACTCGGCGTGACCCCGTCTTAGCTCCGGAGTCTCGTGGGGAGAAGACTCGGAGGCCCGAGGCTTGGCAGCCCGAGGCTCGTCGTCGGCCCGAGGCTCGTCGGCCGTAGGCGTGTCTGCCATAGGCTCGTCGGCCGGAGGCTCGTGGAGTGGAGTTCGAGACGGGTCCACCTCAGATGGCTCAATCTCAGATGGAGTAGTCCTGTGGTCGGGTGACTCAGCTGGGGGTGGCGGCGAGGAAGGCGTAGCAGCCTTCCTACCTCTCCCGCCGCCACGTCCACCTCTAGCAGCCTTCTCCATCTTCTTACCCCCCCGACCTCTCCCCGCCGAAGAAGAAGCGATCGTCGCTGGACTCTGCAAACTGAGATCTAGCGCTCTCCAGAGGCTATGGGGGGGAATGGAACTACCCCTCCCACCACGCGTCGAGGTAGGAGCCTCGGAGCGCTCTCGACCCGTGCCCACCATCTGTCAACACCTGGAATGACAAAGAGTAAACAAAATTAGTACAACATAAAAAAATGAATACCTGACATGAATAATAATATGTATATAAATTCATTTTAGAGGAATAAATGCTAAGTATAGCTCATTTTAGAGCTATCCTAGGTTAAATAGGTCATTTTTGAGCTAATTAAGGTTGTTATGTCATTTTTGAGCTAGCTAAGCATATAAATTCATTTTGGAGGAACAAATGCTAAGTATAGCTCATTTTAGAGCTATCCTATGTTAAATAGGTCATTTTTGAGCTAGCTAGGTTAAAACTTGAACTAATTAATAATATATATGTATATAATAATAATGGAATACCTGACATGAACTATAATATTAATCTTCATCGTCATCATTAATAAATGCATCATCATCGTCTATATATGCTTCGGGGTCAATAAATGCATCATCCTCATCACTATCAGTAATGACGTGCTCATCATCATCCTCATCATCATCAATAAATTCATCAACATCTGGAAGGCCTCCTTTATGTAATCGGTCAAGCATTGACAGGTCATCCGCAGCAGTAACCTCTTCTTGTTCTGTATCTTCTTGTTCCTGCTCAGGCTTGGATTCACTGCCGCTGTCTACTTGAATGTTCTGAGGTGAGCGGTTCTTGGAACATTTTTTGGAAAGACGTGTTTCTTGGAACAATTCTCCTTCATATGTGTCTGGATTAATGTGAGGTTCATAATCCTCTTCATTGGGGGGAGGTGGTCTAACACGTGGCAGCACTTCATAAACAACATCCCAACCTTCGAGATTTGGATCACTTTGGCAGGCCCACGGTAGATAGAAAACTTGGGTTGCCTGTTGAGCCGTAATATAGACATCGGGAACATCCAAATGGGTGCTTTGTTTGATTTCGACTAGCCCTAGATGTTCATGAGTCCTTCTAGTCTCTTTCGGCTGGAACCAATGACATTTGAAGACTACGACGTTCGGTGGGTTTGCACCATAGAATAGAAGTTCATAAATTGCTTCAACTCTTCCATAATACTCGGTATCTCCTTCGCCGATAGCAGAGACGCAACAATTTGTAGACTTTCGATCGGCCATAGATAGCTTTTTGCCATAGGTACGAAAGCGATACCCGTTGATGTCGTATTTGTCAAATGAATGGACCTTATAGTCAAAACCATTAGCGACTTGTCTCAATTCGGCGTCCATAGACTCTGAACTAGCCTACAAGTTTAATACGAAAGGATTGTTGCATTAGCCAGAAATTAGAAGAAGAAATGAAATGGTCTAATGGAAATTACCGTTTGTTTGAACCAAGAGATGAAACCGGGATAGCCGCCTCCATGCATTGCCAGAAGCTCATACTCTTCAACGGAATCCTTTTGGATAACCGCTCCATATGAGAATTTGGCGACGTATTGACTATATAAAATATCCGGGAATAAGAGCAGTTCAAATGAAGTAGAGGTTTCAAAACAATGTACCGAGAACTTACTCGATGTACGGCCGCACTTCTGTTAGATTGTTCAAGATATACAACGTAATGGTCCGCCATTCGTCGTTATCCAACAATAAGGGAGTATAAGCACCGGCTGGTGCGAGCTTCCCTTTGAATAGGCTGAGGTTGGATCCACCCTTTTTAGGGTCGCCAACATTGTACCGAGGCTTCGGATTATGCAAATGATGATTTTTGGCTTTGTAGTGTGCTGTCACGAAGTTTGCTGCCTCCTCAGTAATGAATGCCTCGGCCATCGATGCTTCAATTTGACGTTTATTTTTACATTTTGCTCGAAGCGTCTTCTGCATCCTCTCAGTTGCGTAGAACCAATGATTCTGCACGGGCCCCCCCAATCGTGCCTCGGTCGGGAGATGCAAAATCAAATGCTGCATTGGATTAAAGAAGCCAGGTGGAAAGATCTTCTCCAACTTGCAGATCAACTCCGGTGCCAACTCTTCCATTTCTTCTAGCAAGCCAGGCGATATTTCTTTCGCACATAGAACACAGAAGAAATAGCTCAGCTCTGCCAGTACTAGCCATTCATCCTCAGGGATAAAGCCACACAACATCACTGGCATTACCCGCTCAAGCCATATGTGCCAATCATGACTCTTGAGACCAAATATTTTCAATTTTTCAGGGCTCGCTCCCCTATTTAGATTTGATGCATACCCATTGGGGAACATCAACTCCTTTTTCACCCACAGGAGTATTTCCCTCATAACCGGCCTTCCAAGATTGAACCATGCCTTTGGCTTCGCCCAGTTCTTCTTTCCTTTTGGTTGTTTCATGTTTTGTAGCGGTCTATCACATAGAGCCTCCTGATCGACTCTGGCCTTAGGATTATCCTTCGTTTTCCCCTCTATGCCGAACAATGTACCAAAGAGGGCCTCGCCGACATTCTTTTCAGTGTGCATGACGTCGATGTTGTGTGGGCAAAGGAGGCCTTTGAAGTACGGCAGATCCCACAAGCATATCTTGTGGGTCCAGGCGTGTTCTGTATTACACTAGTAGAAAAAGGGTCAAACGTGAAGCACATTAGTGCCGGTTTGAATTCGAGCCGGCACTAATGTGAACATTAGTGCCGGTTCCAACGACTAGCCGGGCCACTCTCATTAGTACCGGTTCGTGGCGAACCTTTAGCACCGGTTCGTGCCACGAACCGGTACTAATGAGAGTTGTGGCAGGATGTTGTCAGTCTGGGGCCCCTCCAGCACCTTTAGTACCGGTTCGTGTCACGAACTGGTACTAAAGGTCATCCTACATAAACCCTTCGTCCACCCGAGTCTCGCTCTATTCTTCCCCTTTCCCCTCCCTCTCTGTTCTTCCCCTCTTCCTCTCGAGCTCATCACACATTTTGCCCAAAATTTGTCAAGATTTGAAGGTCCCCATCGATTCAAATGATCACAAAGGTTAGCAACTTTGTCCTTTCATCTCTCATTGCTAGATTAGCTCTTGCAATGCTTTATATAGTGTTTAATTTGTGAGTTTAGTAATTCGGGAGGAATTATATGTGCTAGTATTTGATTTATATGCAATTTGAGGTCAAAAATAAAACTTAGTTTGCATATGTAGGTGTGGTTTACTTAGTGCCTTCTAAATCTCTGCCGTAACCACCGTCAATCACCCGCACCGTCCCGTCGCCGGCACCACCTTGTGGTGAGCCTCTTGTTCATGAAATTTTATATAAAAATTGATGTTTGTGTGATTTGGATATATAGTTACTCGTATAATTATCTTACCCGTACGTTGTTTGTTATACATAATGCCATGGTTTTGATATCCGTCCCCGTCGGCCCTCGTCCTTGTTATGATTCGGATGTGGTATATATATTATCTTTTAAAACTAGTTGCATTTCGTGTTTATGACAAATTATGCCCATCAAGTTGACATAGATATTTTTTCTAGGAGGTATGTGAACTGGAAATTCCAACCGACCCTATTGTCGAGAGGTTAAATTTAGTTGAAAGAGAAAACGAGTACTTGAAAGAAAAATCGAAAAGAATTGAGGGGGAGAAGATGGAATTGGAGTTGCATGTTGCCGATGTCGTCGATGATCACAAGATCAAGATGGAGAAAATGCGCTTGAAGATTAGAAAGATTAGAAAATATGCCATCGACAGTGAGGCTTGCTATCATTATGCTGTTGGATCAATTGTTACCTTAGCTGCGATCTTGATCGCATTTGTTGTTACATTTAAATGCTTTAGCTAGAGAGTTATTTGTTTGTTGCATTTAAGTGTTGTATGAACTTTATGTATGAACTTGTATTAAGTTGGTGTTTTTGGTGCTGTGTATTGAAGATGAGCCGACAATGGATGTACGATGACCGATGCTCTCCCGAGTTCACTAATGTCATGCAAACTTTTCTGCTTGCGGCTGAGGCAAACAAGCGGGCGGATGGTTTTATGCCTTGTCCATGTGCTGTCTGTAAGAATGGTCAAAATTACTCTAAGTCAAGAATCATTCACGTCCACCTGTTCAAGTCCGATTTCATGCCCCACTATATTGTTTGGACCAAGCATGGAGAAAGAGGGGTTATGATGGAAGACAATGAAGAAGAAGAGGACGACGACAGCTATCCTGGCCATGGGTTCCCTGAATACGATGATACAACAATGGGGGAAGAAGCTGAGCCGGTAATGCGGGAAGAAGCTGAGTCGGCAATGCGGGAAGAAGCTGTAGAAGAGGCATCAGATGAGCCCGTTGATGATCTTGGTCGGGCCATTGCCGATGCAAAGAGAAATTGTGCAAGTGATTTGGAGAAGAAGAAGTTGCAGCGCATGTTAGAGGATCACAAAAAATGTTGTACCCGAATTGCGTAGGTGACAAGAAAAAGCTGGGCACCACACTGGAATTGCTGCAATGGAAGGCAGAGAACGGTGTATCTGAAAAGGGATTTGGAAAGTTGCTGGTAATGATAAAGGATATGCTTCCAAAGGACAACGAATTGCCCGAGAGTACATACGAAGCAAAGAAGGCTGTCTGCCCTCTAGGGTTAGAGGTGCAGAAGATACATGCATGCCCTAATGATTGCATCCTCTACCGCGGTGAGTACGAGGATTTGAACGCTTGCTCGGTATGCTGTGCATTGCGCTATAAGATCAGCCGCGATGACCCTGGTGATGTCGAGGGCGAGCGCCCCAGGAAGAAGATTTCTGCCAAGGTGATGTGGTATGCTCCTATAATACCATGGTTGAAACGTTTGTTCCAAAACAAAGAGCATGCCAAGGCGATGCGATGGCACAGAGAAGACCGTAAGAAAGACGGAAAGTTGAGAGTACCCCCTGACGGGTCGAAGTGGAGAAAAATTGAAAGAAAGTACGGGAAGGAGTTTGCAGATGACGCAAGGAGTGTATGGTTTGGTCTAAGCGCAGATGGCATTAATCCTTTTGGGGAGCAGAGCAGCAACCATAGCACCTGGCTTGTGACTCTATGTTTGTATAACCTTCCTCCTTGGTTGTGCATGAAGCGGAAGTTCATTATGATGCCAGTGCTCATCCAAGGCCCTAAGCAACCCGACAACGACATTGATGTGTACCTAAGGCCATTAGTTGAAGAACTCTTACAACTGTGGAATGGAACAGGTGTACGTGCGTGGGATGAGCACAGGGGGAAGAATTTGACCTAAAGGCGTTGCTGTTGTGACCATCAATGATTGGCCTGCTCTCAGTAACCTTTCAGGACAGACAAACAAGGGATACCGCGCATGCACGCACTGTTTGGACGATACCGACAGTATATATTTGGCTAATTGTAAGAAGAATGTGTACCTGGGACATCGTCAATTTCTTCCGAGCAGGCACCCCGTAAGAAAGAAAGGCAAGCATTTCAAAGGTGAGGCGGATCATCGGACAAAGCCTCGCCACCGTACTGGTGCTGATGTACATGATATGGTCAAGGATTTGAAGGTGGTCTTTGGAAAGGGTCCTGGTGGACAACCTGTTCCGAATGACGCTGACGGACGCGCACCCATGTGGAAGAAGAAATCTATATTTTAGGACCTGTCCTATTGGAAAGACCTAGAGGTCCGCTCCACAATCGACGTGATGCACGTGACGAAGAATCTTTGTGTGACCCTGCTTGGCTTCTTGGGCGTGTATGGGTAGACAAAAGATACACCTGAGGCACGGGAGGACTAGCAACGTATGCACAGAAAAGACGACATACATCAGGGTCATGCAAGCTATGCTCTTACCAAAGAAGAGAAGGAAATCTTCTTTGAATGCCTGCTCAGTATTAAGGTACCGTCTGGCTTCTCGCCGAATATAAAGGGAATAATAAACATGGCAGAGAAAAAGTTCCAGAACCTAAAGTCTCATTACTGCCACGTGATTATGACGCAACTTCTTCCGGTTGCATTGAGGGGGCTTCTAGCGGAAAACGTTCAATTAGCCATTGTGAAGCTATGTGCATTTCTCAATGCAATCTCTCAGAAGGTAATCGATCCAGAAATCATACCAAGGTTAGAGAATGATTTTGTGCAATGTCTTGTTAGTTTCGAGTTGGTGTTCCCACCATCCTTCTTCAACATCATGATGCACATCCTAGTTCACCTATGCGAAGAGATTAACGTTTTGGGTCCTGTATTTCTACACAATATGTTCCCCTTTGAGAGGTTCATGGGAGTCTTAAAGAAATATGTTCATAACCGTGCTAGGCCAGAAGGAAGCATCTCCAAGGGCCATGAAAATGAGGAGGTCATTAAGTTTTGTATTGACTTTATTCCTGACCTTAAGCCGATTGGTGTTCCTGAATCGCGGCATAAGGGCAGACTGCATGGAAAAGGCACGCTAGGAGGGGAACAAATAATACGTATGGACGAACATTCTCTCACTGAAGCACACTACATAGTTCTACAGAATTTCGCCTTGGTGGCTCAGTATATGGATGAACACAAGAATTTGCTCCGCTGCAAACACCCCGAGCGGTCTGATGACTGGATTACACGTGAACAAACCAGGAGTTTCGCCAGCTGGTTGCAGACACGTACCATGCATGACACCTCTATTGAAGATGACCTATACTTGCTGTCCCAGTTACCATATTCGAATATAATGACTTTCAAAGGGTACGAGATAAATGGTAATACATTTTACACGATCGCCCAAGATAAGAAGAGCACCAACCAAAACAGTGGTGTCCGCTTTGATGCAGAAACCAAGACGGGAAAGGAAACATATTATGGTTATATACAGGACATATGGGAACTTGACTATCGACGTGGTTTGAAGGTCCCTTTGTTTCGGTGCAAATGGGTCAATATGACACGAGGCGGGGTAACGGAAGACCCGCAATACGGAATGACAACAGTGGATCTCAACAATCTTGCGTATGCAGACGAACCATTCGTCCTAGCCAATGATGTGGCACAGGTTTTCTATGTGAAGGACATGTCTACCAAGCCAAGAAAAAGAAAAGATAAGGAAGTGAATGCATTGTACGATGAGCCAAAGCGTCACATAGTTCTTTCTGCGAAGAGAAACATCGTGGGAGTGGATGACAAGACAGACAAGTCAGAAGATTATGAAAAGTTTGATGAAATTGCTCCATTCACAGTGAATATTAACCCGAGCATCCCGTTAAATGATGAAGATTTTCCATGGTTACGACGCAAAGGGACACACGCGAAGAAAAAGTTTCACACCCAAAGATCTGGGATGTGATCGGCTTCACTATCATCACTTTCTTCTGTGTTTCACACCCAGAAGGGAATCTCTGTAATAGTTAGGGTAGTTATGTGTTTTGGCATTTGAAATGCGAAGAAATTTTATGTGCAAACAAATTCTTTTATGCCTTTACTGATTTTTAAAGTTAAGTTATTCACAAACTAGTGATTCACACTAATTTCAAATAATTCAAAATTTAAACTATTCAAATTTGAAAACTACGGGAACTAACAGAAAGTTTGTAATTTTTTGTACCTAAAGCAAAAATATTCACAAAGAAACTCGAAATACACAAAAAAACAACTCAAAAATAAATAAAGCAAAAAAAATTAAAAAAAGCCTGCCTACTAGGCAAGAGCGGCCTGCATACGACTAGAAACCCAACTTGTTGTTGGGCCAGGATGTAGGCCCACAAAGGCCCAGTAGGCCCACGGGGCAGCACAGCACAGGTAGGCCTAGAAGGCCTGCATTTGGGAGGAGCTCAAAGGAGCAGCCGCGACTGGGTTTATAAACCAGTGCGGCTGCCCTTCGCTAGGCGAGGTGGGACTAAACTTTGCGCCCCTCGCCTGACAGCGCACCCCCCTTTAGTACCGGTTCGTGGCACCAACCGATACTAAATGGGGGGCCTTTAGTACCGGTCGGAGCCACCATCCGGTACTAAAGGGGGTCGCTTCCCGCCGCTTGGCTTGGCCAAAACAGGCCTTTAGTACCGGTTGGTGGCTCCAACCGGTACTAAAGGCCCCTCCTACATAAACAACACTTACAAAAATTTCAGTTTCTCATCTGCTTCTTCTCCTCTGCACCGCCGCCGGCTGCCCCCATCGCCGCCCCGTCCCCCGTCGTCGCCGCCCCGTCGTCCCCGTCCCCGTCGTCCCCGTCGTCACCGCCGCCCCGTCCCGGCCCGTCCCGCGTCGTCCCCGTCCCCGTCGTCCCCGCCCGGCCCGTACGTCCCCGTCGTCGTCGCCACCCCGGCCCGTACGTCCCCGTCCCCGTCGTCGTCGCCCCGTCCCTGTCCTCATCGTCGCCATCCCCGTCGTCGCCGCGCCCGTCGCCGTCCCCGTCGCCTCTCGCCTCACCGGTGAGCGCGCACACACACACACATACATTTTTTTAGTTTTTTAGTTATAGAAGTAGTTATAAAAATGTTAGAAATTTTTCTTTTTTTAGTTATAGAAATAGTTAGTTATATAGAATTGTTAGAAATGTTATAGAAATGTTAGAATTGTTAGAAATTTTTCTGTTTTTTAGTTATACAAATAGTTATAAAAAAGTTAGAATTGTTAGAAATTTTTCTGTTTTTTAGTTATAGAAATAGTTATAAAAAAGTTAGAAATTTTTCTTTTTTTAGTTATAGAAATATTAGAAATGTTATAGAAATGTTAGTTATATAGCATTGTTAGAAATGTTAGTAGAAATGTTAGAAATTTTAGTTATCAAAATCCAATCATTAAAAAAATGTTACTTTTTGCGGGCATATAGCTAGTATTTGTTCTCGACGATGCCCGGCCCGCATCCTCGTCGTCGACCCGTCCGCGACGACGTCCGGCTGACACATGTCCAGGACTAGGCTCCGCCGGGCTGGCACTGGGAGGTGCTGCCTGGAGGGTCGCGCCGCTTGATGAGGAACCCGGCCCCGGGTTCCATCGTTGACCCTGATCTCGTTTGGTGGCATTCGCGTGGCTCATTTTCGGTGCGGAGGGAGCCGGCCCCGCCGGAGGTGGTACGTCGCCGTGTCAGGGAGGAGGACGAGCACGTCCATCGCTACATGGTTGCGTTAGAGGGCGGCAGGTTCTCCAATACCTGGCAGTTTCTTCAGGGATCTCACTTCAGCTATGATCCTGTGAGGGTTCCTTCTCTTTGGGTGTCCACCGCCCACGCCGCAGGAACCGCGAGTGTCCTAGATTCTTCTGTAGTATTCGATCTTTATTAGCTACCTAGCTAGTGATGTATTTGATATTATATATTATTCGAGACAATGTATTCGAGATTATATCTATTATTCGAGATGATGTATTCGAGATTATATCTATTATTTGAGATGATGTATTCGAGATTATATCTATTATTTGAGACGATGTATTCGAGATTATATCTATTATTCGAGATGATGTAATTTGAATACTAAATTGTTTTATATTTCTTTTGGATTAGTTAAATAAAAGCTATGGCGGACAAAACCGGTAGAGAGGGAGAACAGACCCTGTTCGATATGATACGCCATCCTCGCGGGCCAGATGATGATCAGAATGAAGAAGATTATGACGGCTCCGTATTTCTAAACAACACCGGAGAGGGTGATATGATATTCGATCGCGACGACCGAATTGATGAAGTCATGAACTATGATTATGATGATGACGAAGAAAATGTTGATCTTGAAACAACAAAGACCGGCGAGGTATATATATTTATATAAGCAGGCATCTGGTGATCATCACATGTTTTAAATGAGTTGAAGATATATTAACGAATCGATCTTTCTTCTTTCAGCCATCCGGATCGAGCAAATCTTCAGGCAATAGGACGAAATGAGGCCCGAACAAAAAGTTGAAGGAGGGCGTAAAGTACAATATCGAGGCAATCAGACCTAATGGCGAACCATTAGCGCCTAAGAAGGTTGCGGACAAGTTCGTTCGTCAGTGCGGAGTTCTTGTCAAGGACCAACTCCCGATCTCCCTTCAAGAATGGAGAGAGCCAGCAAAGCCACGTCCAGATGTTACTTTTGTCGACGACAGACAAAAAAGTCTGCTTTGGGATACTCTCATGGAACATTTCACCCTACCAGATCATTTCACAGATGCAGATGTGGAGAAAGTCAAGGACACCGCTCTTAGGAAGATGGCGGTTGCATTCAACAACCACAAGAATCATGTATGGGACAAGTACATCAAGGGAGGAAGGAAGACTCCAGTATTCGAGGGAACACTAGAGAATCAAAGTGCTCATTGGGACGATTTCATGAAATTCAAGGATTCAGAATTAGCTAAGGAACGGTCGAGAATAAACAAGAAGAATGCCGAAAAAAGGATAAGTTCCAGGGGCCAGGTGGCTACGCGGTGGCAATGCCTAAGTGGGATAAGTCTGAGAAAGAGATGGAGGATGCAGGTGTCACTCCGGTTACTAGGAGCTGCCCCCACCAGGTGCAGGACTTGGTTCTATGCGCATGGGGGGGAGTTGGACCCGAAGACAGGCAACGTTTCGACGAAGGCATGTCTGAATGGAGCCGACGATAAGATACTTGTTGCAATAGTAGAGGCTCGAACGGGGGTGTTCCAGCCCAACAGAGAGAACGACGAGCTTACGCGTGCCTTGGGAAATCCTGAAAACCCGGGAAGAACACAAGGCAAGGGCGCTATTCTGTGGTATGAGGGGTTTTCGGACTGGAACGCCGACTACAGAACCCGTGCGAGAAGGAAGATTGCGGAGGAGAAGCAGAGGAAGATGGAGGAGGAGAAGAGGAAGCTGGACTATGAATGCCTTCAAGGCCTAGAATCAAAGCACGCGGACTTGGCAGTCAAATTCCAGCAGCGGCAGGAGCAGATCGACTCACTTAGGCAGCCAAGGGGGTCTCAGCAGCTGCAATAGCTAGCGGATGATCCAGCATTGGATACCACCGCCCCATCCATGCCGAGAAGCAGCGTGGGTTCCGCCCCGTTTGATGCAATGCTGGATAGATACCCCGTGGATGACATCATGGAGAACACTAACTGCGAGCTACACTTCAAAATGAAGAACATATCCATGAAGGTGGCGGACACCGTTTCTTATACAAATTCCCCCTTTGACCGTTGAGTATTCTGAACTGTTTCAGTTATACAATCAAGACGCACTCG
Organism: Triticum urartu; assembly: GCF_003073215.2. NCBI lineage: Eukaryota > Viridiplantae > Streptophyta > Magnoliopsida > Poales > Poaceae > Triticum > Triticum urartu. The sequence continues at coordinate 90,050,936 of NC_053023.1, read as the reverse complement.
ACAAATCTATCGTCAGTTGCTATTGTCTGTAAGTGATTTCTTTCTGTAATTTAAGTCTCTCAAGCTAGCTGTAGTGATCCTTTTGATCAATCATTACCTATAATTATCCTCACTATATTCTTTTCTGTGGTATTATGCAGGATGAAGATGTATGAAATGAGAAAAGGTGGACGCTATGGCATTGGGTTCATTGACCCAAACACCGTTAATGAATACACATGGAGAATAGATCCATATCATGAAAAGCATGTAGAGGACATCATGCTAGATTTCTTGAAGCGCCTCAAATACAATGAAGATATACTACTTCCTTACAACTTCCAGTGAGTCACACTGTCTTGTACTACAAATTCTCTGTTTTTGCCTACTAGCTAGCTACATGTTTTTGCTTACATATGCCCCCGCTTAATTAAGACATGCAAACGTGTGTGCATGCAGATTTCATTGGATCTTGTGTATCATTAAAGTTGACGCCGGAATAGTTGAAATACTGGACTCACTACTCAAAGCAAATACTGACTATAACATCTTGTTTGGGATAGTCAACAGGTAATTTCAATCATTATTAACTATATATCTCGGCCTATTTAGTTCGTCATTTTGATGATATGAACTATTTAATAACCCCTTTATTCATTTTCCTTGTCGGCGGGCAGGGCTTGGGCAAGGTTCATCAGCGTCACGAAAGGCGAATGGAAACAAAAGCTGAAATGGTTTCGACCCAAGGTTAGTAATTAAGTAGTACTAGCTAGCTAGCTGCCATCTCTTTAATTATCATGCTTGATTATTTATTATCTGATCAAATTCCATTGTCATAAAGTCCCTGAAGCAGGCGCAGGGGACTGATCTGTGTGCATTCTGCATTTGCGAGAACATTCGCATGATGGCATCCGAAACGAGCAGATCTCGAAGACAGGAATGGGTACATTTGTGAGAACACTATTCACAATTTTTACACCATTATCGATATCTAGTCACACAACTAATACACATGCATATTGATCTCCTTCTTAACAGTTCACAGAGGTGCGGGACAAGCTCCTAGAAACGGAGCGCGTACAAGCACTTCAAGAGGAAATAGCGGGATTTTTGCTCGACCAGGTCATAAATCCGAAGGGAGAATACTATTACCCGCTACCGCCCCCATGAACCACTTCCAATTGTCATCGTGCTCCGAAGGCACCAATTAGGCTAATGCCACTGGCTCCGAAGGCAACATGTAGGAGAAATTGTATATAGCTATACATGTGTGTATGTGTGAATTAATATGGTAGTTTGTGAGACATTTGATGATATATATATGATCGGTTCTACTAGAAATTCTATTTATATATATATATATATATGCATAACATGTACAATGTGTAGTATCGTAAAATACCAGCAAATGAAAAAAAATTAAAATGGAAAACACAAAATTAAATGAAAAAGAAATCATAAAACCAAAACCCCCCAAACCTTGTAGTACCGGTTGGTGGTACTAAAGGGCTCCCGGCCCCCGGAGCTGGCTCGTGCCACGTGGTTGCCCTTTAGCACCAGTTCATGCTGAACCGGTACTAAAGGGGGGGGGGGCTTTAGTGCCCACACTTTAGTGCCGGTTACGAAACTGACACTAAAGGGCCTTACGAACCGGTGCTATTGCCCGGTTCTGCACTAGTGTTATACCCCTTGAAATACCCTGGATGCTCTGGATCCGGCTCGAGAGTGTTTAACTGATCCAGGGTCTGTTGGCCTGTCAACGCAGGTGGTGCAGAGTTTTTGACATCTCTACCTTTGATGAAGTTCTTCTTGTCTTTTCTGAACTTATGGTGAGGATCCAGGAACTGTCTATGCATGTCGAAGCAAGAAAACTTGCCACCCGCCTGCAGCTGACGAAACTCAAGAGCTGCCTTGCATGTGGGGCACGTGAACCTTCCATGCACACACCAGCCAACGAATAGTGCATACGTCGGCAAGTCATGCATCGAGTACATGTACCACACACGCATTAGGAAGTTTTTTTTGTAGCGGCGTCGTATGTCTTGATCCCATTATCCCAAGCTTCTTGCAGTTCATCCTTAAGCGGTTGCATGTACACATTCATATTCTTCCCCGGATAGTTTGGCCCCGGAATTATCAACGTCAGGAAAATGTTCTTTCTTTGCATAATCTGTCCGGGGGGAGATTGAGTGGAATGAAAAATACAGGCCAACAACTGTATTGGGCTGCCATCATACCAAACACATTGAACCCATCCGTGCTGATGGCTACTCGAGGATTCCTTGGATCTGCTGCTTTTTCATCATGCAATGCATCGAAGTGTTTCCATGCAGCACCATCCGATGTGTGTACCATCATCATATTCCCATCTGCATCCCGTTCGGTTCTTTTGCCCAATCTGTGCCATGTCCTCTGTCTGGCCGTCTCTTCGACCATCAATAGACGTTGAAGTCTTAGTATGATTGGCATATACCGAAGAACTTTAATGGGGATTTTGGTCTGACTCTTCTCACCCATACCGTTGTCTACCTCAACATACCGTTGCAAATGGGACAATAGTTCAAGTCCGCATACTGGAGCCTAAATAAGGCACATCCATTCTGACAGGCATCTATCTTCTCATAGGGCATCTTAAGTACACGGAGGATTTTGTCCGACTGGTACAGGTTTGCAGGCATTATATGGCCTTTGGTAGAAAGCGTCCAAATAGTGTCACCATCGTGTCATAGCATTCTCTGCCCAAGTTGAATTGAGCCTTCAGAGCCATTACTTGTGCGATGGCATCCAGCTGACAAAGATCGGTGTGCTCGTGGAGAGGACGCTTCGATGACTCCAACATATCATTGAAGGCCTTTGCAGATTCCTCCATCTCATTGTCCGAATCCCGAGCATCATCAAAGTCTTGCACCATGTCTTCCATCCCGGTACCATGCTCGTCGGTGCGACGACGGCCCTCCTCAACTCTGGAACATTGGGCAGACTCACCATGAAATGTCCACATCGTATAACCGGGCGTAAAACCCCACTTCTACAGGTGTTTGATCATTTCAAACTCTGACATCTTACGATAGTTGTCGCACTCGACACAGGGGCACCAGGTTGTTTCCTGTCCATTTGCAAATGCGGCTCTAATAAACCCCTTGGTTTTTGTCATCCATTCAGGGGTCATGTCTTTCTTACTAGGGTGACCGGTGTACATCCACGCACGATCACTCATCTTGCCTAGCTACTGGACACACAAGAAATACATACATAATTCAGCAAACCATATTCATCAGTTAATAGAGTTTCTCAGTTTTATTACGTCCATGCAACCTAGACGCTAATAGGTAAAGATAGGTCCTAATCCCACCCGAGTATGTGTAGATTGGGTTCGTTTTCCCATGCTCTGCTCCGGATCCGACACAAAATTTCGGCAGCACCTCCCCGCTGTTCTCCTGATACACGTCTCGGCAATAAGTAGAGAGGATGTGTACCCGAAGAACAACAGAGAGGCACTAACGAAATTCTGCATCGGATCCGGAGCAGAGCATATGGGAAAACGAACCCAATCTACACATACTCGGGCTGCTCATGGATAACGTTGGACAATTCGAAAGAATTACGGTTATAAATATGCAAATGAATGCATATTTATAGATGTAACCCTTTCGAACGAGAGACGCATAGTGGTCACGCATACTGATGATTGAATATACCTATAGCTAGCAAGTTTCATCAGCACGAAGACCGGAACAGAGCAAATGAAGGGGGAGAGGAGGAGATGTCATTTGTGCTCACCCACGAACGCAGGGGCGGAGCTCGTCGAACGCACGGGGAGGTTGTTGAACACCAGACCCTCACAGCGATGAAACAACTGCACATTTAAATCCACCCGATCAACGCAAATATATATGATGTTTTTCATAACAAAATTGGAAAATATATGACCTAACTCATAATTCACAAATATATGACCCCGTCGGCCTTTGGAAGGCCGAAGAGCACCTTTTCGGTCAACAGGAGGCCGAAGATGTGTCGGGTGTCGGGGGTGTCGTGTCTGTGTGTCGTGGACACACCGGTTTGTTCATCCAAATAAGCAGATATTACAAACTGCTTGCCGTAGTTTACAATTTTTATGTGTTGTGGCCTTCTTGATTCAGTTTGGCAACCAACATATTTGAATGCCATCCACATGTCCAAAATTGATTACTTCATCTCTGTCCAAACTAAAGTTGTCAATATAGATCATGTCTGTGAGTTCTTTCTACCCTCGACTGTCAACTATTTTGAAACGCAAGGAGTAGCATCTAATTTCATCCTGTAGACGAAACCATGTCAGAAGTCATGATGATGGGTGCAGAGGAAGTCAAGATGCAAGTGGACATGTTCGTGGGGTGTCCACCATCAGCCGCACCATTCACGAGGGCTAATGACGGAATTAATTAGCAGGTGCCCACGTACCAGAGTGTTCGCCTAGGCGCAACACCGAAACATGCTATGCAGCCACTCCATTCTTGTTTATTTTTTGCAAATTATAAGAGCTGCTTTTTTCTTTCATGTACACTCATGGCAAAGCAGAGGCATGAGGCTTGTGCATGCTAATGTTGTCATCTACTCTAGTTAGCACCAACAAACGAAACAAAGCCGGCCATGCAATGGAAATGCAACGGAATGCATCTGTCAGTTACTAGCAGTGCACACTTGGCAAGTTGCCACAGTGAGCAGAGGATTAAGTCCCAACTACTAGTATCATACATAATCTTGGCCTAGTTGTTTTTTGTTTTTTCTACCAGTGTAGTTTCCTCAGCTCCTTGGATCCGAAGTGGAATCCTGATGACAAGACCTTCCTACGTGAAATGGCAGCAAATATTTAACATCATGAATGGAAGCTGGGAACACTACTCATCATATATGTCAATTTTGTTGCAGGCGGCAACAAGGCAGGCAGGCAGGCAGAGGAACACCTCTTTTCAGGTGCCTGGGGAGAGCATCGCACACTCTCGGTACCACCCAACCGCCTTGAGAAATAATATTATGACAGAAGAAGATCGTTTGTTCTCTGAATTTATTTATTTTTTGACAATCCAGCAGACTTCCAAAGACTTTGGCATGGTTAACCTAAAGATATGTCCTCAGGAGGAGTAAGGAATCTTGCCGCAAAAAAGAAGAGAAGTAAGCAATCTGCTTGACATGTTTACATCATTTAAATAAAGCTCAGCTGGGTGTTTTATCATGTTCATTGTTACTTTGTTGTCTCTAGACAGTGTAGCCAAATTTGCCTCCTTTGTATTTGGAGATAGGCTTTTTAGCACCCGGGTTTCTAGGCACTTGGCTATCACCCTGTACCACAAATTTGTTTAGCATGCCTGGGAGTTCGCTAAGCCGCAGCCTGGAAATATTTAAAACAAATCTGGGCCAATACTCGTACTGTAAATACCTATATTTCACAAGGGTGCACTGAGATATCTGCTGTCCAGTGCAACATATTGATGACGAGCAGCTGCATGTGTCTTGGTGCCAGGCTAACATCGACGAGGAGTTATTAGTCCGGCCGCCGGCGAGACCGTCTTGGCGCGCGGCCACAATCAGCAAGGAGTTGTCTTGCAACGTGCACTAGTAGAAAACGGGCCTTTTGTCCCAGTTTGTAAGGGCCTTTTGTCCCGGTTCCTGAACCGGGACTAAAGGGTCATTACTAATGCACTGACCCTTTAGTCCCGGTTCAAACCAGAACCGGGACAGATGGGCCTCCACGTGGCCTGCGTGGTGAGCCCAGGCAGGAGGGCCTTTGGTCCCTGTTGGTGGCACCAACCGGGACCAATAGGCATCCACGTGTCAGCATTTCTGTGGCTGGGGTTTTTGTTTTTTTTGGAAGGGGGGGGGTTGGGGGTTTTGGGGGGTTAATTTAGGTATTTCATATATTGTGTTAGATAGCTAATTAATAGAGAGAAGTGTCCTCTCTTATGTCCGTGCTTGGTCGATGCTACGTACTATACATACGTATAGAGAGGACTAGACACGCTAGCTAGCTAGTAAGCAAACGAAAGAAACAGAAGATGGTCACGAACATATATGCATACAGAGAGAAGTGATATCGACCACCTCTCTTCTCCGAGAGATTGGTCGAACAACAAGTTCTCGTATATCTATCCGACACTACCGGCTACATATATACAATAATTATCTCTTACAAATATAATCTCCTAAATTACGGACGCATGGTCCACATAGTATTCTCCGTCTTCAGCGATCACGTGGTCAAGAAACAATGTCGCCAATTCCTCTTGAATTGCTCGCATGCGATCTGGTGCTAGGAGTTCATTCCGCATTTGAAACATCTAATTTGAAGAAGGGGGTCAATACATATATATATATATATATATATGAATGAATGAAACTCAACACAAATGATGGTAATAAAATAAAATTGTGAATATTGTTATTTACGCACTTCATATTGTTCGTCAGAGTACCCGCCCCGTTCACAGGTCGTGTGGCGGATGGACTCGCAGACGTAGTATCCACAGAAATCATTCCCTTGTTCCTGCCACAACCACTTTACAAGAAATACAGGTCAATCAAACTGATAATAAAGAATGCCAAATGGTATTGATGAAACTAGCGCTTGAATCACTAGGAGATGCGCGGAACATGCTACTATAGTACTTACTTTCGGGTGTCTAAATTGCAGCTCCTTCGGCAGTCCCGGAGCTTTTCTGGTGAATTTTCTCCAAACCCTGGCGGACAAACAAAACAATTACTTGATATCAGGAAATGAACAAAGTTGCTGATATGGTGGATAATGATCGATTTAACTTACTTCTTGAGGATTTCAGTCATGTCCGCATACTCCTGGGGATCTTTTCGTTTAGAGTCCAAGACAGTTACTACTCCCTGCTCAAGCCTAATCTCTAGGAGAATATACTGGTACCTGCGCACGCATGCATAACTCATCAATTACATTACTATAACCTGGACTAATATATAAGGGAAACCGAATATGCACAAGACAGTAACACTCACTTGAAGTTGTAAGGAAAGAGTATTATATCTTTGTTTTCATTTATTTTGAATGATCGTAGCAAGTTGGCCTCGGTATCTGTGGCACGATGTTTAATGAACCCAATATCACCGATTTGTCTTTTCTTCAATTCGGCGATCTTCAATCTGCATAATATAGTGAGGATAATTATAAATACATGCAATGAAAGAGCGGAGCTATATAGAGAGACTTAATGACAGAAGTAGTAGTACTTACAGACAGTAGCAGGTGACCGTTGCTTTATCGAGGGCCAATTGATTGAAAATCTGATAGAACTCCTCAAATGGAATAGGCAACAGTTCAATTCCAACGAGGTCATGCTCCGGTTTAACTCTCGCATACAAAGTACTCCTCCCCCAGACTCTCTGCAGATTTTCAAGTACCAATCATGCAATCTTCGCATCATCGTTGTTAGAGATTTTTCATCTTTGACGAGAGGCTTCCCGTACTCGTATCCGTGTATCTGCACCTCCATGGGATCATAATGTACATCGTCGGGCAGGTAATCGTCAAGATTGCTATAACCGAGCACTATCCTCGGATCAACGATGTCGCTAGGCACCTTGAGTGGGGGGCACGATTGCTTCGCTTGTTCACCGAGCTGGGCAATTTGTTTCCCAGCTGCTCGTCGTTCTTTCAACCTTTGATCACTGACTGTACTTCCCGACCGCTCCGCTTTGGCCCATGTCTTTGCAATAATGCGCTCATAGTTGCCTTTCGGTGGAGACTTGGGTGGTTTTGCCAGGGCAGCCAGAGTGCGCTTCGCTTTCACCGGATCTACCTTCTCCTCCGGAGGTGGATGTCTCTGTGCTTTCAACCCTACAAACCATTCCTTCGCTTCGGTTCGTGCGATCTTCGCATTCTCTTCCGGGCTCATCTCGTATGGTAACTTCTATGGAGTCTTTAGAGAAGGACCGAATCTGTATGTCTTCCCGCCTTTGGCTGTACTGCTAGACGCCGGACGAGCAGACGGAGCGACTGTCTTCTTTACTTGCTTACGAGGCGGAGAAGAAGGACTATGACGCACCGGAGCAGCTGCTGGAGCGGCGGCGGGTCTCTTCCGCCCTTGCTGACGAGGCGGAGAAGGAGGAGGCTGGCTGCTCGGGCGCGCAGGCGGAGGCGGAGAAGGAGGCGGAGTGCCGCCACGCGCTGGAGAAGGAGCCGGCCGAGTGCCCTGATCGTCACTCGCCGGAGGAGGAGGCGGTGGAGGAGGCGGAGTGCCCTGACTCGCTGGAGGAGGAGGAGGAGGAGGAGGCGGAGGCGTCCAGTTCTGAAAGTTGATGAGATCCTTCCGCCATAGGCATGGAGTCTTCAGAGCAGAACCCAGCCTAGTCTCCCCTTCACTGGTAGGGTGGTCAAGCGGGAGCTCCTCAAATCCCTCCGTTATTTCATCCACCATCAACCTAGCATATCCTTCTGGAATCGGCCGACAGTGAAAAGTTGCGCCGGGTTCAGAAGGATAAACAGAGCCAAAAGTTACAAGTAAGAATATTTTTTCCGTTCAGAAAGAAGATAAGAACAAGAGTCTCACCACGGTGGTGCCGGCGATGAGCTCGACGCGGGTGATCAACGGCGGTGAAGACGGGGACAGGGCGTGACGGACCGCTAAACCTAGACAAATATTGAGGAAAATGGAGCTTGGAGGTCGAGCTTGGAGAGGAGAAAGCCTAAGTAGTGTGGCTCGGGCATTCCATCGAACACCTTGTGTGCATAGGAGGTGAGCTAGAGCACCACCAAGCCCTCTCCCCCTCGGCCAGAAAAAACAGAGCAGTGTGCTCTGCTCTGGCGCGAGGGGGGTATATATGGGCACCACCATTGGTCCCGGTTGGTGGCACGAACCAGGACTAAAGGGGAGCCTTTGGTCCCGGTTCATGCCACCAACCGGGACCAATGGTGGTGGGACAGGAGCGAGGCCCATTGGTCCCGGTTCGTCCCACCAACCGGGACCAAAGGTCCAGACTAACCGGGACCAATGGCCCACGTGGCCCGTCCGGCCCCCTGGGCTCACGAACCGGGTCCAATGCCCCCATTGGTCCCGGTTCTAGACTGAACCGGGACTAATGGGCTGACCCGGCCTGGACCTTTGTCCCCTTTTCTACTAGTGGTGGCCGCCGTCGATGAGGAGTCCGCCCAGCCACCGGCGTCGGCGTCTTCACGCATGACCACGATGAACGTGAAGTGCGATCAGTCAGTAACGCCGGAGACGAGAGGCCCTTTGAAGTGGCCATCGTGAAGGAGAGCGAGGAGGCAAAACAGCAATCCTTTTCTAAAGTCGTTGTGTACTTGTGTTACGTACTTTTTCAAGCAATATGGATGGGAATCGGGAATAGCAGTTGGCATCAGGAATTGTCAAAGTGGGTCTACATGCTTTAAGATTGACATTGTTACGACTGATGTTCCGTTCAAAATTTCAACTAGAGACAACTACTACTACTTCGAGAAGAAATAGTGGTATTGGTACTGGTGTGATCATCAATGGTAAGTACAGTTTGGGTTGAAGATTTGTAGCTGATGTAAGTACCTCGAGGAGGAGGTTGTGGGTGAACTGCTTCACGGAGAGCACGTCGGTGACAATGGTGTCGGGGCGGAGCTTGGCGAGGGGGATGGCGCAGACGACGGACTCCGTGGAGAGGATGGAGCTGCAAACCAGCAGCACGTCTGGCTGCTCCTCGCACAGCGCCTCCAAGCTGCTATTGTTGTAAGCATTTCACAGCATGATCAATCGATCCCCTTGCAGTTGCATCCCGACCGGAATCGAAGAAAGATAGGTTCGTGGGTTGGCATGGCTGGTCACCTGAAGAAGCGAATCCCGTGGGCGGAGCAGTAGTCGGAGTAGTCGGATCTGGAGGTGGCCTGCACGGTGTGGCCCTGCCGCTGGATGCCCCTGGCGATGAACTGCCCGAAGTTGCCGAACCCGATGATCCCCACGCCCAGCGCCGTGGGATCTTGCGCCTCTGTCGAGGACACCGACGGTGACAGCGACGACTCCTCGTAGGCGCCGCGCCACGAGGAGCCGAGCTGCTGCTCCTGCTCTCGTTGCTCCTGCTCGGTGGAGGTCGTAGCGTCTCTCAGGGGCTTGGCGCCGGCGCCGTCGACCTGACCCACAGTTAGGCTGGGGTGGGCCGGCGACGGGGCGGGGGAGCGACGGCATCGGGGCGAGGGAGCGACGCGGCCGGCGACAGGGCAGGGGAGCGACGGGGCCTGCGACAGGGTGGCGGGGGGGGGCCGGCGACGGGGCGGGGGAGCGACGGCGACGGGGCAGGGGAGTGACGCGGCCGGCGACAGGGCGGGGGAGCGACGGGGCGGTTGTTTCTTTTACCTGGATGGGTGGGGATAGAGGGAGGGGATAACCCCAAAGTTTTTTTTACCTGAAAAAAAATAACCCCATCTCTTTGAATTGGCTGATGGCAACCATGTTCTTTGCCGTCTGTCAATTCTTTGCCATCTGTTTTTTATAAGTAGATGGCAAAGACGTTCTTTGCCATCAGCTGGCAGATGGCAAAGAGCTGGCTGATGGCAAATTACCTGTTTCCAGTAGTGATCACGCATATAAGAGATCACGCATATAAGAGTTCAAACAAACTCAAATAACTTTCATGGATATAAAAAGATAGATCTGATCATAAAATCAAAGTTCTTCGGATCCCAACAAACACACCGCAAAAGACTTACATCACATGGATCTCCAAGAGATCATTGTATTGAGAATCAGGAGAGAGAGATGAAGCCATCTAGCTACTAACTACAGACCTGATGGTCTACAAGGAACTACTCACGCATCATCTGAGAGGCACCAATGGAAGTGGTGAACCCCTCCGTGATGGTGTCTAGATTGGATCTGGTGGTTCTGGACTCTGCGGCGACTGGATGAATATTTCATCGACTCCTGTAGGGTTTCTGAATTTTTGGGGTATTTATAGAGCAAAGAGGCGGTTTGGGGTCACCCGAGGTGGGCACAACCCACCAGCCCGCGCCAGGGCCTCCTGGCGCGCCCTGCTGGGTTGTCCCCTCATCGAGACCCCCCCAGGTGCAACCAGGGCCCATCTTCTTCCTTCTGACCCATAAAAAATCTCCGTAAAGTTTCATGGCATTTGGACTCTGTTTGATATTGATTTCCTGCGATGTAAAATACATGCAAAAAAACAACAACTGGCACTAGGCACTATGTCAATAGGTTAGTACAAAAAGGATATAAAATGACTATAAAATGATTATAAAACATCTAAGATTGATAATAAAACAACATGGAACAATAAAAAATTATAGATACGTTGGAGACGTATCAGCATCCCCAAGCTTAACTCCTGCTCGTCCTCGAGTAGGTAAGGGATAAAACAGAATTTTTGATGTGGAGTGATGTTCATCAAGTCATATCATATTCTTTTCTTTATAGCATGGACATTTGGCCTTTTATGTGATTCAAAGCAATAGTCTAGTTTTGACATGATAATTTAGATACTCAAGCATATCAACAAGCAACCATGTTTTTCAGAATATCAACGCTAAAACAAGTTATCCCTAGCCCATCATGCTCAAACATTGATCCATTCATGAAACACACTCGAATATTAACTATATCCAATACTTGAGTATGATCATATTGCCCCCCTAGTTGGTGCTTTTTATAAGAGAAGATGGAGACTCAAATTCAAAATAAAAATTGCATAAAGTAAAAGAAAGGCCCTTCGCAGAGGGAAGTAGGGATTTGTAGAGGTGCCAGAGCTCGAAGCGAAAAATTAGAGATAAAAACATTTTGAGAGGTGTATCCATCCCACCAACGAAAACGACTTAGGAGTTCCGAACACTTTCCATGCTAGATATGCCATAGGCGGTCCCCAAACAGAAAATAAAGTTTATTCCTTTTTCCACCATACTTTCACTTTCCATGGCTGACCGTATCCACGGGTGCCCTCCATACCAACAATTTCCAAGGAATTTATTGCTTGACAACATAAAGTAATTTTTTTCTTTTCCAATTCGGGACTGGGCATCCCTAGAACCTTTGCCTTACTCTCGTGCAATGACAAGTGAATAAACACTCGTCATGAGAATAGCACATCCAACATGGAAAATATTAGCCACCCCTCACCGTTTCGCGAGCGAAACAAACACACAAAAGAGAAGTTTATTTTGAAAATTTAGAGATGGCACATACAAATTTGCTTGGAACGGCACAAAAATACCGCATATAGGTAGGTATAGTGGACTCATGTGGCAAAAACTAGGTTTAAGGATTTGGATGCACAAGTAGAGGTCATACTTAGTGCAAAATGAAGGCTAGCAAAAGACTAGGAAGCGACCAACCAAGAAACGAATAATCTCATAAGAAAGAATTAAGCATAATTAACACCGAATAATGCACCACAAGTAGGATATAATTTTCACTGCATGATTATTGACATTCGTGCATGCATAGGGAATCACAAACCTTAACACCAATATTCTTACTAGAGCACAATTACTCATCAACATACTCACATATCACATCATCATATCTCAAAACTATTACTAAGAATCAAGTTTATTTTGTCCAATGATCTTCATGACATTTTTTCCTTTATCCTTCTTGGATATCTATCACTTTGGCACTAATTTTCATGTGTTGCTTTTCATGGAAGCCAAGGACCAGAGGGGAAACCCTTCTCCCACCTAGGGAGGAGGACAAGGAAGAAGAAGAAGAAGGAGGGGGGCTCTCTCCCCCTTGCTTCCGGTGGCGCCGGAGTGCCACCGGGGCAACGATCGGGACGTCAATCTACATCAACAATCTTGCTACCATCAACACCAACTATCTCCCCCTCTTTGCAGCGGTGTAACACCTCTTCTCCCCGCTGTAATCTCTACTTAAGCATGGTGCTCAACTCCATATATTATTTCCCAATGATCTATGGTTATCCTATGATGTTTGAGTAGATCCGTTTTGTCCTGTGGGTTAATCGTGATCTTGGTTGGTATGATTGTATATTTTATTTATGGTGCTATCCTATGGTACCCTCCGTTCCTGCGCAAACGCGAGGGGCCCCCGCTGTAGGGTGTTGCGATATGTTCATGGTTCACTTACTGTGGGTTGCGAGAGTGACAGAAACTTAAACCCGAGTAGGTGGGGTATGACGTATGGGAGTAAAGAGGACTTGATACTTAATGCTATGGTTGGGTTTCATGACCTTAATG